>NW_006792985.1:4379018-4382440 GCF_000442215.2 Lipotes vexillifer
TCCAGTTATTCCAGCACCATTTGTTGAAAAGACTATCTTTGCTCCATTGTATTGCCTTTGCTTCTTTGTCAAAGATCAGTTAACCACATTTATGTGGATCTATTTCTGGACTATTCCATACCATTGATCTACTTGTCTATTCTTTTGCCAATCTAAATTATTCTTATTTTAGTTTTGATAAAGTAATATGCCACCTGGTGGCCATGACATATTCCCTTTCTTCTTAATATTGCTAACATATTAAGTGACCATACTATTATGCTATCATAGACTGCTGGAGTCCAGAGCTATAAAGTATTTATTTACTTCTCAGTGGAGTCCATTCCTCCCAGGCATCTAAATGCTCCTTCTCCCTCCGTGTCCTCTGTCGTCTCCCGCAATGTCCTCACTGACCCCTCTGCCATCCTCTCAGTACCCCAGCTCCCTTCTGGGGTAGAAGTGGAGGCAGCATCAGTCCCTCAACTTTAGTATGTTTCAGGAGGCACATCAAGCCTTTTAGATTCTTCAGCATGACCCGTTCCTGAGACAATGAACATTTTCCTGCCAGTACTAACCTCCTTTCCCTGCAAACCTCAGATGTGTTGAGGCTGCCGGAGTCTTTGGCAAAGACTTGCTTCTAGGGCTTCCCTGGTGGTGCAGTGGTTAAGAATCCGCCTGCCAATGTAGGGGACATGGGTTCGAGCCCTGGTCCGGGAAGATCGCACATGCCACAGAGCAACTAAGCCTGTGTGCCAGAACTACTGAGCCTGTGCTCTAGAGCCCACGAGCCACAACTACTGAGCCCGCGAGCCACAACTACTGAAGTCCGCACGCCTAGAGCCTGTGCTCCGCAACAAGAGAAGCCACCGCAATGAGAAGCTCGCGCACCGCAATAAGGATGAGCCCCTGCTCGCCACAACTAGAGAAAGCCCGCACGCAGCAACGAAGACCCAAGACAGCCAAAGATAAATATATAAATAAATAAATAAATTTATTAAAGAAAAAAAAGAAGAAGGGAGAGGCAAGGACCTGATGGGAAATTGTTTCCTGGTGGTGAAACTATGGATACTTTTTTTCTTCCCTTTGCCTTTTTGAATCTTTTCAATGTTTATGATGAAATAAAAATTATTAAAGAAATGTAACAAAGGAGCTTAGTTATCCATAGAAGAAATAGTCTATAAAGATGGATGAGGAGTTCTAGCATCACCAGAGCCGACTTAACCAGATTCTGCCTCAGGAAATCCTGTCAAGTCACCTGGGGGGAGGGGGCAGGGAAGATAAGCTTCCATCTCAAACTTCAGTCCTAATGGGGGCTGCAGAGCTTCCACCAATGGCTCTGGTTTTTGACCTTGACCAATAGGAGAAGACTGGACCCGCTGATTGAGGGCACAACGTCCCAGGGAAAGCAGTACCCCAGATGATGTGCCCAGCCAGCACCTCTGACACTACTCCCAGTTCCCAAAAGTGACACTGCCAAGGGTGAATCCCAGCCCACTCTCCCCGCCGGGCCCCGACACTGGGCAGGCACTGTGTTCCCGCCTCTGTCATCATCATGTGATGCAGACTTGGGGAGCTTCCAGAGGTGAGAGTAAGTGGGCGTGTGATTTGAGAGTAAACAAGAAACCCAGATGTCCAGTGACCGAGGAAAGAATAAAGAACGCATGGTATATACATACAAAGGAACATTATTCAGCCATATACATACAATGGAACATTATTCAGCCTTATAAAGGAAGGGAGTTCTGCTACAACATGGATGGACCTGGAAGACCTCTCTCTGCTTAGTTAGTGTCAGTAGCCAGACTTCTCACTTGGTGGCTCAGGGTTCTCAAGCAAGGGTCCCAAGAGACAGGAAGTGGAAGTTGCCAGTCTCTTATGGCCTGGAAATTGGCCCAGCATCAATCCTGCCAGCTTCTATTGGTCCAGGCAGTCATGGAGCCCAGCCAGATCCAGAGGATTCAGCTGGATCCATAGATTCCACCTCTCAATGGGGACAGAGGCAAAGGGTATGTGGCCTTCTTTAGTTTACCCCTGTCCACAAAGCTCTCCCCCAAATGGCCACCTGCTTGGCTTTTCATGGCTCCGACCTCAGCTCAAATGTCATTCATTCCCTGACTATGTGGGCAATCAGTGAGGCACAGTGCCCACCCCACCCTCTCCTGCTGTCCACCTACCCTTTATCTTCTTTGATTGTCCTCATAGCTCTTATCACCATTGGAAATTAATTTGCATACTTCTCTTCCCCGCCTAAAATCTAAGCAGCACGCAAGCTGGGACTGTCTTGTTCACCATTTTCTCCAATGATGTGGCACGCAGTAGGCACTCAAAAGTATCTGTTGAATGAATGAATGGTTACAGAACTGGCAGAGGGATGGGTTGATCTGGATGTATGGCCAGCGACACTGTTTCCACCGAGCACTAAAATGCTCTGGTGTTCAATTAAGACTAGCGCCCCCACCCCAGTGTCGCCCCCAGCAAGGGGTGGAGCCCTCATCTGCCACGGCTGTGAGCCCTGCCGAGGTCAAGGGGACAGCCACATCAAGGCGGACATAGAGCTGGCAGGAGCTGAGCTACAAAGTTTGGGAAGGTATTTCTCTACACCCCATACCACCAAGATCAAGTCCAAGCAATCAGTCTAGGTCAAAGGTAGGCAGGTAAGGGGAAGGGTGTTAGGGAGATGAACAGAGGAAGGTCTGAATGCAAAGGAACAGGATATAATACTACTAATCTAAGAAATCATCTCTAATTTAAGAATTAATTGAACATATTGAAATAGCAGAGGCTATGCAGGCAGAAACCAGCCACAAACCGCATGCTAAACGGGTTGGACACTGGTGCTGTTCGTGGTGCTGAGCACAGAGATCCCAGAGATTGGGCTGCTTACCCTCCTGCCCTCGACAAGGACCACTGAGTGCCCAGCAACTGCCCCCAGGAGGCGCCCCTGCTGCCCTTGCTTCGCTGCATCTCTCGCTAGTTTCGACGTCTGGAATGGGTTCCTCCTATTGGCCAACTTGGGTCACGTGCCCACGCCTCGCTGCAAGGGAGTACTTGGTATTTTCAGCTGGTCCTTTGCCTCTCCCCTTGACACATACGGTTGGAATTCCTGAAAGGAAAGCGTTTAGACTCTGTGCAATCACATCAATGGTGAAATGGCAGAGACAGTGTGAAGAAACCACTGCAAAGCCTGGTCGTTGTAAGAATTCCTTCCAGAACATTGGAAAGTGTACCAGGACCGTGACCACCCGAGCCTGGACTCCACGTTAGGACTTGGTGGAAGAGACCATTGGATAGAACAAAGCTGGCTACGGCTGACGGGGATGTCGGCAAGATTCCTCCTGCACACCAGCCCCTTGAAGGGGGGTTGGTGAACCCCAGAGAGCCAAGACAAAGGGCCATAGTGTGCTCAAAAAAGATGCTGCCTGGAGTTTTTTTTTTTTTTTTTT
>NW_006792985.1:4382618-4395029 GCF_000442215.2 Lipotes vexillifer
TTTTGCGTTACGCGGGCCTCTCACTGCTGTGGCCTCTCCCGTTGCGGAGCACAGGCTCTGGACGCGCAGGCTCAGCAGCCATGGCTCACGGGCCCAGCCGCTCCACGGCATGTGGGATCTTCCCGGACCGGGGCACGAACCCGCGTCCCCGGCACCGGCAGACGGACTCTCAACCACTGCGCTACCAGGGAAGCCCCAGCTACCTGGACTTTTCAAGGCTACAATTCCAGATCCCACTGGGGCTCTGGGAAGGATGAGACTTATATTAGTCAGTGACTCTTACCATTGCTTGCATGTTGAAGTCACCTGGAGAGCTTCATTGTATACTGATGCCTAGGTCTCACCCCAGAAATCCAGATTTAATAGGTCTGGAGTGATGTATTCACCATTTTAAAGTGAACAATTCAGTGGTGTTTAGTACGTTCATTATGCAACCATTACCTCTATTTAGCTCCAGAATATTTTTGTCATCTCAAAAGGAAACCCAGTACCCATCAAGCATTCACTCCCTATTTTCCCCACCCCCCTTTCCCAGCCCCTGGGAATCACCAATCTGCTTTCAGTCTCTATGGATTTACCTATTTTGGATATTTCATATAAATGGAATCATTCAATATGTGACATTTTGTGTCTGTCATCTTTCATGTAGCATAATGGTTTTGAGATTCAACTGTGTTGTAGCAGGTATCAACACTTCATTCCTTTTTATGGCTGAATAATACTCCATCATATGAATATACCACATTTTGTTTATCCATTCATCAGTTGATTGGCATTTAAAAAATTTTTTTATTAGAATATAGTTGCTTTATGATGTTGTATTAGTTTCTACTGTACAGCAAAGTGAATCAGCTATAAATATACATGTATCCCCTCCTTTTTGGATTTCCTTCCCATTGAGGTCACCACAGAGCACTGAGTAGAGTTCCCTGTGCTGTACAGTAGGTTCTCATTAGTTATCTATTTTATACATTGTATCAATAGTGTATATATGTCAATCCCAATCTCCCACTTCCTCCCACCCCCTGCCTTCCCCCCATGGTATCCATACCTTTGTTCTCTACGTCTGTGTCTCTATTTCTGCTTTGTAAATAAGATCGTCTGTACCGACTTTTTCAGATTCCACATATATGCGTTAATATACGACATTTGTTTTTCTCTTTCTGACTTACTTCACTCTGTATGACAGTCTCTAGGTCCAAGTTGATGGACATTTGGGTTGTTGCCACTTTTTGGCTATTGTGAATGATGCTGCTATGAACATTTGTGTACAAATTCTTTTTCTAGTATCTGTTTTCAAATCTTTTGGTCATATACCTAGGAGTGAAATTGCTAGGTCATATAGTAAATTTACCTTTAACTTTTTGAGGACCTGCTAAACTGTTTTTCTATAGAAGCTCTACTATATTACAATCCTAACAGCAATGTTCCACTTTCTCTACATCTTTACCAAAAGTTGTTATTTCCACCCCCTTTTAAATTATAGCATCTTAGTGGGTATAAATTAGTTTCTCCTTGTGCTTTTGATTTGCATTAGCCCTAATAACTAACACTGGTGAACATCTTTTCATGTTCTTGTTGGCCATTTGTATATCCTCTTTGAGGAAATGTTCATTCAAGTCCTATGTCCATTTTTTTAATTGAATGGCCTATTTTATTGTTGTTGTTGTTTTTGTTGAGTTGTAAGAGTTCTTTATATATTCTAGATACTAGACCCTTCTCAGATATATGATTTAGCAAACATTTTCTCCTATTCCATAGGTGGTCTTTTCACTTTCTTTGATGTACAAAATTTTAAAATTTTGATAAAGTCCAATTTATCTACTTTTTCCTTCATTGCTTTTGCTTTTGGTGCCATATCTAAGAATCCATTGCCAAATCCAAGGTCTTGATGATTTACCCCTGTTTTCTTCTTGGGTTTTTTTTTCCCCCACTTACATTTAGGTCTTTGATTCATTTTGAGTTAAGTTTTGTATATGCTGATGGGCAGGCATTGGAATTTTTAAAAGCATCTGTAATGATTCTAATGGCAGCCAAGTTTGAGAATCACTGCTCTAAATGGCTGAGGGAGAAGGACTGGAGGATACTTATCTATGTATATTTGAAGAAGACCTGATAGAATTGGGCTGAAAAGGCAGGAGCTGGTACTCTCTGAATTGGTCATTTTGTTTTGGATAGAACCCAGTTTTATTACACAAGCCTTAGGGAGATATTTTAAGTAGTCAGGGGGGCTTCCCTAGTGGTGCAGTCGTTAAGAATCCGTTCAAGCCCTGGGCTGGGAAGATCCCACATGCCGCGGAGCAACTGAGCCTGTGCGCCACAGCTACTGAGGCCCTCGCGCTTAGAGCCCGTGCTCCACAAAAAGAGAAGCCACCGCAATGAGAAGCCCGCGTACCCCGATGAAGACCCAATACAGCCAAAAATAAAAACAAATAAATAAATAAATAAATTTATTTAAAAAAAAAAAGAAGTCAGGAGGACTCACTGCTCTCGCTGTTAGTGCCTAGGGGACTCCTCTGAGGGTAGTGGAGCTTCACTGCAGAGGTTTCAGAGCTGAACCTCCAGAGGAGGGCAGTGGCTCCAGCTGTGGGGAGAGGCAGACGCTAGGGAGAAATAACACGTGTTCTGAAATGTGGTCTGGGGTTGGTTGGCAGGTAGACATTGGGTAAGTAGCAAGTCTTCCTATGCCTCTGTTTCCCAGTGGGAATATTGAACCTAGAACCCTGTTTCTGACGCTCAGGAGTGAGTCGTACGTGCTCAGGTATTGAATTGTTTTGTATTATCAGGTACACTGATTGTGTACGCTGATTGTGACTCACACGGAGTTACTAGCTTTTGAAGCGTTAAAATAACATTTGAATACACATAACTTCATTGTTCTTTAATGATTCAGAAGAAACCATGGCATCTTATAGTGTCTTAAATCATGTCTCCAAGCCTGTTAAGAGGCCACGTGCTTCAGAATAACTTAGTGTGCTTGTTAAAAATGTAGATTTCTGGGCCCTAATCCAGACCAGTGAATCTGAGTCGCTGGCATTTAGAGACCAGAAATTTGGATTTAAAAACACACCGTCATGTTTAGAAACGTGGCTCTTATGTGCACTACTTGAGAACCACTGCTTTACTTCCATCAATATGAACATTAACATTTACTGTATGGAAGCTACAGAAAGTAGGAGATTGAGTCTAAACTCTTTTGATTCTCTGACATATATTGGACATAGTTTCCTTCAGTAAAAAGCTATTGTAAACTTTAACTTGTTATTTGCATATTTGCCTAAAAACAGGGAGTGTAAAGTTCAATTATATAATATCCTAAAAAAGTATATAGTTATCTACCTGAAAATAAATTTATATATTTATTCTGAAAAGGTACCAAAATAGTTTTGCTGGAATGATTTAGTATCTTCAAGAGCTTTTCCTTCTTTCCTGTTTTTAGTAGAGTGATTTGTCCTTGTGGGATTCCATATATCTCTAATGTCAATAATAGGTATCATTTTATTCTCTGTTTTATTTTCTGGCACCTCCATGATAGGCAGCTTATTTCCCCACTAGGTGGCGCTCTCTAGCCAATGCACTAGGCGGAATTGCCATTAAGAGTGCCACGCATCTGAAAAAATAATCACAGCTCTATCAATTGCACTTATTTATTATTCTGAGGATTTTTTTAATCCTCAGAAGTGACTACGAAATTGGAAAGAATATAGACTTCTTGATTGTTTTAAGGAAAACCATTTATTTGGATATAACCCTCGTGCTATCATAAATTCAATGAGATCCAGAACAAAGATACTGGAACATGGTGGCAAGACAGCAGAGGTGGAAGTGAGCTGGCATTGACGATGCTCCGTTTCCTCAGGTACAGGTTACTGCTTGGGTAGGAGCCTCGACCGAATTGTAGAAACCCTTCCACCAAACACAGACATGCGGTATAAGGTACAATGTCCCAGATGCATGGGTAGCTCAGGCTTGATTCCACTAAGAATCAAAACTTGGATGTCCAGTCAGGTGGGTGGTGTACGACAGCTAGGGATTCTAGATATCAGGCAAACATGTGGCTTTAGATAGAGAAATACATGTGCATTCATGATATTAACTGCCACTTCCCCACCCCCAAGGGCTGGGGAAGACAAGAAATAGTGAGCTTTGACACCCAGGGGAATTTGATTGCCAACAGAGGCAATGGGAACACAGCCAACCAGGCTAGGTTCAGTGCAGGACACGGGCCCTGGGGGCAAACGAGGTGAAAGGCATGGGAGCTGGGAATTGAGGCAGAGACTCAGGCAAATGGGCCAAGCAGACGTCATGTTTCAGAACCGCCGTGGGTCAGAGTATCCACCATCATACTTTTCTTTACCGGATCTCCTAGCCAGAAACCCGGGGACACATTGCACTCAATGGCTGGGTATACCCCTTGCAAGCAGTAGTGCTAGGTGCTTAGGAAAGGATTACTCTGAAACAGAATATCAACAAATCAAGGCTTCACAGTGTTGCAAAATGCCATCCTGAATTGTGCCCAAACCAATATGGCTTTAGGAAAGGGAGATTTTTAGAGTTTAAGAGAGCTCCCTGGTCTCGTTTGACGTCTGTATATATATCTGAAATGAACACCCTTCAGCAAGGGAGTCAGGGAAATGTAGTTTTCAGCGTTCTCGTCTCTGGTACAGGAGGGCACAGAGGAGGTGTCATCCATGCTGGGTGAGTGAGGGCTCCGTGTCTGCCCCATTTAGACATCTTTGCCTGATTGTTCTACTCATAATATGCTCTGATTCTTTGATTAGTATCATTCAGCCTTTGCCATATTTGTTGTAAATTAGTTTCCCAGTTTGCTACTTGCCTTTTAGGGTTTTTGAAAAGTCGAATGTTGAGTTTTCTTACTGGAATTTTTTTTTTTTTTTCGGTACGCGGGCCTCTCACTGCCGTGGCCCCTCTCACTGCCGTGGCCCCTCTCACTGCCGTGGCCTCTCCCGTTGCGGAGCACAGGCTCCGGACGCGCAGGCTCAGCGGCCATGGCTCACGGGCCCAGCCGCTCCGCGGCATGTGGGATCTTCCCGGACCGGGTCACAAACCCGTGTCCCCTGCAACGGCAGGCAGATTCTCAACCACTGTGCCACCAGGGAAGCCCCTGGAATTTTTTTTACTTATTTTTATGCAGAACATCCCTTCCCACTCAGAAATCAGATACAGACAGTTCCCGACTTATGATGGCTCAAGTTAGGAGTTTTTGCCTTTACGATGGTGCAAAAGTGATACGTATTTCAGTAGAAACCGAACTTCAAATTTTGAATTTTCATCTTTTTTCAGGCTAGTGACATGCAGTACAGTACTCTCTTTTTTTCTTTTTAATTTTTCAAAATTAATTTTTAGTGGCGTATAGTTGCTTTACCAGTACTCTCTTCTGATGCTGGGCAGTGGCAGCGAGCTGAGGCTCCCAGTCAGCCACGTGATGAGAAGGGCCAGCAACTGATACACTTACAACCATTCTGTACCCAGACACACATTATGTTTTGCTCTTTCAGTATAAAATTCAATACATTACATGAGATAGTCAGCACTTTATTATAAAATAGGTCTTGGGTTAGATCATTTTGCCCAACTGTAGGCTAAGGTAAGTGTTCTGAGTGGGTTTAAGGTAGGCTGGGCTAAGCTGTGATGTTTGGTAAGTTAGGGGTATTAAATGCATTTTTGACCTACGATATTTTCAGCCGACAATGGGTTTATCAGGACATAAGCCCATCCTAAGTTGAGGAAAATCTGTATTCATTTATATCTTTTTCCTTTCCTCCCTGTCTCCCTCCCTTCTCCCCGCACCACTCTCATTTTAAAACCTTTAACTCTTTAATTCTTCCAGAATTGGTTTTGGTTCACGATATGAGAAAAGAATTTATATTTACATTCCTTTCACTAATCAAACATCTTAGTGACTTCTACTGAATAACTAAAATTCTTAAAACGTGAAGTTTTTCCAAGGACGGCAGATTCTGGGTTTCTAGCCCGTGGCTCTTGGCAACTGGTGCTCTCAGATTAAACAGAGCATTCAGAGGTTAGTTTCAGTATTTCAAAAGCCCTACGAGAAATCAGTTTATCCTTTAGAAAAATAGTTTACCCGTGATAAAACTCAAACATTAACTATGTTTTCACTTTTTTTTTTTGGCCTCACTGCACAGTTTGCAGGATCTCAGTTTGCGGCCAGGGATTGAACCCGGGCCACGGCAGTGAAAGCCTGGAATCCCAACCACTAGGCCACCAGGGAACCCCCTGTTTTCACTTTTGATTCGAATTTTATCAACTCAATTCAGTATAACTGAGCAAACATTTACAGAGCACCTGCTGTGTACCAGGTTCTATGCGAGGCCTTGGATTCCTCATGGCAGTGACATTTGTTGTCTCATGGAAAGACAAATAGAAAATAACCAATAATTGAAGTTGTATGAATAGATGCTTTCAAAGCATGAGGTCTATGGAGGAAAATAATAAAATGAGAAAATGTTACTACATTTCTTAAAGTCATGGATCGTGTCTATTTATTTTTGTATACTCAGCACCCAGCCCAGTGCCTGACACCTGGCAAGCACTCCAGCGGTTGATTGAATAATGTTGAATTGAAAAGAAATTCTGGATGCTGAAAAGACCATGAACCACAGCACTACATACTCCCTTTCTCTAGTTTGTAGTTTTTAAGCCCTTTTGGGAGGCAGTGAATCACAATGTTGTATATTGGAGCATATTTTTATAGAGACAATTCATATATTTTTTTTATCAAACTCTGAGAAGATTCTATAACTGCCCCCTTCCAATTAAGAGACATTGTTCTTACCAAAATATACTCTTGTGAATAGGATTTTGAAAAAAAAATCCTTATTTTATTCATGAAATCATTCCTTAAGACCTAGATTTCAGGGAGGCAGTGGGTATATTTTTTAAAGAGGGAAATAAATCTCACTTGGTTGCTTGAGGACCTTGAAAACATGCTTCTCCCTTCCCAAGTGCTCCAGAGGTTATGGGTACAAAAAGAAGCCCAGATGGAGGATAAGTGCTAATAAAATGCGCCAAATTGATTGACCAGCTGGAAGCATCACCTACTCTCCTGTGTTCCGAGTGACTTAACAGTATGCTGTATTAACTGCCCTGTAGGCTGGATGTGCCCAGGAAACTTCCCTCCGAGGTCACACACCTCCGTGAGAACAGTCCCCGCAGTGACCCAGCTGCTGCAGTGGATACTTGAGCCTCTGGAAAAGATCAAGCGAGGTACACATCAGGCCTGGCTTGAAAAGTCGACCGCATCACAGTGCTGCAGCCCATCGTGCCGCATTACTAATCTGTACACACACACACACACACACACACACACACACACACACACACAGGCTTGCCTGGCGACTGCTGTATTAGGACCCATGGGGACCTCCTATGAAAAACAAACAAATAGAAAATCCAGGAATCAGAACTCATAATCGAATTTTTGAGGAAAGGCAAGCCAAGTAGTCTATGATATGCAGCTGCATCTTCGAAATAAAGAGAAGAAATACCGGAATAGGTTTTTCCTGTTAAAAATCAGTTTTTACCCCAAAGGCCTAGGGAAACTTTCAGAGACTGGACAGGCCATCTGGCGTTCAGTGCTGGGCTAGACTCAGTACTGAAGAGAATGTGGGAAAGTCCACTAGATGGCGCCCCAGTCCAGGCAAATCGTCCCCGGATTTGGGGAAGGAGTCCGAGTTCGATATTAATGGCAATATCCTGGAGGCACATTAACACAAGGCCTATTGATTCTTTACCTAGATAATGCAGTTTCTACTAGAATCACCTTCTCTCTGCCACCCCACACTCAGCCTTTTTTTTTTTTAAACGGGGAGCACAAAAGAAATAGTGATGTTCCGTCATTTACTTAGCTGTGTTCCTAAAAAGATGTGTATAAACTCATTAATTGCATTACACACTTAGGGAAATGATACTTAAATTATCGGCAGTGATTCCCACTATTGGCAGTACGTTAGCTGCGTACTAGAAAAGCCTGGATTTGGAGTTGGAAGACTCAGTTTGGGGACCTGGACCTTCCAGAGGTGTGGCATTCACCAGAGCATGGGGTCTCAGTGCCCTCACTGAGGGTGACAACACTTACCTTACTAGTTATAAAAAAACCAAGAGTGACAACAAAGAATTCCTTTATTCGCTGGTAATGCAGGCTGAAATATATACTGGTGAATCCAGACGTGGAATTATTTTAAAATATTCTGGGGGAAAGAAAGGGGAAGAGATGGACTAGCAAAGTTTTGAAGAAAAGTGAGGGTTCATTATGCTATTGGGCCTACTCTTGTGTATGTTGAAACTGTTCCATAATAAAGGATTAAAACAAAGTCTTCCAGTACAAGGCTGGTATAAGGATGGAGTGAGAGGCTATAAGTGCAAAACAATTGTAAATTGCTGTTTATCTTTTCTAGACTTCCATGTCTAGAAATGAGGGGTTTGGAGCAGCTGAACCATAAAGCTCCTTTCACCATCCATTTTTATGAATGTCTAAAGCCAGACTAGCTTGTAAGTGGTGCACATCTGGGAACAGATGTCTCGTCTGTCAGGCCTCAGTGCTCCTAGGAGAGGACTTCCTTCGCCACCCCATCTAAACCCTGGCCCTGTGACCTCACTCTCATTCTTTTTTTTTTTTTTTTAATTTATATTTATTTATTCATTTTTTTGGCTGTACCACACGGCATGTGGGATCTTAGTTCCCCGACCAGGGATTGAACCCATGTCCCCTGCAGTGGAAGCGTGGAGTCCTAACCACTGGACCGCCAGGGAAGTCCCCCTCTCATTCTTTTTTTTTTTTATTTATTTATTTTTGGCTGTGTTGGGTCTTCGTTGCTGCATGCAGGCTTTCTCTAGTTGCGGCGAGCGGGGGCTACTCTTCGTTGCGGTGCGTGGGCTTCTCATTGCAGTAGCTTCTCTCATTGTGGAGCACGGGCTGTAGGCGCACAAGCTTCAGTAGCTGTGGCACGTGGGCTCAGTAGCTGTGGCACACAAGCTTAGTTCCTCCGCAGCATGTGGGATCTTCCCGGGCCAGGGATCGAACCCATGTCCCCTGCATTAGCAGGCGGATTCTCAACCACTGTGCCACCGGGGAAGCCCCCCCTCTCATTCTTATATTTAATGTTTTTCATAGTGCTTATCAGCACCAGTGTTTTGGGCTGACTGTCCCCCTAACCCCACTCCAATTTGTATGTTGAAGCCCCAACTCCTCATTGTGACCGTATTTGGAGATAGGGCCTTTGCAGAAGTACTTAAGGTTAAACGAGATCATACGAGAGGGGCCCTAATCCGATAGGACCAATGGACTGATGTCCTTATACAAAGAGGAAGAGACACCAGGGATGTGTGTGCACAGAGGAAAGGCCATGTAAGGACAGAACCAGAAGGTGGCTGTCTGCAAGCCAAGAAGAGAGGCCTCAGAAGAAGTCAAACCTGCCAACACCTTGATATTGGACTTCCAGCCTCCAGAACTGTGAGAAAATAAATTTCTGTTGCTTAATCCACACAGTCTGTGGTATTTTGTTTCAGCAGCCTTAGCAGACTCATATAACCAGAAATAACCTTTCTTGTTTATTTCGACATTTCTAATCTGACTCCCCAGCCAGGATGTAAATTGCGTGGGACTGTGCCTGGCACACAATAGAGCACCAAGAAACATGCTAAATGCACACTGAGAATGAACTTTTAAATACATCAAAGGAACTCACTCTATACTTATTTACTTTGTAGAGAAAAGTCTCTTTGTCAGTTAGACTTGTCCCCCAGAACTGAAGTTTTAAAATGTAGAATAGAAAGTTTTAAATCAGAAGGCATGTGCAGTGGTGGAGGGGTGGAGTCACTAAAATATGTTGCTAGCCATCATTCTCTGTCAGACACTCCTTGGTCATGAGCACCTTGGGCCTCTTAAAAAGTTTAGCCAGGCTTTAAGGAACCAGAACGTTCTTTACCCGAGGATGATAGCAGGTTGCAGAAACACACCCTAGCCATGATCAAACCCCCCTATCCTGTTTGTTCTGACCTACTCTATCATTTCTCCAAGAATTTATATCATCATCAGAATAAAAAATACACAAACAAGATAATCTTGTTCACATGATACTGCCCAGATATTGGAGGAGGGAATTCCCTTAGACTCCAGAAGGGTCTCCTCCAAAGAAAAAGACCATTAATCAGAAACATGTGTCATTGTCATAAAATAAAATAATGCTTAGTGTGTTATTGATTTATTTATGTCTGCACCCTGTTTCTTTTTCTTTTTCTTTTTTGCAGTATGCGGGCCTCTCACTGTTGTGGCCTCTCCCGTTGCGGAGCACAGGCTCCGGACGCGCAGGCTCAGCGGCCATGGCTCACGGGCCCAGCCGCTCCACGGCATGTGGGATCTTCCCGGACCGGGGCACGAACCCGCGTCCCCTGCATCGGCAGGCGGGCTCTCAACCACTGCGCCACCAGGGAAGCCCCTGCACCCTGTTTCTTTAAAATAAACTTTTAATTTTGCATTCATTTGAGATTTACAGAAAAGCTGCAAAGACAGTAGAGAGTTTCCATATACCCCTCACCCAGCTTCCCCTAATGTTGCCATCTACGTGATGGTATGTGAGCAGACAAGAGTGGAAGGGTTCGACAGTCGGCAGGAAATGAGTTAAAGAACTACCAGTGTCGGTGGGAGCAAAGGCAGGCACCGGGGTGCTGGCTTTTCTTCAACTGTACTTGGCAGCAGGAAAGCAGATGAAGTGAATCAGCCTGGGCTTCCCTGGGTTGGAAGTCATCAAAAAGAAGGCGTGAGTGAGTTCACGGTATGAGAGATGCTTTAGAAGCTACAAGAAGGAAGACGGCACGTTCATGGTGGTGAAAAGGTGAGAGGCCACGTGTTTGTGCTGCACCATCTGCAGCATGTGTATCCGCAGCATCACTGGATGGTATTCTCCATCCCAGGCTCTGACAT
This sequence comes from Lipotes vexillifer, assembly GCF_000442215.2. Taxonomy (NCBI): domain Eukaryota; kingdom Metazoa; phylum Chordata; class Mammalia; order Artiodactyla; family Lipotidae; genus Lipotes; species Lipotes vexillifer. The sequence goes on from NW_006792985.1 coordinate 4,393,582, forward strand.
GGCAAAGGGGTGCAGGACGCCAGCACGTCTGACCCTCAGACCTTGGCTGTGGCAGGAACAGCGTGGTCGTGGGGGTGAAGTTGGGGGAGGATGACGGGGGAAGATGGCAGATGCAGGGCTCAGCCAAGAGGACGGTCTACAGAACGCAGGTGAGCCACACTTCTGGGGGAATCTCAGGACAATTTGGGTCTCAGATGGTCTGGAATTCCCAGTAAGGTTGAACATAGAGAATACAGTCTTTAAAGATTCCTTTTGCAACTATTTTTCCTGCCATGCTGGTGGGCCTGAGAAATACAGTTGTAACTACTTTGTAGAACTGCTATAAGAACTTAATGTGATAATACAGGTAAAGCATTCGAGGGGTGTCTGGTGGGTGCTCTAATGAATATCAGTTCTCCTTGCTTAAGCACTCAGCATCATGCTAGGTCTTGCAGAGAAACAAAACACTTGGGCTCTGCTTGCAAGGAGCTTACATTGTCGTTGGGAAGAGAAAGCAAAGGTTTGACACACAGGCCTGCCCACCCCTGCAATCCCTACCCCCGCCCACCCATGGCAGGGAAAGCTGTGTCGTATTCAACTGTCCAACTGTATAAACAGCCCCTGTGGACACAGTTATATCACAGTCATATACCAAACCAGGGAAGATGAAGACATGGAAACGGACACAACAGGAATTCAGTGGAGAGGATGAGAAAACTCTAATTCTCAACAGCTTTAGAAGAGATTCCATTTGAGATGGGCCTTGAAATAGGAAGGTGGGATTTAGCAAACTAAAGCATGTGATGGTGTGTGTTCCTGGCCGGAAAAATAGAACTGGTCAAGATACAGTTGGTTTCAATGCATCTGGAATGTATTTAATAATCATAGTGATAATAATACTAACGATACTGACGATAGACATGTCCTGAGCGTTTCCAGGGTATCAGACGTTGTGTATAATCTCACCTCATAGCAATCTTAGGGGGTAAATCATTAGGATTCTTTTGGCTGCAAGTCAGAGAAAGCTGACTCAAATCAGCTGAAAAATAAGGCATTTTCCTGGCTCATGTAACTGGATATTTGGAAGTAGGGTGGGCTGTGGGCAGGGTTTCATCACAGCTCTGGCTTCATTTCTCATTTCTCAGTGCGCCTCCCAGGACTGCCCTCACCATGCATCAGCTTCAACCTCCCTCCTGACTGCATCTTATTTCCTCTACAACCCTGGGGAAGAGGTGTGTGTGGGGGGTGATCCATGGCTTTCTCCTAGAAGCCAAGAAGCTTCTTTTCTAGAAGCTGCAGCAACTTTTTCCATGAGTCTTGTTGGTATCAGTCTTGGCTCTTCTTAATTAGTCGCTGGCAGTGGTGATGGAACCAGTACTAGCTTAGAGCAGTGGTCCTCACACTAGCTACATCAGAATCCCCGGGATGGCTTGTTAAAACAGAATGCTGGGCTCCCCCCCCCCCCCCCC
>NW_006792985.1:4395095-4402790 GCF_000442215.2 Lipotes vexillifer
CCCCCGCCAGAATGCCTGGCGCTGCACGTCTGGGATGGCATTCCTAACAGATTCCCAGGTGATGATCTTGCTGGTGGTACTGTAACTATACCTGAGACCTGCTGAGTCAGATGCATCTCCTGGGATAGAGATGGTAAGAAGTCAATCAAAATGCCTTCCACGGACCATCGCCATCTCCGCTGTACGTACAAGGAAACTGAGGCTGAGAGATTTCAAGCATCCAACTTCACATTCCCAGAAGGTGGCTGGGCTGGATTCAAACAAAAGCAGTCTGACGAGAAAACCTGGGTCTTCACCACCAAGCAGGAGGCCGCTCTGACCATAGAAGACCGCAGCAGAAGGGCACGAGAGGGGCCCGACAGGCTGTAATTATGTTATGGAGGTTTTTATAAGCCAGACAGAGGAGCTTAACTTGAAACTGTGGGCACTAGGGAGCCATCATAAGTTCTTGAGGGAGAGTGTTTTATGAGATTGGTCTGGAGGTAGAACTTTTATTGTTTATGCAATTCAATGAATAGTTCTGTTGAAAGTCGTTTTTTGTTCCCGAATTACATGAAAGTTGATTTTATTCCCTATTTTATTTAAAGTCAGTGGATCTCTCACTCAAAAGTGAAAAGTTTCTCCTCTGTAGGAGTTCAGATTCTCAATCACAAGCAACAGAATCTGGCTCTGACTGCTTTAAGCAGAAAGGGAACTTACTAGAAAGCATATCAGGCAGCTCACAGAATCACAGGGAGGACAGGAGGACCAGAGTCTGAGGCTAAGCTGTCAGGAACCATGCCCCAAACCATGCTGTGGAAACTGGAAACCTCCATCGCTGAGCTGAGCGACAGGTACCGCTGTGTGCTTCATGCTGTGTTCTGGGCCAGGAGCACAGGCTCGCTGAAGTGGCCTCTGCTGATAGCCACACTCCCTCTTCCGCTCCAGGAACATGGTGTGGCTGTTCTTGCCGTGCTGCCACCAACACCAAAGGAAGGGGGTACCCCTATGTCCCTGGCGCCTGCCTCACCTTCTCCAGACCCAGAGTCCAGGGGCCGAGCATCCATTGGCCAAGTCCCATGCCCGGCCCAGCAGCAAGGGAGGCCAGGAATGGAGGGAGGAGGACCGCTGTGGCTTCCACTGGGGAAATCAAACTGTCTCCCATTCAGACTCCCAAGAAGGTGTTATGGGCTGAATTGTGTCCCCCACCCCAATTCCTGTGTTGAAGCTCTAACCCCCAGAACCTCAGAGTGTGATTGTTTTTGCAGAAAGAACCTTTAGAGAGATGATTAAGTTAAATGAGGCTGTTGGGATGGGCCCCAGTCCAGTCTGACCAGTGTCCTTATGAGAAGAGAAAACTTGGATACAGAGAGATACCAGGTACATGTGCACAGGGGGACGACCATGTGAGGACACAGAAGGCGGCCATCTACAAACCAAGGAGAGAGGCCTCCAGTGAAACCAACCCTGTCAACACCTTAATCTTAGACTTCCAGCCTCCAGAACCGTGAGACAATAAATGTCTGTGGTTTAAGCTACTGCAGCCTATGATATTTCGTTTCGGCAGGCTGAGCCAACTAACACAGAGGGAAGGGTCCGACAGGGAAGGGGACAGAATGCTGGGGAACTAAAGCGGATGACAGACGTGCCCTGTGCTCATCCCACACCAACCTGCCCGAGGCTGGTGGGTGTCACTCACAAGAGCGGGTAAAGATTTTGTGGAGAAAAGGGAACCCTCCTACACTGTTGTTGGGAAGGTAAATTGGTGCAGCCACTATGCAGAACAGTATGGAGGTCCCTGAAAAATCTAAAATTAGAGTTGCCATATGATCCAGCAATCCCACTCATGGGCATACCTCCAGAGAAAACTATAATTCAAAAGGATACATGCACCCCAATGTTCATAGCAGCACTGTTTACAACAGCCAAGACATGGAATCAACCTAAATGTCCATTGACAGATGAATGGATAAAGAAGGTGTGGTATATATATACAATGGAGTATTACTCAGCCATAAAAAAGAATGAAATAATGCCATTTGCAGCAACATGGATGGACCTAGAGATTATCATACTAAGTGAAGTAAGCCAGACAGAGAAAGACAAATATCATATGATATTGCTGATATGTGGATTCTAAAAAAAGTGATACAAATGAACTTATGGACAAAGTAGAAATAGATCCACAGACCTAGAAAACAAATTTATGGTTACCAAAGGGGGAAGAGGGGGAGTAAATTAGGAGTTTGAGATTAACATATACACACGACTAGATATAAAATAGATAACCAACAAGGACCTACTGTATAGCACAGAGAACTCTACTCAATATTTTGTGATGACCTATGAAGGAAAAGAATCTGAAAAAGAATATACATATATATATATGACTGAATCACTTTGCTGTACACCTGAAACTAACACAACATTTTAAGTCAACTATATTTCAATTAAAAAAAAAGAGTGGGTAGGGCTTCCCTGGTGGCGTAGTGGTTGAGAGTCCGCCTGCCGATGCAGGGGACACGGGTTCGTGCCCCGGTCCGGGAAGATCCCACATGCCGCGGAGCGGCTGGGCCCGTGAGCCATGGCCGCTGAGCTTGCGCGTCCGGAGCCTGTGCTCCGCAGCGGGAGAGGCCACAACAGTGAGAGGCCTGGAGTACCCAAAAAAAAAAAAAAAAAAAAGAGTGGGTAAAGATTTGCTGAAGGGGAGATCTTTGGGAAGAAAGCCCAGGAAGATGAGGACAGAGTTTCACATAGGAGAACACGGAGGCCTCCCCGCAGATGATCTTTCCATCCACATTGAGGAGCTGGGGCATCCGGGGTCTGTATATTCTCGGGAACCTCCAACACCAGCATGGCCAAGTTGGACCTGTCAAACCTGCGAGCCTCTGGCAGCCGGAATTCACAAGCTCAGCAGCGCACACCAAGCGTCTGGGCTCCGTCCCAGGACGCACCGTTACCAGCATGTGGGCTGATTTGCCCTCTGTAAAGCTCCTTGGGAGAGCCAGGCATAAACACATGCTTTGGCCCAGGGGACCTACTTTCTGCGCTGAGGTTTGTGGCCTTTGGTTTTTGTGTTTTCCCAGTTTGCACGTCTGTCATCTCCTCCTTGCCTTCTTCTTTCATTTCCTTTTTACAAGTGGGTACCGGGCTCTTGTTTATGTCCGGCTTCATGCTAAGTGCTGCGGGGCTGAAGGAGAGGCGGAGGGCAGCCTATGCCACTGCCCCCACCCCTCGCTGTGAGGGCCAGTGATGCAGTGGTGAGACGTGAGCGTTTCAGCATCAGTTAGAAGAAAAATCAAGACAGACTATAATCCAGTTGCTTTCTGCTCTGCCCTTGGAATCTAGCTGATGGCGCCAGAAGGTCCTGTAGCTATTGAAGTTCTTTAGAAGCTGTAGCCTAGCTACATTTAGGCGACTGGAATACATCACCCAGCTAGCGGAACAAAGGGAAGGTGGGAGCTGGGGGTGGGTGGTGAGGCAGTGTCACGCAGCAATGAAGATTTTGGACGCCACCCCTACGTCCATCTCTGGAGGTCCTGAGGTCTACGTTCCAGGACCTTAGGCTTGAACTCCCTAGAATCCTGCATCACAAATCCTTGTGTCTTAGCCCAATAAACAGTCTGGGGCTGATGGTCCTACTTCTGCCCCAACATGCTGTGTGACCTTGAGTGAAGCATTTGCCCTCTCTGGGTCTGTTTCCCTCTCTGTAAAATGGGGTTAATAGCATTGACCTATCCCAGAGAGTTTGCACAAGAGGCATCGCTAATAAAACTTGTCATGAAAGTCTTTCTTTCTCCAAGGGAAGGAGAGGGTCTGGAGGCTGTGGATGCAGCCCAGGGAAGGCAGGGGCTGCTTGCAGAGCGGAGGTTGGCTCTACGGTTGACACAACAGAGAACGGAGTCCTCTGACGTCAGCTGGCCCAGAGGCCCCGCGTGGAGGGGCCAGGCGGCTCTGGCCTCTGAGGTCTGGCCCTCGCCGTCGACCTGCTCAGGCCATCTGCAGCAACTCACAGAAGTGACATCAGCTTCTTACACTTTGTCAAGTTCAAGAGTCTTTCCAACAGCGCTCAGATGGAAGTTGCACGCAAGTCACAAAATAAAGTCAAACTTGGCTGGGAGTTTGTTTTTGTACAGAGAACAATGGTCAAAGAAAGAGGGCTGTGTTCTGCACTGTTTAGATGGAGAGGACCGCAGCTCCCCCGGAGAGCTGGCCTGTCCCAGAACTGTGTGTGCACGTGTAAGTGTATGCATGTGTATATATATGTGTGTGGGTGTATTGTGTATGTGTGTACGTGTGTCTGTGTACTGGTGTGTGCATGGACACATGCCCATGTGCCCATGTGTCTGTGTGTACATGCACATATGTGCATGTGTGCATTGTATTGCACATGCATGTACATGGATGTGTGTGCCTATAAGCACAGCTTCCACCACATGTGTACACACATGTGCACTCACATGTATGTGAGCACATATGAATGTACACCGGCATGCATGCATGTGCCTGTGTATGTGTGCACACGTGTGTGTATATATACAGGGATGAGTTTATGTGTACAGGTGTGCATATACATTATGCACATGCATACAGGTGTTAACACATAGCCATATATGTGCACGCGCACTTGGGTATGGCTGGAGGGCATGTCCACGTCCACATGCTTTATGCCTTAACAAGGTTGTGTCCAAGTCAAACGGGCTACCATGCTCGTGTCCAGCAGATGTGTTGCCAATGTTGAGGGCTGGCGGTGGGCGATAACATGTGTGCCCTGGGGTAGAGGTGAAGGGCGGCTGTCATATGTGGGTCAGACCCCTGTGGTCATTTCCCTGGAAGGTTACTGAGCCAGCCTTTCATGCTCATAAGCCAAAAATTGTCCAAGTCACGCAGTTTTTTTATGCTTAAAATCTCAGAGATGCGGACTTCCCTGGTGGCGTAGTGGTTAAGAATCTGCCTGCCAGTGCAGAGGACACGGGTTCGAGCCCTAGTCCGGGAAGATCCCACATGCCGCAGACCCCACTAAGCCCGTGTGCCACAACTACTGAGGCTGCGTGCTGCAACTACTGAAGCCCGCATGCCTAGAGCCCGTGCTCTGAAACAAGAGAAGCCACCACACTGAGAAGCCTGCGCACCACAACGAAGGGTAGCTCCCGCTGACCACAACTAGAGAAAAGCCCATGCATAACAATGAAGACCCAACCCAGCCACCCCCGCAAAAAAAGAGAGAATAAAACAAGAAAAAAATAAATAAAATGGGGATGCTTAAGGAATTCCCCGGGGGTCCAGTGGTTAGGACTCCATGCTTTCACTGCTGAAGGCCTGGGTTCAATCCCTGGTCAGGGAACTATGATCCCACAAGCCGCACAGCGTGGCCAAAAAATAAAATAAAATAAAATAAAATAAAATAAAATAAAATAATAAAATAAAATAAAATAAAACGGGGATGCTCATAGTAATGGCCTCTTAGGATTGTTATAAAAATTAAATGAGATATTGCCAAGCTTTCCAGCCTGTGTACTGTGCCAGTGTACAGTTTGCTGTGAGATACTGAAGCCCCCCAGGGGAGCAGAGGGTCTCCCATTAGGTCATGAGCTGTGCCAGAGGGCTGGCAATATAATGATGTGTCCCAGCGTGCAAAGAAAATGAAGGGTCTCCTGTTAAAAAATTATTAGAGTCCCGGCATCTCCACCAAAAACAAAAATTATTGAGAATTTCAAGATGGTGATAGCAGAGCATTAAATCAAGTGTGCAGTCCTTCAAGTACATGGTCCTGGGTCGTGGCACTGGCTGCCTGGTCTCAAAGCTGGTCCTGCCTGTAGGTATTGAGCATTGAGCCTAAGTGACATGAGCGCCTACTCCACTGCAATGTGCCGAGGATAGTCACATGATCCGACCCCCCTGAGATCCAAATCGATGGCAGCAGACATCCACTGAATGCTCCTCCACCCACCACTGGCAAGGGGCCCTCAGGGCCGTGGTGGTGCTCCAATGAGATGATGGAGAGGTGGCTTGGCAGGGGACACAGGTACTCCTGGTGGGCCCAGCTTCACGTGAGGGCCGGAATCTCAGTCTTTACCAAAATGAGATGCTTCTGCATCTCCGTGGCTGATGTGTCCCTATTCAGCACCATCTAAACAGAGTGATTGCACTCACAATGCACGTACCTCCTACAAATTCACATTTCATCAGGATTTTGAAATATTTGCTATTGAAAACGTTTGACTGGGTTCAAAGTATGTCAATGTTATATATGTCGATGAACTATAGATTCTTTAAATATAATTTCAACTGTTGTACATTTTTGAATGGCTGTGAAAAGGGTTGAACATCTTTGTGACGTATTTGTGTGAACAAAATTTCTCTTCAATGGTGAACATCAAGAATTCAAGAGATCACCTTTAAAAAGTTTGGGTCAGGAATTGTGCATAGCCATTTCAAGCATAAATATTAAAAAATACGGTCAAGGAAACAGGCTCAAATTTCTCATGACACATGTGGAAGTTGGATACAAAATCAACAATTTCTGGCCTTCTACTTTGCATTTTATCTTTTATCTTAATTATAAAATGTAAATTGAGTGTAATGGATTGTTTCAGACGGCCTGATGGAGGGGTGTAGCTTATCCCGGTGTACCCCCCTCCCCCGAGTGCCATATCCGCACAGTCATTTTCTTTGAGTGCCACGTTGTGTAACTGTTCGGAAACACCGGGCATCACATGTTAAGAGATTCCTGGCACATAGCGAGCAGTCCATAATATTAGTTACATCGTTAATGCATTATTGCCATCATTCTTATACAGATACCAAGGATAAAGCTCTGAGCTAGTTATCAAAAATTGTGAGTCGGAGGCATGCTTCTATTGTAAACTACCTGATGACTCTAAATGAGTCTGTTTATATTTTTAATGTCTGCTTAAAATGCAGATAATATTGCCTGCACATCCTGCCCAATGTGCTACGTTATGGGACTCAAATGAGAAACAACATACAAAATTGCTAAAAAATAGGAACTGTTCTGCTGGTCCTGTTATTTTTCTTCTTCTAACTCTGTGCTCTCCTGCCACAAGCGGCTATTTAAATGTAAATTAATTAAAATGAAATATTGAAAATCCAGTTTCTCAGCCATGCTAGCAACACTTCCACATGTGGCTGGTGGCTTCCATGTTGGACCACACTGCTAAACTACTCGTTACCCCTTAATGCAAATGCTCACCCTCTTTCTTCTGCTTCTTGTCCCACCTGTGGATCAGGTAGGGAAGATTTTAAGTTTTTAAAAATAGATTAAAATAAACTTAAACTTTTAAAACTTAAAATAAGATTTTAGGTTTTTTAAAATAGAGTCCTAATCCATAATAGGTATAAAATATTAAAAATGCTGAGCTCTGCTCTCTTTGGTATGGGAAGATACCATTTCTAATGGGATATGGACCTTGATGGTTTGCTTGACCTCTCTGCAGGCTCTTGCCCAGACCCTTAGGCATTTTCAGATGGCTGGAAGGGTTGGGGTGTTATAAGAAATAATGAAGGGAGGCTTCCCAGGTGGCGCCGTGGTTGAGAGTCTGCCTGCCGATGCAAGGGTCACGGGTTCGTGCCCCGGTCCGGGAAGATCCCACATGCCGCGGAGCGGCTGGGCCCGTGAGCCATGGCCGCTGAGCTTGCGCGTCCGGAGGCTGTGCTCCGCAGCGGGAGAGGCCACAACAGTGAGAGGCCCACGTA
>NW_006792985.1:4403146-4436325 GCF_000442215.2 Lipotes vexillifer
AAAAAACTAACACACTATTGAAAAACAATAAAAAAAAAAAAAAAAAAAAAAAATTTTTGTACGAAAAAAAAAAAAAAAAAAAAAAAGAAATAATGAAGGGAAAGAAAGCTAACAGGTGCAACACGGGTTAAATCCACATGTCTTCGAGAGTGTGTTATTCTTACCATCCTGACTGCCACTGTGATCTTTATCAAGTGTAATCATCAAACTTTTAATCAATTAATTTTTAAATTATTTTTGTATTACATGTTTTTCTCCCAGTTTTGAGATATAATTGACATACAGCACTGAATAAGTTTAAGGTATAATGATCTGATTTACGTATATCGTGAAAGTGATTATCGCGATAAGTTTAGTGAACGTCCATCATCTCATACAGGTACCAAATTAAAAAAACAGACACATTTTTTTTTCTTGTGATGAGGACTCTTCGGATTTACCCTCTTAACAGCTTTAATGTATAACGTACAACAGTGATAATTATATTTATCATGCTGTACATTACATCCTTAGTACTTATTTATCTTATAACTGGAAGTTCGTATCTTTCGACTGCCTCCAACTGATCCCCCCCGCCGCCCCCTCGAACTTTTCATTTAAATCACTCCGGAGGACCTTCTGATTCTTTCATACTTGTTAAATAAACCTCGAGAGGCAGCAGCCTGAAATCATGGCCACAGCCACCCCGTGACGCACACCTATGACAGGTCATCTGTTGCTCAAACCATAGGGGAGAACGGGTTTGCTGAAGGTTCTGAACGCAGTGTGGTTGGCCGGTGAATTTCAGGAGTCTGCTGGAGCCATTACTGTGGCTATAAGGACATGTTGGTGAAAAATATAGGACTAGTACCGCGTAGTGTTTCAATTGTGGTTAAACTGCTACATCCATGCCACTTCTCGATTTCATCTAGGACGTAAAATTGTGGGCCAGGGTTTATTTGCGTGGCTGCCATCAGGGGAATCTTCTCTCTGATCCTTTCTGGACGAAGAGAGTATTTCTTTTGGCTGTTGGTGATTATTTAGTCAAGTCAGCTGGGGCACTTTGAGGAAATGTTGGCTTTCTTCGTTACCTTTGGAAAAGGCTCAAAATAGATTGGTATACTCTGTGAACTCCCAATGACCACAGTTTCCTTTTATTTACAAAGAGGAGTTGCAAGGACAAAACTGATTCAGTGCAGTTAACCACGTAACTAACATCATGGTGTGAGCAATATTTGTTATAGATGGAGATCCTTCATGTAAGGCTTTTAAAGGCTTATAAATGCTGAGAAATGAAGAACTGAATTGGGTATATTTTTTCTTTTTCTTTTCCATTATGGTTTATCACAGGATATTGAATACAGTTCCCTGTGCTATACAGGACCTTGTTGTTTATCCATCCCATACACAATAGTTTGCATCTGCTAATCCCAAACTCCCAATCCCAAGTATACTTGGGTATATCTTTTAGACACCAAATATACCTTTAGTGAATAACTGGTTTAGAAAAATCACCAATTGTCCTCTTACCTTCCTATCTGACATCTGTCAGGAAAGGATAGACATTTTAACATAAACCCCGGCAGCGACTGTTTCCTAACACGTTTCTGACCCATTGTTGGTCTATAGAATTCCTGCTCTTAAAAAAAAGTCCAACTTTCTCAGCCTTGTTCTGCTAGTTGCTTGGCTTTGACATACCCAGTTTTTCATTTGCTAAAAGGGAATAGTCCTCCTTCCTGTTACTTATAGGGAGGTTGTAAAGTCAAATATGGGAATAATAGATGAGAAGTCACTCTGAAAACATTAGAAGATGCAACACAAATACCACTTGAGTTTGTTCTCAGTTTTCTGGGCTTTGTACTGTCACCCATTCTGCTTAGCCATTTAACAAATAGAAACCTAAGGAGGGGTTCGTTCTGCTTCTTGAACAGGGCTGTGCACTTTACATGGGAAAAAATTGCGAGAAGGTGGAAAGGGAAGTCACTGAGGTGGAGCAGGGTGTCTTTGCCATCCTCCCAGATGAAGGGCTCCCAGCGGGTCTCACCTTCATAGAACCACTGCCCCCAAACGCCACTGACTCAGAGCTCCTGCCGGGACAGCCGAAGGATGTGGCGTGTGTGCAGACTCCACTCTGCAGGGCTGTCTGAGGACCTGGTTCTCCAAGCTTCAGGGCTCCTTCAGACAGATCAGTTTCTCCCTCCCAACCAGGTCTACTGTCTTTGCTCCTTCACAGGTTTTGGTTTTGAGAGCAACTCCCCAATAGAACTCTTGCTCATGAATCTTAGAGTCTCGTGGTCTGTTACTCTGAGAACCCAGCCCATAACAGTTGGCAGTGGGAGTGGTCCCAGGAAGCAGTCCTTGAAAAATCACCAGCTGGCAGGCTGGCAGTGAGGGCCACAGCATTGGTGGCAGGTGAGTATGGAGAGGCACTGTCATGTTGCAGTTGTGCACTTGCTAAAACTTTTACTGGTAGCGAAATATAAGAAAATGATGGGAGAAAATGATAGTGGTGGGTGAAATAACTCAGGCCTCTGAGATGAGCCAGTGTCTTATTCTGCTCAGGCTGCTGTCACACAGTACCATACAGTGGGTGACTTAAACAGCAGACATTTATTTTTCACAGCTCTGGAGGCTGGAATGTCCAAGATCAAGGTGCTGGCAAATTCGTTTCTTGGTGGGCCCTGTTCCTGGTGTGCAGATGGCTGCCTTTTGCTGTGTCCTCAACACGGCAGGGGAGAGTACTCCTGGGTCTCTTCTTACAAGGGCACTAATCCCGTCATGGGGGCTCCACCCTCATGACCTCATCTAAACCCAAGTACTTCCCAAAGGCCTCATCCTCAAATACCATCACGCTGTGGGGAGGGGGGAGGGAGGGGGTTAGGGCTTCAATGTATAAATTTAGGGGGGAGGGACACAGACATTCAGTCCAATAACAACTGGGGTAGTAGTAATTATAAGTTTTACAAAATTGGATCACTATTGCTGGGTGCAACGGATGCCTCACAGTGTGGAATCCAGGAGCCTCCCTGGCAGCATGTAAAGAGACACTCATATTCTGTAGATCAAAGACAGAAAAGGTCAAGGAGCAGCCTGGCACTGAATTATGAGTTCCATAGCTCCAGATGTCAAGGGTCCTGATCAGGAAGAATGGGATCCTGAGAGATTGGATGGTGCCATCTACACTTGAACGTCTGAATTCCCAGAAGCCCTTAAACATCCTGAGCCTAGAGAAGCAGCCACTCCTTCCTGTTAAAGGCTGGCACCTTCCATCTGCTTGAAGACAATGCACAGGTCTCAATCCTTCCAGGAAGCATACACCCCTCTCAGGACCTAACCCCACCTCCACTCCTAGCCATCAGGCCAGTAAGTAAGGTCAGGTCCCAACATAACCCGGTCAGGGAAGTGCTGGGCCCACTAAGAGAGGAAATGGACTGTGCCCCGAAGGAGCTGCAGGACCCAGGTACCATGTGCTAGCAAGAGCCAGGAGAGTTTATATGAGGATGGGTTCTGAGGACACTGGATCAACGTGGGTGGGACACAAAGTAGGGTAGAGTTTGTGGATTTGAAGGCACACAGCAGTATTTAGTACCTTGGCAAGGACCCAGGGACCCTGGGACTCTGGGATCATGGGAGATACCACTAACACACTTAGGATGGTTTGGGGCAGTTTTGGAAGACAGAATCAAAAGCTTCAGTGAAGAGGGCATGCCACGTAAGGCTGGAAAACTCACCGGCCCACCATGTGCCCTGGGAGGACCTGGAAAGCACGCTGTTCATCAAAGCAATGAGAAATGAGCTGGCTGAGCTGGCGAGAGGGTGCCAGCATCACTGAGACTTTCTACTGGTCAGGGCAAATGGCAGGAGTTGCTGTTAGGTGACTGGGCTTCCGTAGCAATGGCGAGGAAAAGATCCTTCAGTAGTAGAGGCCAAATGGGGCACTTAGCCATCAGAGGTACATGGAAGCAAAATCACAGCGGCAGCCAGGGGACCCGACCCGGGGGGACGACAGAGATAACGAAGAGAACATGGAGTTATGTCAATGAGGCAAAGAGGACCCCTGTGTATCGCCACTAAGTTGTTCACTTCCTCATAACATGCTGAGACCATTAGCTCAAAAGCGCACGAGAGTCAAGCTCAAAATTTTAAATTTAAAGCATCCAATTGCTCGAAATATAGCCCCAATAGATTTTTAGCTACTTAGAGCCTGCTTGGCATACCCTGCAAAACATATGTACCCCACATCTGCTAGCCATAGACAAGACGAATTCTGGGGCTATACAACACTGGGGGCCACAGCTGCCCTTTGGAGCTCTCCTGATCCAGAGGCTCCCTGCCATGCTACTGAGTGACATCTCCCAGACACCTAAGCCCCCTCTGGTTCCCTTCTCCCCTGTGAGTTCTCTTGCCTTCCTCCCCTCTGGATGGTGTCCCCCGGCTCTGGAAGGTCTCCTGCTGTGAGGGGCACCCCCCTGCCTATCCAAGCACTGCCCCAAGCAAGCTGGTTGTGAGCTACTGTCCCCTTGCAGTCATAACTTTTTCTTGCTCAGCCCCCAAATCCCTCAACAGGCAACCAGAGGGACAAGACAGATGAGCAGCCAACAGGGGTATCACTCAGTCTGTAGAATAAATAGGAAGCAAGGAAGGGTGGTCAGGAGGTTGAGGGCAGCCATCCGGATAAAGGTCACGATCCCATGTCCCGTTTCCAGACCTGAGCAGTTTTCAGACCTGGAACCCACTGAAAGAAGTAGAGGAAGGGAACTCAGAAGCATGGGCTCTACAACACCGTGGCAAGTCTGTAAGCATTGCCAATGTCCTTCTCAAAAGGGATCTAGGGCCATTTATTTCAGCAGTTGTTCCCTGGGGAAAGGTGACAGTTCAGACATTAGGGAGGACTGTTGGACACATATTCCAAGTTGCCATTGATACCTGGGCACCCAAAGTGTCATCACGCCCCCACCCTGTTAGAGAGGGCATAAGGGAGCCTGCCTGATAACGTATGGAGCTCTGTCCTGGGTCGTTGGACCCATTGGAGTGGGAATGAAGAGTGAAGATCTCTGTTACATGCTAACACACACCAGACAGCATCTACCAGGAAAGAGGTACTTAACAACCAAGCAAACATAATGACTCAGTCACTTGTCATCAGCCAACCTCTAACACTACAATGCTGAGACAAGGAGCACACGAACAGCACAGCCATGGTGGCAGAAATGCAGGGGCCCAACTACATGAGGGTCCACTCACAAAGACTGACCACTGCCACTGCCCAGTGTCCAGCCTGCCAGCAATAGACCAATGCTGAGCCTCTGGATAGACACCTACCACTTGGTGTAAAGTGACCTGTGATTCTTCTTGACTAAGATGGACACATAATTGGGATGTGGGTTTGCCTTTCCTGCTTGTAGTGCTGGAGCCAACACAACTCTGTTTACACAGTATTGCTCCACCAACATGGGAACCTGCAAAACAACCCATCAGACCAGGGGACCCACTTTCTAACGAGGGAGGGGGCACAGTGGGCACATGAGCAGGGGACCAATTGGCCCAATCATATATTTCACCACCCAGAAACCACTGCCCTGATAGAATAATTGACGTGCCAGCTTCCAGATGGTATCTTATGAAGATGGGGTACCATTTTTCCAGGATTTAGCATACTCCCTTAACGGATGCTATTATGTGGCACTGTGTTCCCAATAGACAGAACACAGAAGGCTGAGAAACATGGTAGGGAAGTGGAAGTAACCCCGCTTTCTTCATTCTCGGTGACCCACTTAGGGAACTTAGGCTTCTTTTCCTTGACGCTATAAGTGCCTAGAGGTCCTGGTCTCCAGAAGGGGAATACTTTCACTACAGAACTTTAAACTTTAAGCTGTGGCTATCGCTTGGCCATTTGGGGCTCCTTGTGCTTAGAGACCAGCAGCCATATAAAGGGGTCACCATCCTGCCTGCGGTAATTGACCCTGATCACTGGGAGAAGGGGGGTTGCTGTTACACAAGGGGAGCAGGGAGGGATGTGTTTGGCTCACAAGTGATCCAATGGGGGAATCTCTTGGTACCCAATTCTGATGGCAAACGGAAACATCCAACAGCCACAGCCTGAGAGAGGTATGGTCACTGGAGACTCAAACTTCTCATGGATGAGGTTCTAAGTCACCCTGACCAGCAGAAGTGCTATTTGAGAGCAAGGGGAATCTAGAATTGGATAGTAGAGGAAGATGATGAGTATCAGCTGTGGCTGTGGGTCAAGCTGCAGCTTGTTTGACTGAATCCCCTCTGAACTTCCCAGATGGGGGTGAACTTACTCTCTGAAGGAGGCGATTGAGTAGCACCAGGGGTAGACAGCAGTGGCCACCGTGCTGAGCTACCCAGACCCTGCTTTGGGCCCTAGCACACCCTAGCTACTGGGCGTGTTGGCTGGTGAAGATCCACAGCTACACCCCTGGGAGGGAACTGACCTTTATGGAAAGAAAAGAAAGAAAGCTGCCTCTGCCAAGGTCATACCACCTTCCCATGGTCAGCATATATCCCTTGACCAGATGATGCTGGAGTAAAAAGGCACAGGTCCCTTGCCTTGATCTGGGATATCTCTGAAGGGCCATCTCAGCTGCAAAGTTCCCTGTGGCTTATCAAGGTTAACTTCTCCCTCTGCCCAATCTTACTTCTCTCACTCCACCTCATTCACTGTTGACAAGAGCATTCTCCAATTACTTTCCTACATCCCAGTCTCCCTCTCAAAGTTGGTTTCCCAGCACATTATTTTCTCTCTCATTCTTCCACCCTTCTCTTTTTCCTCTTTCTTGCTCCTCTTTCTTCCCCATTTCTGCTATGTGTAGAGTGACCATATATCCCTGTTTGCTGGGAAGAGTCCTATTTTACTCCTGGTAATCTGGTGACTTATCTGGTCAGTGTCCCCTTTAATTCTCAAAAGGGTCCTGATTTAGACTCTACGTTATATGATCAGAATTCACTGAATTCATCTCTTCTTCATCATACACATATTCTTTACACTTATTATATTTTACTAGGTGCTGGGAATACAGACATGAGTAAGAGATTCCAGTCCTCTGAGCCCAGCCTCCAAATTCCTATTGAAATTGCCAAAAGAATATTGTAATAAAAAGACACATTATAGCTGGAAACCAGAGAAAGGTGTCATTCTCATATTATAAACTTCAAGGAATTTCTCCAAGACATATTACAGGTGAGACCAGATTGAGGGAAGGGTCTGCCGCGACAGGTGTTTCCTATGCATTCCTTTCACTCATTTTCTTCAGATGAAAAATTACCCGGGGACCAATAGAAGTCACCCCACCAGTGTGCCCTAAATCAGAGCAGCAGGGACTGGAGGTGACATGGGGGACCTCCCAATTCTATCTGTGCCCCAGAGCCATGCACTGGGCATAGCAAGATTCTCAGGGGAGGGGACCTCTTCAGCACTCATAACAGTCATCTGTTTGGGACTGTATCCTCAACATGGTGTGGGCACCTCAGGAGGGCAGAGGGGCCCCTAAATTAAAGGTTGCTGCCCCAGTTAACATGGTTCATCATAACAAACATGAAAGCAAAACTCTCAGACATAAGAATGAGGTTCTTTAGTAAAGCGGCCTCCAGCTATAGCTGCCTTCCCATTCTCCAAAGACCACTGGAGCTTAAATTGAGAAAAGTAAAAGGTACAATTGTTCTAAGAGTTTCTCTTCTTTCTTCACTGAGTCCTGGAGGAGCTGAACAAAGTCCATACAAGACACCATCTCGACTCCTATTATCTGAAAGCATAACAAAAATAGCTGAAATGTATCATTATGGCATCTTACAGATGGGAAGACTGAAGCTCAGAATTGTGAAGCAGCTTTGTCCAGGATCCTTAAATTGACACCCCTTTGTCAGAAGAGCAATCACTGGCTATATAAAGTCTTTAGACCTTTAAAGAGAATTTGTAGTTAAAGAGAGAGGGAAAGAAGAGAGAGAAATCTGATGAACCAGTGTAGAATCACTGGAAACATGACACTTTTCAATGACTGTCATCCACAATGAGAGTAGAGAATGTACTGGAAGATAACACTTAATGTCAACATTGTGTGAAATGATTCTAAACAACCCTTGGGGATTATTATCAAACAGAACTGTAATGGAGGCAGTGATATTGCTGTAAAAATGATAATATTCACATATAATTTCCAGAAAAATTACTCAAAGAAGTACTTTGGTCAACTGGGAAATGTATCTAAATGAAGAGCTGAAGACTGTATCAACTGTTCTCCTTGCGCAGGGGCCATGCTAATTTTCTCTGTATCATTGCAATTTTAGTATATGTGCTGCCAAAGCAAATACTGTACCAACTGTCATTAAAGCAACTTTTCTGAAAAAAATTATTACAAGTCCATGTCAAAGTTGTATACCAAATTTGCCACGAGGGGATAGTGTCCTGAGCTAGTCACTTCAAAGGCTTTTCTCTTGGCAGGAAAACTGATAGAAAATGGATGGTGGTATAATACAGCGGTGCCAGTTAATATTATCAGATTCCTCTCAAGACGCACAACTTCTCAGAAGGTGCTCATGATCTCAGTAAAGGTTATCCAAAAGTTGCTCAAGAATGCTAATTATTTCCCAGAAGGAATTGTAATTACATCACATTCATAAAAGAAGTTCTATCCCAAACCTGATTTGGGACAATTTTCTTTCTTACCATGTTACAATGTAACCATCACACCTTTGTGGCTCACTTAAGGGAGAGAACAAAATCTAGACCACGTTGCAAGTTAAACTCAAGAGAGATTATAGAATGGAGGCACGGACTGAGAAAATACAAGAAATGTTTAACAAAGATCTAGAAGAACTAAAGAACAAACAAACAGAGATGAACAACACAATAACTGAAATGAAAAATACACTAGAAGGAACCAATAACAGAATAACTGAGACAGAAGAACGAATAAGTGAGCTGGAAGACAAATTGGTGGAAATAACTGCTGAGGAGCAGAATAAAGAAAAAAGAATGAAAAGAATTGAAGACAGTCTCAGAGACCTCTGGAACAACACTAAATGCACCAACATTTGAATTATAGGGGTCCCAGAAGAAGAAGAAAAAAGAAAGGGTCTGAGAAAATATTTGAAGAGATTATAGTCAAGAACTTCTCTAACATGGGAAAGGAAATAGTCACCCAAATCCAGGAAGCACAGAGAGTCCCATACAGGATAAACCCTAGGAAAAACACACCAAGACACATATTAATCAAAATAACAAAAATTAAATTCAAAGAAAAAATATTAAAAGCAGCAAGGGTAAAACAAAAAATAGCATACAAAGGAATCCTCATAAGGTTATCAGCTGATTTTTCAGCAGAAACTCTGCAGACAGGAAGGGAGTGGCAGGATATACTTAAAGTGATGAAAGAGAAAAACCTGCAACCAAGATTACTCTACCCAGCAAGGATCTCATTCAGATTTGATGGAGAAATCAAAAGCTTTTCAGACAAGCAAAAGCTAAGAGAATTCAGCACCACCAAACCAGCTTTACAACAAATGCTAAAGAAACTTCTCTAGGCGGGAAACACAAGAGAAGAAAAAGACCCACAAAAACAAACCCAAAACAATTAAGAAAATGGTAGTAGGAACATACATATTGATAATAACTTTGAATGTAAATGGATTAAATGCCCCAACCAAAAGACGCAGACTGGCTGAATGGATACAAAAACAAGACCCATATATGCTGTCTACAAGAGACCCACTTCAGAGCTAGGAACACATACAGACTGAAAGTGAAGGGATGGAAAAAGATATTCCATGAAAATGGGATTCAAAAGAAGGTGGAATAGCAATACGCATATCAGATAAAATAGACTTTAAAATAAAGACTATTACAAGAGATAAGGAGGGACACTACATAATGATCAAGGGATCAATCCAAGAAGAAGATATAACAATTATAAATGTTTATGCACGCAACATAGGAGCACCTCAATACATAAGGCAAATTGCTAACGACCATGAAAGGAAATATCAACAGTAACACAATAATAGTAGGGGATTTTAACACCCCACTTGCACCAATGGACAGATCATCCAAACAGAAAATTTATAAGGAAACACAAGCTTTAAATGACACAATAGACCAGATAGATTTAATTGATATCTATAGAACATTCTACCCAAAAGTGGCAGAATATATTTTCTTCTCAAGTGCACACAGAACAATCTCCAGGATAGATCACATCTTGGGTCACAAATCAAGCCTTGGAGAATTTAAGAAAATTTAAGTCGTATCAAACATCTTTTCTGACCACAACGCTATGAGATTGGAAATCAATTACAGGAAAGAAAACTGTAAAAAACACAAATACATTGAGGCTAAACAGTGCCCTACTAAATAACCAAGAGATCACTGAAGAAATCAAAGAAGAAATAAAAAAATACATTGAAACAAATGACAATGAAAACACGACGACCCAAAACCTATGGGATGCAGCAAAAACAGTTCTAGAGGGAAGTTTATAGCAATTCAATCTCACCTCACGAAACAAGAAAAATCTCAAAGAAACAATCTAACCCTACACTTAAAACAACTAGAGAAAGAAGAACAAAGAAAACCTGAAGTCCATAGAAGGAAAGAAATCATAAAGATCAGAGCAGATATAAATGAAATAGAAATGAAGAAAACAATAGCAAAGATCAATAAAACTAAAAGCTGGTTCTTTGAGAAGATGAACAAAATTGATAAACCCTTAGCCAGACTCATCAAGAAAAAAAAGGAGAGGACGCAAATCAATAAAATTAGAAATGAAAAAGGAGAAATCACAACTGACACCACAGAAATACAAATGATTAAAAGAG
Organism: Lipotes vexillifer; assembly: GCF_000442215.2. Taxonomy (NCBI): domain Eukaryota; kingdom Metazoa; phylum Chordata; class Mammalia; order Artiodactyla; family Lipotidae; genus Lipotes; species Lipotes vexillifer. Next base: position 4,413,959 of record NW_006792985.1, read on the forward strand.
ACTACTACAAACAACTATATGCCAATAAAATGGACAACCACAAAGAAATGAACAAATTCTCGGAAAGGTACAATTTTCCAAGACTGAACCAGGAAGAATTAGAAAATATAAACAGACCTATCACAAGTAATGAAATTGAAACTATAATTAAAAATCTTCCAACAAACAGAAGTCCAGGGCAAGATGGCTTCACAGGCGAATTCTATCAAACATTTAGAGAATAGCTAACATCAATCCTTCTCAAACTCTTCCAAAAAATTGCAGAGGGAGAAACACTCCCAAATTCACTCTATGAAGTGACCATCACCCTGATACCAAAACCAGAAAAAGATATCACAAAAAAAGAAAATTATAGACCAATATCACTGATGAACAAAGATGCAAAAATCCTCAACAAAATACTAGCAAACAGAATCCAACAACACATCAAAAGGATCATACACCATGATCAAGTAGGATTTATCCCAGGGATGCAAGGATTCTTCAATATATGCAAATCAGTCAATGTGCTACACCACATTAACCAATTAAGAAATAAAAATCATATGATCATCTCAATAGATGCAGAAAAAGCTTCTGACAAAATTCAACACCCATTTATGATAAAAACTCTCCAGAAAATGGGCATAGAGGGAACCTACCTCAACATAATAAAGGCCATATATGACAAACCTACAGCAAACATCATACTCAATGGTGAAAAACTGAAAGCATTTCCACTAAGATCAGGAACAAGACAAGGATGTCCACTCTTACCACTCTTATTCAACATAGTTTTGGAAATCCTAGCCACAGCAATCAGAGAAGAAAAAGAAATAAAAGGAATACAAATTGGAAAAGAAGAAGTAAAACTGTCACTGTTTGAAGATGACATGATACTATACATAGAAAATCCTAAAGATGCCAGAAAACTACTAGAACTAATCAATGAATTTGGTAAGTTTACAGGATACAAAATTAATGCACAGAAGTCTCTGGCATTTGTATACAGCAACAACAAAATATCAGAAAGAGAAATTAAGGAAACAACCCCATTTACCATTGCAACAAAAAGAATAAGATACCTAGGAATAAATCTGCCTAAGGAGGCAAAAGACTTGTACTCAGAAAACTATAAAACACTAATGAAAGAAATCAAAGATGACATAAACAGGTGGAGAAATATATCATGTTCTTGGATTGGAAGAATCAATATTGTGAAAATGACTATACTACCCCAAAGCAATCTACAGATTCAATGCAATCCCTATCAAAGTACCAATGGCATTCTTCACAGAATTAGAACAAAAATTTTGACAATTTGTATGGAAGCACAAAAGACCCCGAATAGCCACAGCAATCTTGAGAAAGAAAAACGGAGTTGGAGGAATCATGCTCCCCAACTTTAAACTATACCACAAAGCTACAGTAATCAAGACAATATGGTACTGGCACCAAAACATAAATATAGATCAATGGTACAGGAGAGAATGCCCAGAGATAAACCCAGGCACATATGGTCACTAATTTACAACAAAGGATGAAAGAACATACAATGGAGAAAAGACAGCCTCTTCAATAAGTGGTGCTGGGAAAACTGGACAGCTACATGTAAAAGAATGAAATTAGAACACTACCTAACACCATACACAAAATAAACTCCAAATGGATTAAAGACCTAAATGTAAAACCAGACACTATAAAACTCTTAGAGGAAAACACAGGAAAAACACTCTTAGACATAAACCATAGCAGGATCTTTTTTGACCCACCTCCTAGAGTAATGGAAATAAAAACAAAAATAAACAAATGGGACTTAAAAGCTTTTGCACAGCAAAGGAAACCATAAATAAGACACAAAGACAGCCTTCAAAATGGGAGAAAATATTTGCAAATGAAACAACAGAGAAAGGATTAATCTCCAAAATATACAAACAGCTCTTGGAGCTCAATATAAAAAAAACCCAAATGATCCAGTTAAAAAATGGGTGGAAGACCTAAATAGACATTTAACCAAGGAAGACATACAGATGGCCAAGAGGCACATGAAAAAATGCTCAACATCACTCATTATTAGAGAAATTCAAATCAAAACTAAAATGAGGTATCACCTCACACAAGTTAGAATGGGCATCATCAGAAAATCTACAAACAACAAATGCTGGAGAGGGTGTGGAGAAAAGGGAACCCTCTTGCACTGTTGGTGGGAATGTAAATTGATACAGCCCCTATGGAGAAAAGTATGGAGCTTCCTTAAAAAACTAAAAATAGAACTACCATATGACCCAGCAATCCCACTACTGGGCATATACCCTGAGAAAAGCATTTTTCCAAAAGAGACATGTACCACATTGTTCATGGCAGCATTATTTACAATAGCCAAGACTTGGAACCAACCTAAATGTCGATTGACAGATGAATGGATAAAGAAGATGTGGCATATATATACAATGGAATATTACTCCGCCATAAAAAGAAACGAAATTGACTTATTTGTAGTGAGGTAGATGGACCTAGAGATTGTCAGACAGAGTGAAGTAAGTCAGAAAGAGAAAGACAAATATTGTATACTAACACATGTATATGGAATCTAAAAAAAAAAAAAAAGGTACTGATGAACCTAGTGGCAGGGCAGGAATAAAGATGTAGACATAGAGAATGGACTTGAGGACACGGGGTGGGAGGGGGAAGCTGGGGTGAAGTGAGAGTAGCATCGACATATATACACTACTGAATGTAAAACAGTTAGCTAGTGGGAAGCAGAAGCATAGCACAGGGAGATCAGCTCGGTGCTTTGCGATGACCTAGAGGGATGGGATCGGGAGGATGGAAGGGAGGCTCAAGAGGGAGGGGATATGGGGACATATGTATGCATATGGCTGATTCACTTTGGTGTACAACAGAAACTAACACAGTATTGTGAAGCAATCATACTCTAATAAAGATCTATTTAAAAAAAGATAATGCATACAGAAAATATTGTGCAATAATAAAAGATTTGTTAAAGGTACAGAGCAAAACAATATGTATATTATAAGCTCATTATTTTAAAGTAAACTATTATGTTTACATACAAAAAGGTATGGAGAACAAACTATTATGTATATAATACGTTTTATTTTTTTAAAAAAAGAGAGATTAAAGCACATGAATAGGAAAGCTAAAACTCTAATCAAAAGTGTAGTGGTATTTCTTTGTGATCTCAAGGTACAGAAAGACCTTAAATAAGACCCCAAAGCACAAAATGGATAGATTTGACACTATAAAAATGAAGCATTCAAAAAAGGACAATAGTGACAATAATGACAAATGACAGATTCAGAGATAATATTTGTAACATCTAAAACTGACGATGGATTAACATCTCAACAAACAAGGTACTCCTGCAAATCATCAACATTAACAGTAGCAGCAGCAAGAAGTATTAGCAACAGCAATCACCAAGGCTGAGTATCCAGTGGGAAAATGAGCAACTCGAGGGGGCCCAGATGGTTGAAAAGTATCTGAGGAGATGCTCACCACCACCAGCAATCAAAGAAATGCATATTAAAACAACAGTGAGATGTAACTTTATGTCATCAGATTGGCCAAAATTAGAAAATCAGATAATACCAAGTTTTTGGTGTGCCGTTGATGTAAGCTGGGATAGTCATGAGGAATAAAAACAAACCAGAATACAAAATTCAAATATGCAAGTGGAAATGAGAAAAGAAATTATTTCAGATACAGAAAATGAAAATTATCAGAAAACTAGGTACAGCTCTATGGTTATACATTTTAAAATACAAATGATTTTTTATTTTCTATGAAAATTAAAATTACTCAAATATATTAACTGAGAGATAGAAACTTGAATAAATTAATAACCATCAAATAAATTATATAACTTATCAAAAGCTCCATGCCTTATGGGCAAGTACTGTTAGTTTAGAAATATATTGATTCTATGCTATTTAAACTAATACTGAACATAAGAAAGAACAGAGATTATTTTTACATAGCTGGGTTTTACAAAACCTGATGTGCAAGAACTTTAAACTGTTCCAAACATCATAAGCAGAAGGGGACTTAATACAGGACATTTTGGAGCTTGCAAAATCACTGGAAGATTTGGAGAGGCAGACTCTAAGCAGGGCTTTAAGAATGTCTCACAGAACCCCAAAGCAGTTAACCTCCAGGACAGGAAGGCATAGGAAGTGGGAATAAATGATGTGTGTCAAGCAATCAAATACATCACACACAGGCAAAGATAAAATTAACAAGGAAAAAAATCGCAGATCAACACTACCTAACACCATACATATAAATTCCACAAGGGTGTGGACTTGGCATTCCTTACCATGGTGTCTCCAGCAAGGCGAGTGTTTGATAAATTTGTAATGAATGAATAAATGATTGACCCTGTTGGGTTTATTATAGAAATACAAGGACAAGCCAACATTAGTAAATGTATTAATATAGGTAGTCACAATAATAGAAAGAAGAGAAAAATTTTATGATAGTCCTACAAAGTGCTAAAAAGGTATGTGATATAGTTCAACATATATTTGTGATCAAACTCTTAGTAACCTAAAAGAAATACTTATTTTATAATATCTGACACAATACTTAATTTAATAATGACATATTACAAAAATACCTGTAATAGTCAGGTACAAGACAAGGTTTCTCTCCAATACTTCCACCATTTGCCATTGTATCTGAAGACCTAGCCAATGCAACAAGACAAGTAAAATAAATCAGGTATATTTACCAGAAGGAAAGAGACCATGAATAGGTGATATAATTGTCTATTTGGAAAGTCTACTGAATCAGTTAAAAAACTAAACAACTTATAAGGAGTAAGTAAGATGACTGATTGCATAATAAATAAACAACTTCCTTAGATTTCAACACTAATCAGTTAGGAATTACAAATATATAAATATTTGTATTCAAAGATTACCTAGGAATAATTTGAACAAATTTTTTGCTAGAGTTGCACTGTAGGACATAAAGGAAAACAATAAACTGAGGAGCATGTGGTTTTCCTAGTTTCTAAATATCTCATACATTTCCAGTTTCAGTTTAAAAATCTCAATGTTTATTAAAAAATATAGTGACATTTCACATTTTAGGGGAAATGATAGATTATGTAATAAGTGCTATTGGTACAACTAACAATTTGATGACAGAATTTTGATTTCCACCTCATAACATAACCAAAATAAATTCCAGACGGCACGTAGTTGATATATAAATAGCAAAGACGTTTTGAATAAAATAATGAGTGAATTAAATATTTAAATGTATCTATAACTAACCTTCTATTTAAATTAGTCTTCTAAGACTTTGGTGCTTACTGGTGAAAGTGGAACCAAGACCACAACAAAGAAATCTACTTACTGAGGGAAAAAATTTTAATGGAAAAAGAAATCATAAGAAAATATAAGTTAATATTTAAGTTATTTTAGAATGGGGAAGGATTACCTGAGAATGACACAAAAGGGGGAATATTATAATGGAAAAGATGGGTGGATTTAACTACATATGATTTAAAGACACTTTTTTATGGTGGGCTCGATTGATTGCCTAATCCCACTGCCATTTTCAATCCCCAGCTCTGAGGCCTATCACATAGAGGGTGGAAAAGTGGGTACTTCTTTCTCAGCTACCTATCTGACTGTGGATATCCATTAACTTAATTATAGCAAAGGAGACATAAGGGATGTTTCAGGAAAAGCTTTTACTTAGTTATACAAAGGGACAGAATCTTCTGGTACCTCTGTTCCTCTTGCTTCCTGCCTTGAATTTGTGCTATGGTGTCTGCAGCTACATCAACAATCTCACCACCATGAGACACTGATGAACCTAGAGGCAGGGCAGGAATAGAGATGCGGACGTAGAGAATGGCTTTGTGGACACAGTGGGGGATGGGGAGGGTGGGACAAATTGAGAGAGTAGCGTTGACATATATACACTACCATGTGTAAAATAGATAGCTAGTGGGAAGCTGCTGTATAACACAGGGAGATCAGCTCAGTGCTTTGTGACCATCTAGAGGGGTGGGATGGGGAGGGTGAGAGGGAGGCTCAAGAGGGAGGGGATATAGGTATACCTATAGCGGATTCACTTTGTTGTATGGCAGAAACTAACACAACATTGTAAAGCAATTATAATCCAATCAAGATGTAAAAAAATATAAAACAAAAAACTCAGCATGCAAAGGACAAAGGGATGAAGAGCAAAAGAACCAGGTAGTTAATGGCATTAGTGAGTGGTACTCCTAACTTGGGGCCATCTACCCCCAGACTTCTTGTTATGTCAGATAATTAAGTGTCTTTATCATTTAAACCACTGTTATTTTGTTACTTAGAGATTAAAAAATTTTAAATACATCTATATCTGCCACCAAAAAATTACCATAAATAAAATGAAGGGCAAACAAAGATTGGGGAAATATTTGTAACATATATGATAAATTAAAATGTAATATCTTAATAGAATAAGAACTTGTAACTCCCCCAAAATGTACAATGGCAAAAAAAAGAAGAAGAATGAAAAACAATTTCTCCTTACTGGAAATTCATAAAATACAAATAAATTTCAAATAAAAATATCAGGGCTTCCCTGGTGGCACAGTGGTTACGAATCAGCCTGCCAATGCAGTGGACACCAGTTCAAGCGCAGGTCTGGGAAGATCCCACATGCTGCAGAGCAACTAAGCCCAGGCGCCACAACTATTGAGGCTGAGCTCTAGAGCTTGCAAGCCAAAACTACTGAGCTCACACGTCACAACTACTGAAGCCTGTGTGTCTAGAGCCTGTGCTCCGCAACAAGAGAAGTCACCACAATGAGAATCGTGCACACCTCAGTGAAGAGTAGGCCCCGCTCCCCGCAACTAGAGAAAGCCCGCGTGCAGCAACGAAGACCCAACACAGCCAAAAATAAAGATTAATTAAAAATTTTTTTTAAATATCAAAAGACATTTCCAATCCAACAAATTGACAAAATTTTAAAACAAGAAAATAGCTTCCAAGATTGAGGAAAATTGAGGGTGGGGGCAGGGAGAGAGTAAATATTGTCTTTCCAGAGGACAATTTATCAATCTGTAACAAGGCTTAAGAAAAATGCATAGCCCTTGATTTTGCAAGTTTACTTCTAAGACTTTATCTCAAGGAAGGAATTATAGTATGTGAAAAGCAACAACTACAAAGATGTTCATCACAGTGTTATTTATAATGGTGAAAAATTAGAAATAACTTAAATATTCAACAACAGCAATTGGTTAAACAATTTATAGTGTCTCTTTTCTGGATAATGAAATATAATGCCAATATTAAACGTTACTGTAGGAAAATATTCAGTGGTATGGAAAAATATGCTATGTTAAGTGAACAGAAAAGTTACAAATCAGCATATAGAAATAAGCAAGAAAGGTTGAGAGAAAACCCACCCAAATATTAACAACCGTTTTTTGTTAGTGTCATTAGGGGTTGTTGTTTCTTTTGTTGTTGTTTTGTTTGTTTCCATACATACTTTTCTGCATTGAACATGCAGTGCTTTTGCCTAAAAGTTGCAATTAAAAAGGAGCTTCTAGGAGGCTTTAGTCCTATGGAATATAAAATTTTGGAACCTCTCTCTTCCCCCGGGGCCCCCAGCCTCCTTTTCTGCCACCCCCAGGCTCACTGCGTCTGGTTTCTTTCGCCCCTTGGTTTCCCTGCCCAGCTTCGCTGAACGCCGATTCTGGAAAGCGCTGCTCCGGGAGTTCAGCTCTGCGGACACGGAGACCGCATGCAGCGCCTGGAGAGCCGCGTGCCCCGCGGAGGGCGCAGGGCGGGGAGGGGCTCCCGGTTCCCCTGTGACCCACCAATCAACTGGTGTTTGCCGCACCAACGGGAGGACCTTTCCAGAACGCCTCGCGATTTTCTTCAATTCTCTGGGGGTTTCCGTAATGCCTGCCCACCTGCAGCGGCCCCAGAGCCAACCGCGCTCGCGTTCTGGGTACGATCAGTCCACTGCGGTGGGAAAAGGCAGCGCTGGGCCCCCATCGCAGACTCCTAGGAAGTCCCAGACCCTCCCCGGGAAAGCACTTTCATCGGGTGCCTTCCATGCCCTCTGTGGGCACCAAATAGGTTCCAAAGCACTTGCCTAGAGAAAGTCCATGTTAAAAAAAAAAAACAAAAAACTGAGCTCGCACTGCGGAAACCAGCCCTTGCAGGCCAAGGAGCTAAGACAAGCAAGTCAGAATTCCTGCTCAAGGAGCTCACAGGCGGGGTGGCGTGGGGTGGGGTGGTGGGAGGAAACCATCCCCATAGGGGACTCACAGGACCTAGTGATGTACAGTAAGCCAACATCATCCTGCTCATTTTACAGATGCAGATGGTGAAGGGAAACCGGCGTTTATTGAACACCCACTACGTGCCGGATATTTTCACCGAAGCTGTCTTCTTGTCCATAAGGCAAGTGAAGCTCTGGGGGAATAAATATCCCCATTTTACCAATAAGAAAACTGTGGCTCAAAGGAATAACACCTCCATTTTACCCATTAGGAAACTGAGGCTCCGACAAGTCAGCTCAAATGCCCAAGATCTAATCAGTAAATGAGTGGCTCTAACCTGGGTCTGAGGACACCAAAGCCGGAAGAGTTTCTCCTTCACGCTGCCTCGCCCTGTAGGAACCACGGGTGCGCTCCAACTTGCCCCGCGTCAGAGCTGCAGAAAGTGCGGCAGTTGTGAGGGTTTTACGGCCTTTAGTCCAGCGCCCCCTATAGGGCGCGACCGGCATTGCCCAAAATACTGTTCGAAGCGCTTCCGGGCCCTCGAGACTGTTCCCACGCGGGACACCTCAAGCACCGCGACCCCTGCCTGGTCTCCTCCTAGAAGCCAGAGTAAGTGGAAATTCTGTCGCCCCTTCGAGGGTGGGACGGAGCCACACAGCCCGGCGAGCTAGCTGTTTTCCCAGCCGGTTCTGAGGTTTCCTGACCCTGGACCCTCCCATCCTGAAAAGCTTGTCCGGCTCCTTGGAGGTGCGGAGGTGGGTTCCCATAAGCCAGAAATGGAATTTCTAGGCCTTGGGCCGTGTTTGAGGAGATCCCAGAGCTAGAAGTCCAGTTTACACCGTTAAGGACAACGTGAAAGCATGCCTTTTACTCAAGTGCCTTTTCCCCGCTTTTCTCTCTTGTCGCCAAGGTGTGTGGTGTGCGTGGAGGTGACAGTGGAGTCTGTGTGCTGGAGGAGGAGGTAGCCTGGTGCCCAATGGAATGATATTCTAGCTGGTGCCATATCTGTAGCTGTACCCATTCCCGCCTCCCCCCACATAATCCAGGAGGGGGAGTTGGGAAGGCAAGTGTATTATGGAGAAGAAAGTTGGATCTGGAAGCCAAGACTGTGTTTCTGGGGCTTGGAGGAAGAGGCGGCCTGTGCAAGGGAGGGTGGGACCCTATTGTCACCCCTCCCCTAGCCAAGGAGGGGGTTCTTGGGGTGCGGGGCGCGATGCCCCTTCACGCAGAGTGCGGGGCCGCGGAGCGCGCGTGTACAAGTGTGTACGTGCGTGTACGTGCGAAATGTGGCGCCGCCGGCCGCGGCGGAGTGTACGCTCGGCAAAAATGTGAATAATCAGCACATCGTTCACACCTCCGCAGCGAGCGGGGAGGGAGCTGGCGGGTCTCGAGGGCTTTCCCTTGCCGGCTGGCGGGGGGAGGCGGGGCGGGGACCACTAGGAAAAGAGGGGGGCACTTCGGAGCAGCTCCTCAGATATCTTCCCCTCAATTGAGCGGAGAAACCGAAAAACGGCGGGGAGGAGTCACGTTGAACTTTTTCTGTTTAAAGGCCTTAAACTGCTCGCCATTGTGTTGCCTTGGAAGTGGGACACGGCAGGGGTCTTTGTTCCCTACTTCTCAGCTGAGATGCTACTTGTCATCTCCCATCCTCATTTCATTCAACTGTAAAATGGGGGGCAAATAGGTACCGCTTCAAGTGTGGCTGTCAAGTTTAAGGGTGAGAAAGTGACTGGCAGAGCCAGGCAGTGTTGGGTAAACGTCCTGCCTCCGTTCGTTTGTGCCTTCCTCTCAGCCCTATTCTGCGTGGACACTTGCTCGATTGGGCCTCTTAGTGAGGGTCAATTCGCCCCTAGATCGCTGCGCCTTAATACCGCGGTGACGGAGTGCCACCGCCTTGGTGCGCAGCTTCCTGGAAGGGACTGCAACCGGCCGGTTTACCCCAGCACAGCCCAAACCCGGGGCTTGACTAGCATGCCACCCAATGCACCCAGGAAATCAGGTCCCCAGGTGCGCGTGGAGGCCGCACCAGGCACTGCTCTCCCTACGGATCACCTGTCCCCCGACACACACACACACCGCGGGCTCTGCTCCGATGTCCGCGCTCCGAACGCCCAAACGCGGCCGCCGCTCCAAACATTTGTTCTCTTGACCTTCCCGCATCTCTGCCTCGGCTCCCTCGCTCGCTCGGCACTCCCGGAACAAGGAAATGGGAGGGAAGGGTATTTCTGAGGGGGGAGAGGGGGCGGGAGAGAAAAGAAGAGGAAGAAAAAGAGGAGAGAGAGGAGGAAGAGATTTTCTGGAGTTGTTGGTTGTTAGGATAGAACCAACTCTGGCTCCCTTAGTCCATTTCGACTGGCCTGGGTGGCACATCGTGGGTCTAGAAAGTGTTTTTCGACGCCTCCGTGTTTCTGTAGCTCTTCAGTATGTAAAATCCCCTTCAGTATGTAAAAGCAAATCAGGAAGAGAATCTAAATTCTTACTAAATTGTCCTAAAAGGGCTCTGTTCGGTATGGATGGTGCAGTCCTTGTGAAATATTTGTAGCACATTTGTGAACACCGTAGTTTCTCCGCCGCCCCCCCCCCACCGTCCCTGGAAATTCTCATTTATGGAGCATTCAAGTCCAATTTCAGTAAGACATTTGGAATGGAGTTAGTGGATTTGGATAGTTCACTGATGTAAAGTTAAAATTTGAAGTGGGAGAGAGGAGAGTTGTATATTTTAAAAAATTATTTCATGGAGCACACTGTGAGCTAAATATTCGTCAGGGTCCCGAGATGGTGACAAAGCTATTTCTACTCGGACAAATAAAAATCAAAGGTGCCGACTAAAAACAAACAAATTTGAAAATTCACGTCCGAAGAGACGGCTGCTTATTTCATTTATCAAACCCAGACTGACTGTCCCTGTGGATCTCATTCCCTGGGTACTAGTCAGGCTCTGTCCGTCGGGTTGCTTAGACCCCGGCGCCGCGTGTGTGTCTGGGGCCTGGGGGTGGAGGTCGGGCTGTGGGAGGGAAGCGTTCTCACACCTCCGATTTCACCTCAGGGCCATGCTGGACGAGAACTAGGCCCAGAGAGCAATTTTCTAAAGAAAAGCTCGAACCTCTGACCCGGAGGAGAGACGCGGCGCCCAGGAGAGACTGGGCGAAATGGGCCTTACAGCCAATCGGGAGGAAATTGAACATAGCGCACCGAGATGCAGATATGAAACAGGAACGGGGGAAAATACCCCGGGGTTCATTGGGAAGAGCGAACAAAGGAGGGGACAGAGTAAAAGACGGAATAACACCACCCCCGCCTCGGTTTTATGTAACTAGATGGTCGGGAAGCATTTTAATAATGTTCATCTCGGATTTTCTCGACCCCGGCCAGGGGCGGAACGAAGCTGGCGGGCCGGAGACCGGGAGGGGCGCGCAGGCACCTCACGCCCTCCGGGCCGGCCTTTCCCCGGGCCGCAGCAGCTCCTGTCGGGCCCCCGTGCGGCTCAGGGCGGGTTTTGTGTGGCGTGCTCGAAAAGGTTTGTTCGGGGGTCGCCGGAGGCGAGAGAGAGGCGAGAGACCCTCCAGGCGCAGCCACTGCCGCTCACTCTCACTAACCCGCGTTCCTCCTCGGCGCGCGTGGCCGACTGTGCGCCCACCCCTCCCGAATACCCACACGAAGCTATTTAAACCCAACTCGGGGGGCAGAGACGCTCCCTGCTCCGCGAAGGCCGAAGCGCCGCCTTGCGGGGCCCAAGGCTGCTCCCCCACTCCTGGCCCCCTCCACCCCCCTCCCGGCGCTAGCCAGGGAACTCCGTCCCAGCCTGGAGGGAACTTCGGCGCCCGCGGCTCGAAGCCCACAGGGCCCGCGGCATCTTGGCGGCCGTTCGCCCCGATCGCCCAGTGCGGTAGTCGAGCCCGCGAGGAGCGGTGCGGCTCCCCGCTACACCCAGGTCATAGTTCCGGGGCCACGGTGTTTTAAACTGCCACCCAGCAGAGCACCACGGCCCCTAAACTCGACTCTGGGAGGTGGGGTGCGGTGGGTCTGCTCTGGGGAGGGCAGCAGGGACCCGGGAGAAAGAACCCATTCATTCGCTTCCTGAGGGGCATAAGTTTGGGTAGCAGCTGTTGCGGGAGAGGAGAGCCAGTGTCCTCGACCCCGGGTCTGCCCTTTAACCCCAGCCAACACGGGCCCGAGGGGAAGACGGTCCGGGCCAGGCCTGGGCCCACGGCTGCCTCGCGGCCCCTCGGGGCTGTGCCCCGTACCTCTCCTGGTACGAGATGCTGCAGGTCAGAGGCCCCCTGAAAAACAAAAATCGCCGGGCTCCTCAACACGTCTTGAGGGGCTCACGGGCTGTTCAACACTCTGCGCCAAGGAGCCCACTGGCTCCGCCGGGCACAGCCCGAGGATGAGGATGGGGGTAGGTGGTTACTTGAGGTTTAGAGAGATTTACAAAGAGAGTGAGGCCGGGGTAGAAGACTCCGGGCGGTTAGTTTTTGCAGGGACTGAAATTACCGGTAAAATCTGCATACAATAGAGAATTGCCTAGCTGAAACAAAGTAGTCAGTTGCATCCTACCAGTTTTCCTCCCACCGTCCTTTTTCCTTCTTTGGACAACTCCTATCTTACTTGGCTTTTACAACAGTCCCGTTCCATATTCTTATGCCCAGTTGCCCTTATGGCTCCCTCTGCCCCTCTTGTCCAATGAGGCCAATCCAGAGCCCTGGAGTCGGGGTGCCACAGTCTACACAACCCAGAGGCGGGGACTTCACGGTCTCTACGCCCTCTACCCCCACCATCAACCTCCCCAATCCCAGGATCCGGGTTTGTGTAAAGAGGGTCAGGGCACCCTCTCCTCCTCCCCATCGGTTTTCAAGAGAATCTCCGCAGTAAAGACATGCGCTTCCTGAGCGCTATCCGTCCCCGCAGTCAGGTCGCGGTTTGCCCCAGGGGTAGAGTGGAGGCGCGGATCCGTCCCTTTCTCAGGAGAGCGGCATTTCTGAAAGTGCGAGCTTCCTGTCCGCCCAGGCAAACGAGTTGCAAGGCGCTGTGTCCTCTAGCGGCAAACTCTCGCAGTTCATTTGTGAGCGCTCACCTACACACCTATGGGATCTGGTCGGGAGGCAATTCACACTCAAATTTGAGTCCTAAGTGGGGGGGGGGGGGGAAGTCTCCTGAATGAAATCCAGGCTTTCGCCAAGGCCCTCTCGGTAATGAGGCCGGGAGGCTCGGGCACCGTCGCTCGAACTGCGGAACAGCTGATTTGTCTCCTCCACGGCAGATGGTCTTTGAGCACAGATTTGCATTCATTGTCTTCAAATCTGTTTTCGCGCTGGTGTTCTAGATTTCAGTAGCAGATCTATGCGCAGATCAGAATACAAAAGGAGAAGCAAGAAAATAACACCCAGCCAGGAGGAGTTTTAATAGGCACTGCGAGCTGCCCGGCGTAGTTAAAAAGCCGCCTAGAGTTTCAGCTGTTTAGCGGAGCTGCAGCCGTCTCCCGGCCATCATCAGCCCGCGGCCAGCACCGCGGCGACCGCGCGCCTTGGGCAAAGTTTCCGCGACTCCCCCGCTGCCTCCCAGCAGCTCCTCTGCTGGCTCCCCCGGGTTTCGGGAACTGGGCGGGGGGTGGGGGGACTGGGGACAGGAGGGGGCTCCCGGGACAAGGCAGGGCAGCTCTAGCACTCAGCCTGCCACGATCTGTCAGCAACCTCTCATCTGCACGGGTGCAACTCCCGCTCGCGTCCGCCCGGGGGTATTTTCCTTAGCTCTTTGACCGTTTCCCCCGACACTGTTTATTTGAATAGCACTTGAGCCTTGTTCGTCCCCACCCCCGACTTCATTCATATATCCTTGTCTCTCAACTTGTAAACCGCACACAAAACCTGAGTGTCACCAAGTAACTCCAGGAGACTTGGGAGAGCCGTTCAGGGAAACTGGGTTGCTCTCGGGAACGTTTGCACCAAACATAAGTACATGCGGTCACACTCCGCTTCTTCACAAACCTGCACACAGAACCCAAGCCCCGGGAATGAATACGCCTCCCCTCCCGCAGGCTACAAAAATCTGCATTTAGAGGCAGGATCCATGGAAGCCTCCCGCTCCCGCGACCAGACTGAGCCGGCGCGTACCAGCCGGCAGGGCTGTGCTACCCCGCTTCAGTGCAGGATTTGCGGACCCTCATCTCACGCACGCACATAGGGTTCGGGCTAGGACCCAGGGCCCGCAGCTTTCTGTCCCCTTTCACCTCCCGGACTCCAGGCAACGCCGAGCGGGGCGCGCGCCGCCAAAGGACGTCGGCCGGGCCTGCCCAGCGCCGGCCAATCCCGAGCGTCCATGCAAATGAGGCTCCTTATCGGGCCGCGGCTCCGCCTTCCGCGGCCAGGGCCGTAGTAACCCATTCATGGGGCGGGCGAGCTGCTGTAGCCCGGCTCCGCAGCGCTCGCAGCCACCGCCTCCTCTCGGCTCCGGGTCTTCCCCTTCCTTTCACAACTGATCCTGTTGGGGATTTTTTTTTTTTTTTTTTTTTTTTTTTTTCTAAATTGGAGCGGTGGGGAGGAGCAGGGAAGGGGGGTGGGGGACCAGGAGGAAGGGGAGAGATTAGGCAGCCATCAATCTCCTCCTGTTTCTCCCAGAACAGGTGATGCTTCAAAATTGTGATCACTTTCTTGAGGCAGCGCTGCCACTGGAAGGATGCGAGAGACCTAGGGCGGAGGGCCTGAGGCGGCAGATCTGAACTTGAGGAGGATATAACCCAAACTTTAACTACATCAGTCCGCACCTCACGCGTGGAAGCAAAGGACGGGTTATCTTTTTAAATTTTTTTTTCACAAGAGAGACTCAAACTTCGGCACTTGATCCCTTTTCCTGGATTGCTTTGGAGGAGACGGTTTGGTGACAACGTTGGGAACAGTGAGGACAGCGTTGTAACTCATTTTTAAAGCGACAGTAGATCAGACTTTTTAAATGTTTGGGATCCAAGATACTTTAGGAAGAGGACCAGCTCTGAAAGAGAAATCGCTGGGCGCCGAGATGGATTCGGTCAGGTCCTGGGTCCGGAATGTCGGCGTGGTGGACGCCAATGTCGCTGCGCAGAGGTAACGAGACGGCCGCACAATGATTATGCTCGCAATCTCTCGCTTGTTCGCTCCCTCGCTTTCACTGTCTTTCTCTGTGTGTGTGTGTCACCCCCCTCGCTGCTCGCGCTCGCGCTCGCTCTCCCCAGCATCTGCCGCCCCGGCCCCGCGCGCTAGGGCTCGCCCTCCGGCAGGCAGGTCGCCGCAGTTAGGGGAACACTTATCCCGCAGCCAACACTCGAGTTTCTGAACTGCCTGGATGCCCCACTCCTTCCCCACAGACTACTCTTTGGGAGGAAAAACAACAAAGTAGTATCTGATGCCTCTTAGCGCAGCCCCTAGCTCTGCGAGGCGGGCCCAGCCAGGAGCAGAGCTTGAGGACCGGAGCCGGCAGCGGCGGCCGCTAGAGGAGAGCCGCTTCCCGGCGACTCCCGGGTCTCGCCCAGCTGCTTACGAGCGCCTCTCCTCCCGCATCTTGCCGGCCAATTCTTGGAGGCCGAGGGCCCAAGGCCAGATGGAGCAGGAGAGGCCGGAGTGCCTGCCTGGGAAGGCAGAGCGGCCGGGTGCCCTGGGAGGGGGGCAGGCTGGAGGGTACGCGCGCAGAGAGAAGACAGTGGACTAGATGCACGGAGGCGGGGGTGAGGGTAGAGAAGAGACTAAAGAGAAAAGACGAAGGAGTAACAGTAGAAAGAGTCACGGAAGAAAGGAGACGCACCGCAAACGCAGGGATCACAAGCCTCTAGTTTTGCTGGTCCCTGAACTTGACTTTGTTTGTGAGCATTCTCCTGCTGACGTAGTAAGTGCCTTCTCTAGGCTGCCACCCCATGAAGACATTCTGCTTCCCCTCCCTCACCACCACTATTGAGCTGAGGTTTGTGATCTCCACGACCTTGTCTGCGAGAGACAGCCCCCTTAGCCCCAAGATTTCTACCCAGCACTGACGCCTCTCTATCCACTCTCCTGGCCATGCCCCTCGCAGTCCCGACATCACGCAGAGAAATTACTCCTTTCCAGGCCAGGACTCTAGGTGTCCCGGGTAGAGCGAACCGGGCCGCCACCCTTGGACGAGAGGAAGCAAAAGGCGCATCGCTCAGGAGAGCGGGGCAGGCGGCGGCTACCTCCCACCTGCCCGAGCCCGGGGGGGCGCCAGTGTCCTTCAGCAGATGGCACGCCGTGGCGGCGGCTTTCCGCAGCCGTCTGGGGACTCGCTGGGCTACGGGCTGAGGGAAACCAGGCAGCGCCGCAGACTGGTCTCCACGGCGCAGTTCCCTAGCCGAGCTCTGAAAGACACCTCCCCTACTTTCCTCCTTTCCCAGATCAAGTAATTGTGAAAGTTGGAACAGGCTGTCCGTTGGGGGAGTCTAGTCAAAATTTTACACCCTTCAAAAGAGGGAAAGTGCTCGCGCCCTGGGGCAGGACGCCCCGCGACCCCAGCGCCCCGGAGCAGCTCCGTCCATCTGCCTGCTCGCCTGGACCCCGAGTCTCCCGTTAAATGTGATCTGGCGACCAGTTTGTTCCCGGCCGCGACAGGTCGGCAGGGAGGTGTGTGCACATACTCAACACGCTTCAGGGCGCCTGTCGGGTCCTCCAACACGGCTTTCGCGGTCAGCGTGTTTGGCCGGCGCCGTCCAGAGATGCGGCTACAGCGGGGAGACTCTCGGCCCCAGGCGAGGACGCGCTCTGCCTCAACTTTTCGGCTTCTCCAAGCTCAGCAGTTCTAGGGGCGGGGTCCTCAGTATTATGTCGTCCGCGGTGGTCTTCGATCGCTAGTACTGGTCGAGGGGGATTCTGCCCTGCCACTGTCCCTGGCGCAACTTTTCGGAAGAGGGTCCTCAGTATTATGTCGTCCGCGGTGGTCTTCGATCGCTAGTACTGGTCGAGGGGGATTCTGCCCTGCCACTGTACCTGCCGCAACTTTTCGGCAGAGCGAGGGAAGCAGGAGGTGAGGCCTCTCCCTGTAGGACCGTGACTTGGCCTCTGGGCTTCCCATCCGCCCCCAGGGCGTTCTCTCCCACCGCCTCTCCGAGATAGCTTGGCGGGTGGTGCGTTGTGGGCAGTAGTGCCAGGACAGATCACTCCAATGAAGATGAAGGAAAAGGGTCACTTGTTCAAAAATAACGAGGCGCTTCGTCCCCTACCCCTCGGGCCCAGCTCCGAATCCTGACCCGGTCGGCGGCGGGAAGAGGAAGATTGGGGCGGCACAACGACAAGATTTGGGCCGCCGTCTCGGGGGGACCCTGCGGGCTTTGGCCTGCAGTCGCGATTCCTTGGTCTCCACTAAAGGCCGGACATTGAGCTACTGGGCATGAGATGTCTGGAGGCTGGAACGGCTGGCGGTGGCAAAGTCCAGAGTCGTGGGCCCCGCTATCCGACGACCCCCGTGGCCACTGTGACTCCTCTAAGGAGTCCCCGCTTCTTAATCCTAACAGAAAAAAGCGCCCGAGGGGTTCAGAAGCCTGGACCGGGACATGGACCCTTGACCCTCTGCGATGTCGCGTGGGCGTGTTGGTAACTTCGTGTCTTTCTCTCCTTCCCCGTGTCTGGTGTCCCCCGTGTCTCTTCGTGCGCAGCGGGGTAGCCCTGTCCCGGGCCCACTTTGAGAAGCAGCCTCCTTCCAACTTGAGGAAATCCAACTTCTTTCACTTCGTCCTGGCGCTCTACGACAGGCAGGGGCAGCCGGTGGAGATAGAGCGCACCGCCTTCGTAGACTTTGTGGAGAACGACAAAGTAAGCGGAGGTCCCCCTCTTCCCCTCGCGGCCTAATAACTACCTCCTTGCAAAGCACTAAAGATCCCATCTGTCACTCCCGACACTTTTCCGCTCACATCAGCAGGGATGATAAATCGAGGCTTCTCACCCCTAGCCCTTAATTCAGTCAATTTCCCCGCAGCTTCTCCCGCCGGCACTCTCCGCCCGCACATCCCGCTGCAGCGGCGCTTGTGGCTCTGCGCACCCGGCTTCTGGATCATTAGCAGAGACTGGGCACGGACTGACCACGGAGCAAAGTCCTTCCAACTAGAGCATAGTTTAAACGTATACTCAAAGCCGCCACTGCCCTTCTCCGGGTTATTATTTTTTTATTATTATTATTTTGCACCTGCCAGCACGGCGGAGTGGGTTAGATAGGTACAAGGCGGAAACCCATAGCCCAGCCTTGCCCCTCCACCCCCAGCCTTCTCTTCCACTCTGGTTCCCAAGGCAGTGCCTGCCCCTGCCCAGGCCCCGGTATGGGCACTGGATTTTATCTCAAACGAAGCTGATGTGGGAGGAAAGGAAAGTCTCTTGCTCTCTCTGGGCCTCCATCTCTTCAGCTGTACCGTTCAAGCTTTGGAGCCGGCTCTTCCCAAGGTTCTTCTTGAACCCGGACGTGGGTCCCTGAGCTAGTGGCTCCAAGGCTGCGGTCCTGGCGGGACAGGGCCAAATGCTGCTCTTCCAAGTGACAGGTCCCCTCACCTTTCTGCAGGACAGGCAGTACCCGACAGGTTGGGTGGGGCCTGTTTAAAGGCAGCCTGGACATAGTGTCCGGTGGCCCCAGCTCCGGGGTCGCGCTTCTGAGGGCATTTTTAAGGGGGAGGGACAGACGGTTGGAGAGGGTCCAGTGACCACCAGCCTTGGAAAGTTTTGGAGCTTGGACAGCGGCAGATGCTCCTGCCCTTTGACCCGGACCTGGGCAGGGGGCTGTTCAAAGCCGCCCGGTGACTGGGAGAAAGGCAGTGGGAAGGGGGTTAGGGAAGCCCCCTCTCTCTCCTTTTTGGGGTCTGGAAAGCAAGGGACTCTGTCTTTTCAGGAACAAGGCAACGAGAAGACCAACAACGGCACCCACTACAAGTTACAGCTCCTCTATAGCAACGGTGAGCGCCCTGAGTGCCCGCGGCGCCCGCTTGTTCCTCTTTCCAAGGAAGGCAGTTGACCTTGTCGCGGTCACCGGCAGGCGGGCTCCAGGCCTGGGGAGAGCAGGGCTGCGGGAGGCTCGCTCAGGGCCGGGGGCGGGGGCGGGGGCGGGGGCGGGCCGGTGGTGTCTGCCCCCAGGACGGCTCCGCCTGCGCTCGGGCCCGGGCTCCACGGCGGGACAGGTTTGGGATGCCCGGGCGGGGCTCCGCGGCCCTCACCTCGCGCCCTCCTGCCTCCCCGGCAGGTGTCCGCACGGAGCAGGACCTGTACGTAAGGCTCATCGACTCGGTCACCAAGCAGGTGAGCCCGGCTGTCCCCTCCTCTCGCGGGGGTGGGGGGGTGGGGCCCTCCGTCCTGCCCCCTCCCCCCTCTGGCCTGTCTCTGACCTCCCCCTACCCTCCGCGATTTCCTGGGTCAGTCTTCACAGCCCCTCCACAGAAACCCACACTTTGTCTGCTCTGGAAAAATAAATGTTCCCTCTCACTCCCCAATTGTCCTGTCTTTCTAGCTGGGGAGACTCTGGAGATGGGAGTAGGTGAGCAAAGGGTTGAAGAGGGGAAACAATTATTGGGAGATTCAGCCCCCCCCCCGCCCCAGATATTCCCTCTTGCAAGAAATATGTCCTCACCAGGGCAAACTTTTCTCTTACTATTTCGCTCGAGTTAACCAGGCCACAGCTCAGTCTGTGCTGCCAGCGGGCGCTCCCGAGGAAGTAGCGGGCAGAGAGAGGAAACCTGATTTTGTGCTCGCTCTTAAGTCCCCTTTTCTTTGTCCCTCCACTCCCTCGTATCTCCCCACCCTGCCCCCGCCTCCTTCGCAGCCCATAGCTTACGAGGGACAAAATAAGAATCCGGAAATGTGCCGAGTTCTCCTGACACACGAAGTGATGTGCAGGTAAGAGCCGTGTTTTCCTGCAGGCTTTGCCGGAGCGCGGGGCAGGTGAGCTGCGCCCGGCGCGCTGGCTCGCGTGCGTCTCGGGCGCTGACCTTCGCGAGCGCTGGCGCGCGGAGCGGGCGGCCTCGCCCGGGCTTGCCTCCTTAAAAGACAGATTCTAAGAGCAGATCGGTTGGGAGTCGAACAGGAAACCCAGAACCACTCAGGATTCCACCCCCAGGCGTCTCAGGAGTTTCCTGTGCTCCGTGGAAGGTCCGCTGTCCAGCGGTCGGCGGCAGCGCGGGGAGGGGCTGGGCAGCCGCGGGTCAAGTTTGGGATCGGGGGCTTTCCCTGAGTCGGTCGCGGTCCAAGCCCCGCCGGTCCGACCCGCTAGGGGTAGATGCACAGGAGGGGCCACTTGTGGAGTTACCGAGTCAAGGTCCTGGAACGACTGGCAGTCTGGGCGGGCGACCACCGCAGGGGATGGAACGGCCCGATTTGGGGGCGCTACCCCTTGCCCCCCAGCTAAGGCACCTGTCTGTGACGCAGAAGCGTTTTCTTCGTCCAGGAAGTTGCTTTTCCTAGATTTCCCGAGCCACGGGAGTTTCTTAGGTCAGGAGGAACTACCGGCTAGAAAGAGCAGTCGGGTTCACCACCTGTGGATGGGAGGAAGTGGGGGAGAGGACCCCAACCGGGGAGGTACGAGGTCTGGAGCAGCAGCTGGATTCTGAGGGCCAAGTTGTGAAAGGTGCAGTCTAAGTCGAATTCCTACACCTTTTCCCATCTTCTCTTCTGAGACCAATCCATTTCGAGTCCTTCTGCTGGAGCAGAAGAAAATTAAAAAAAAAAAAAATTAACCCGTACATTTATTCATTCTTTCAATAAATGTTTATTGAGTGCCTAATATGTGCTGGTTATGGGGGAATCCCACAGCAAAGGAGAAAAGCTATAGAAAGGAAACTCTGGGAAGAGGTGGTTATTTTATTATAAAAATTTAAATGCTATTCCATGCACATTTTTCTTCCTCCAAAATCTCTGATTGGAGAGAAAGCCTCAATTCTTCCTTACTCCACTGTTGCTTCAGTGAATGTCTTCCAACTCCAGACTGTGGGTAACTGCAGGCAGTCTGATTTAGTTTAGACTGTTTTATGGGCAGCTCCCGGCAGCCCCGTCTCCCTCCTCATGCAGTCAGGAAGAAACCATAACAATCAGACATGTTTGTTTTGGTTTTGACCAAGTATTAGAAAAACAAACTTTGCCAACTGCAAAGTTCAACTCTGCCAGTGGCCTCAGCTGAGGGGACTCGAGGCTTCCTCTCCTGAGTAGCTGGGTGAGGTGTGGGACAGTGGGGTAAGCAAATGGCTACTCGGTTATCCCAGGGCCCCTTGATAGGTACATTCAGAAAGAAAATACAATTCCAAGATGAACTTGCATGTAGTACCTAGTTTAAATAGTCAGAACACTTTTATTTGGTTGGCTAAGTGAAAGGCAGGTTTTTTTAAAAAAATTCTTCTTTCTACTTTTAAATGTCTTTGTTTGGAGAGATTATCTTCTTAAAGGAAAAGAAAACAAAACCTAAATCTGGCCCATTGTCTGACAAATTATACCTATCACTTTAAATAATACTTGCATGCCCTTTCCAGCTGTAGTTAAGGCTGACATTTTTATTTTTTTAAGCCCAATCAAATCCTCCTCATTTTATGCTGTTTAAGTAGCAGCATCAATTTTTAAAGCCTGTAGTTTAGTCTGCATTAGTAATACAATATAAAAATTTAATGTACTGTAACTTTTCTGCATTTGAGACGTGGGAAGACGCTCTATTTTCTTCCCAAACTAGAATTTAAAACAAATATTAACTGTGGGTAAATAAATGATCCATGGGATGGGTACTGTGTCTGTAGTGTGTGTGTGTGTGTGTGTGTGTGTGTGTGTTTTGGGGGATGAGCTGGGGTGATGGCAAGTATTGGGTGCATCTAAAAGGGAAGTTCCCATTCAATCTGTCAGTCAGAGCTGGTTGACTGTTTTCAGGGAACAAAGTTCCTTCTCTCACATTTTAAGAGTCAGTTATCACAGTCAGTGATTAAGGGATGAATCAGATGCTCTGTTTCTCAGTGGGTACTGCACACACTTAGTTTCATTTGCAAGGTGTTCTTGGGCATACCTGGGAATTTTCCTGAATGGTTTTGTGTTCTGTAATCTTTAGTAAAAAAGCTCATAAACTGGTGTTTAGCTTTTAGGCGGCAACAAAATAAATCTCTTTTAGGTATAACTTTTCTCTCCCTTCCCCAATGGTCTCCTCTCCGCTCTTC
>NW_006792985.1:4436335-4436965 GCF_000442215.2 Lipotes vexillifer
TCTTCCCTGCTTTAGTTCATTTTGCCATTTATTAGCAAGGAGAAGTCTAGTTGTTATGTGCTGCCAGCCACCCCTGTGCCCTCAATGCTCAGAGGGTTAAAAGATATTATAATTTGAACAGAAGTCGTCTCAAGGCCTACAGCTGGCTAATAACAGAGTTGTATTGAGCGTGAGCAAACCCCACAGCTGTGACTTTTCGCCACAAGGCGCAGGCTAGACGGGGCCCTAATCAGATGGGCCAGCCGGGCAGTGAGGCCAGTGTCTTTATCGGCCAGATGGTGTGAATTTAGACACTTTTGTTATGCAATCGCAGGGAGGAGTTGGGGAGAAGAAAACAAAACAAAAGCCACCATGCTGTGCGCTTATTTGAGTTTGAAATTAGAGACAGATTTTTGAAAGTTGAGGGTTGAATTTTAAAAACGATTTTGGAGGGGAAAGGGCACACTGGCTGGTCTCGAGCAGGAGTTTGGCTGACTGGACACCCTGTGTCCAGGGCTGGGGCTTTTTTCCTTTGCATATCCCCCATCTTGATCCCTTTCTGAAAAATGCAGGTAAGATTCAGGATTGGGAGAAATTTTCTCATATTTCCCACCTCCCATCCCCAACTGGTTTGCTTTTTTTCTCTTTCCC
>NW_006792985.1:4437008-4458884 GCF_000442215.2 Lipotes vexillifer
TTTCCCTCTCCAAAGACCACCACGAGGAGACAGGGAGGGTGGAAGAGGCCTGTAAGCAAACTGAGAGTATTTCAGGTAAAAGGTTCTCCAAATAAGGACCAGAATAAAATATGCCAAACCAAGCCAAACGAGGAGCAGAGGAAGAGCTTTCATTTTCATTCATTAGGAAAAAAAGAGTACTTCTGAGCCTCCCCGTGGTAGTTAGGGACACAACCTTAACCTAGTGCCAAATTCCGTTGTCTCTTCTCTTTGTTTGTTTCCCATCTTTTCCTATTTTTTAGTCTTGTTCAGTTTTTAAAAATACTTTCAGACTTGGAGAATGGCTTGATAGAAAATAACCCTAAAAAGCCTTTTCATGAAAGTAGCTGAACCTGAAGTTGGTCACTCAGGCTTTGTCTCTATAGCAAAGGAAGGGAGATTTGAGCTTATTATCTGAGTAATTCAGGGACCCGGTTCTTCATGTCAACTCCCCACATCCTGATCCCAGAGCGATTGTTTGGGGAATGTGGGTTCATGAATGTCTTCTACTCTCCATTTCCCTTTGCTTATGTTACTATTGCTGGCTTGAGGACGGAATGTCATTTAAGAAATGAAATAAAGAATAACTAGGACATCTTGATGAGACCTTTTCTTTTTAAAATGAAGAAAGAAAGAAAGAAAGAAAGAAAGAATTAGCTTTGGCTAACCAAGAGAAATTTTACGAAGGGCTCAGATGGGGTGAATACAGTTCACTCCTATAATTTTTATTCCTTCACTATTATAGTCCGACAGCCAAGTGTCTGCTACATCTTTTCTGGGTGTTAAAGTTAGAGATTATACTTAAATATGTTACTGTTGGAAAATGGAAGATTGGGTCCTAAAGTTTCTCTGCATTTTTCTTGGAGTATCATTTCCTTCCCTGAGTTGATTCCCCACATTGTATTACACTGGCACCAGGCTTACATTTTTATCTGTTTTTCTTTTCCTCCAGAGAAAGTCCCCATGGAAAGCAGCTGAATTCAGCTGAGCAATTTTGCAAACTTAGTCGGCCTCCTTAGAATCATTCCTTCTCAAGCTAAATAGATTGCCACATCCTGAGAGTGTTCTCTTGTAATTAAATTGTACTTAGAATCGCACACAGATTTGGGTTAGGCTGACATGCTGGTGATGTCAAAGAGGGGTCTAGTTAGAAGGTCTTCAGATAACTAGCATGTATAGGGCTTTTTGAAATTGTCTTGCTAAGAAAAAAGATTTGCCTGAGTTGCAAAGGTATTATTCTGCTGACTTAAGCAATAGAAACAGGAGAGGGGGGAGACAGGGATGGTGGCGGCAGGAGCAACGGGTGGGGTAGGGAGTTGGGAAGAGAGACAAAGGTTCTGGGAGAGCAGCCGGTCAGAATTTTTATTGGTGTTAATCTTGAGATGGAAATTTTAAAAGTTAAGACCTAATATAATTTCAAAGGCAAACTATTATTTCCGCGTCCCAGTGGCAAACTCTGGTATTTAAAAAACTTGAGACAATTTTTCTTTTACTTCTTACTAATTTGATTAAATGTCTTACAACCTCATTGTGCCCATTGGCTGAAAGGTTTTTTTAGCATCTCTCAAGGATTTTTAACTTTTTGAGAATGGTAGAATCGTTCACTGAATAATCCACACATCCCTGCATGAGAGAGATGGACTTAAAATTTTTAAAAAATATCTGACTGTTTGTTGGTAATTCTGTAGAGTATCAGAGAGGGCAAGTGCACTGCGCAGAACCAGAAAGCAAATCTAAGACTGGGATGGTGTTAGGCCTTTGGGTCCCTGCTGCCACAGTGACTTTCTCTTTTCCCTAATCTGTCACCACTTTCGAATCAAAGGATGCTCAGGGAATCTCATAGCCTGTGCCCTTCTCAAACCTAAAAGAGACTCTGGAGATAATCTAGTCCAACACTTGAATTTTATAGATAAGCAAGGCAAATCCCAGCGGGGCGAAAGAGATTTGACTAAATCCATGCAACTGGTTAGTGACAAAGTTGGGTTAGACGCCAGAGCCCCGATTCCCACTTTACCCGTCCTTCTATTGTGCTGCATCGATCTTAAACTATACAGAAACTATCACGGGAAGGGCAACACTCGCATAAATTTGGTTATTGCTAACATTTATGACACATATTCTCCAACTGGTGTGGATGATAATGCTTTTCTTATAAGCCATGTCAAGGCTACATCTTTCACCAGCTCCTATTCATGGTGGACCACATGCTTGGATGAGCCGAGAGGTATTTAGAAGTCTGTGGTCCTGACAAGCAGCAGACAGGCAACACAGGGATGTGATTTTCCAGTGCTTCCAGCCACCCAGCCTCCCTTGCCCTTTTCATATTTGTTCTCTTTAGGTCCTACGGAGTCCTTCCCAACTGTTGTATTTGCTCTAGGGCCCCTTCTTTCTCTCTTCCTCTCAGATGATTCCGTAAGCATTTCGTGGGTATCTACCTGAAACCCAGCACTTTGCCAGTGGAACTCTTGGGACGCAGAGTTTGCAGGATGGGGCTTCCATGCCGAGTCCCATTTCTGTTCTGGACTTGTTGAAAATTATTGGAGATATCACTTTACAGCTCCCTGCCTCATTTTTCCCCCTATTTGACAAGGCACACCATAGTTCCTGTCTTCTTTCTTCATCTTTAGAAAATAATGGAAATGAATGAATGAATAAATGGTTACAAAGTACACTGAGTTCTCTGAAGAAAGATGTTATATAATTAAGGTTTATAGTAATCCAGGCAGCTACTTGGGGTCTTTTCCATACATTTTCCTCTCCCCTCTTCCTTCAAGTATTTGTTAAGACACAAAGATCTAAAAATATATGATAATAAATACAATAATAAAATCATTCATCACGGAGCTGGAGGTGACGTTCTGGATCTTAAAATCCAGTTGTCCATCATTCAAATTATAAATATAGCTCTCAGAAAAGTTGTGATTTGCTGAGAATGACCCAGTTTATAAGTCATAGAGGGAGAATTTGAATGAAGAGTCCGGGTTTCAAGTTTAGCGTTGCTTTTGAACATGGCCATACATTCATGCTCAAGTAGCTGATAGTTGAGCAGTTACCTAGGACGTACCTGTTTTTGTGAATGTTCTTACATTGTATGCTCATTGTGTTTCCTTGATTTTAACGCATTTCTCTTACTCTTTTGGCCCCTCCCCAATCTACAGTCGATGTTGCGAAAAGAAAAGTTGTGGCAACCGAAATGAGACTCCTTCAGACCCTGTCATCATCGACAGGTAGGGGGAAAAAGTGATTTTTAAAAAAAACTGTTTCTGGTTTCTTTCCTTTAGAATCTCAGCTCTGAGGGTGGATCACTGGGCTTTGCCGTAAGGTTGGTTTCATTTTATCTTCAAGGCTTGGAGCTGGTCCAACATGTGTTTTCTTGTTTTGGTTGGCCTTTCTTGGAAGAAGTCAGAACCTTCCTTTTTGAACATATGTCTCTAAATCTGTGATGGGATTATTTTCCAGGTGCACTGACTTCAGCCTAATAAGGCGTGTGTGGATGGTAAAAGATGGTAAAGGATGACATCTCTCCCATCTGGCAGGATAGGGTCTCAATCAGTTTCCTAGAAGAGGCAGTATATCCCAAGTTACGCAGTAACTTTCTTATCATTCTCCGTGATTGTGCTGTTGGGCTTGAAGACTGTCAAATTGGATTATGGTTTAGAGGATGATGACAAGCTCTCTGTTGCACTGAGGGAGATTCCTTTCTACCATAGAGGGTTGCATTCTGGGTTCTATGTTTTGTTCAGAGTGGGAAAGGTTCTTGGGACAAGATGCTAATTCATTGAAATGTGATTTCGGCATCCTCAGCTGTATGTTTTTGTGATTGGAAACAGAACTTACAAACCAATGAAGGAATACCAATTTAACTTCCAGCAATCATGTAATTTTTAAGAAATCCCATATTCCCACCCCTAATTTTTTTCTCTTTCGTTAAAAAACGGAATAATTCCCTCTTGCTTCTTTCTCTGGGTTTTTGTGTTTCTAGACAGGTCCTGAAATGGATTGGAGAGACCACAGTCTCCAAAGTTGTTATTCCAATATTCCAGCGAATTCTCAGTTGGGAGAATGGAACCTCTGGCATTCTTCCCAGAAAGCCAGCTTGCTTTCTTCGTGGAAAGTATAGCATAGCCCTAGGAATGAGGAGGCTGGAATTCTGATCCTGTCCTAGCTTCTGACCTTGGACAAAGCACTCAACATCTCTGTTCAATAGTATCGTGAAGGGTATACCTGGAGAGTATGGCCTGTTGCTGTAGGTTTCAGAAGGTAGCTAAAATATCCATGGCAGTTTTGCAGTATTCTCGGAGATCCTTGGAGGATGATGATAGACAAATAGAGAATGTTTGCTGGATGTATATGCTGCTGGTCTTAGGGGGTTCAGGTGACATCAATTTAGGGAGCTCTGGAATTTTTTTAGTTTTTCTGAAAGCGCACAGAAGCTTAAAATTAATGAGTTGTAAGAACTCTTGGGGGCCAGCTGTCTTTCTCATTTGATCGGTGAAAAGACTGAACTCGGGAACGGTGACACGACTTGCCCGCGGTGGCACAGCTGGTTGGAGCAGAGTTGGCCCTAGAACACAGCTGTCCTTACTTCTGGCCTGTGATCCTCTCACTGCCACAAACTTTTCCTCCCAGCACTCTCTGTCCCAATTTATGTGATCACACTTGACATGATTTCCCAACTTCCTAGGATGCACTTGGATCCTCTGGGGAATATGGAGCCCATGAGGGCAGCCTAGACACGGATGCTGTCCTTTCCAGTGTGTCCACTGAGCTCACTAATCTTCATCTAGTCTTTTTTTTTTTTTTTTAACTAACTTTAGCTCCTCTTTCAAGAGGGTACTCTAACCTCATGGTTGTTACATCTTTTCTTGTAATAAACAACCCATAAACCAGCTTTAGAAATGTTTACAAACCCGTAAATGCTAACCTGCACCTTACGTCTCATAAGCACACATCCTAAAGGCTCTGCACTTAGTAGCAGTTCTTTCTCTAAGAAACTATGTAGAACCTGAACTCAGGGAGAGAGCCGAACATGCTATACATAATACACATGTTAATGTACGTAGGCTTTTGGCATCTATGGAGAGAAAAGATTTTCAGGTTGTGTGCCTTCATTGTTTGTGCTAGAATGCTTTGAATTCTTCTGGGAAGGTGGAAATTGTATTTTAGCTGCGTCTTAAGGAGCTTTATGTGACTGTGGCATTTATTTTTACTAGCCTGTGCACAATAAAACAGCCCAGCGATGTCTCTGCATCACTTGAAATATGTGTTACTTCCGAAATGTTGTGCATCTACACATGGAAACATACATACCAAAGGGTGCTATAAATTGACCCGGATCAGATTTTTAGGGAACTCATCTTATTATAAACAGATGCGTTGGTTTGGCTTCTTCATTGTAGGGATTTTGTTTGAAGACACTGCTTGTTTCTTCACCGGAATCTTGCTTCTTGCTCCTGTCTTTTGGGCATTCCTTTGCCTTCTTCCCTTCATTTGTGGAAGGGAAAGGGGATTGAAGGCAGGGTTCCATTTGCCGGAGGTGGGATGGGTGTCTTGTGTCATCCAGGGCTTGAGCGGTGCCTCTGGTCCCTGGGTTCAACACCTGCCGGCTTAGAGATGTTGAGATGACCCATGAGAACCAAACGGGTGCTAAGTAGTCTATTTTGGAATTCCTCTGAGTAAATATATAACTCTCTTCTTTGCCCTCGTTCCTATAACGCCAACTAATTATCTCCTCCCCCTACTCGCTCCATCTAACCAGATGCAGTTAATTTACACTGTCTCTCTTTGAGTTTTCTCACGCAATAGGCATGTTCCACTCTGGCTCCAGGGAAGCCTGTTTATTCCCTTGGAATTGTGTATGTCCGGGGAAGGGGAAGGGGCGGATCAAAAGTGGTTCCCAAATATTCACCGCCAGGGACCCCTCTTTTTTTTTTCCTTCGGTGAGCCAGGTTCTGCAAGATTTTGCCTGCCAAGCTGCAATTAACAAGTAATAATCCAGCTGTAATTTCATTTTTATTAACTGAAGGTGTACAACAGAATGGGAAGGAAAACTCTCATTCCAGAAATGCCCTTGATCTCAGGACTTCCCTGGCGGTCAGGATGGTTAAGGCTCTGCGCTTCCACTGCAGGGGGCAGGGGTTCGATCCCTGATCGGGGAACTGAACTAAGATCCCACACGCCACACGCCGCAGCCAAAAGAAAGAGAGAAATAATTGAAAATTTAAAAAAAGAAATGCCCTTGACTTCATCAATGGCCAGTCAGAGTTTCTAATCTGGGCCAGAACCACCAGTGTTACCACACTAACTTGATAGACTGCCAGCTCAAACACGAAACAACTTGACTTTTCATTTAGCCCACGTGGCCATGTCTTGGGCAGACATTCCATCGCCAATAGGCTGTTTGAAATATGAAGAATAGCTTTCACAACCTCGTGGACCCTTAATTGAAAATCACTGGATTGTACAGTGATTAGCCCCAGACTGGGAATATTTTTCCCCCCTCTAAATGACTCCCTGCCTTAATCTCTCTAGAAACATAAATTTAATTTTTATTTTCAATTGTCTTTTCGGCATGCTTTTGTGAATTCTTGGGCAGCCACACCCCTCTCCAAAAAGCCAGGCCAGCACACAGCCCAGCAGGACTTGCTGCTGAATCAGGGGCCTCCAGCAGAGCCTTCCTTCTGTGTAGAAATGCGCGCCCAGAGCGGCAGTAGGGTTTATTCATTTTGAGGGTAAAAATTCAAAGTTCCTATCTGAAGAAAACTCAACAAAGCAGAACAAAACAAAACCAACAATGAAAACATAATCCATACCGAGGTCTTCAGCCTACACCTTGTGCATAAAGACCTCTGTGTGGTAAATAAAAATAAAAGGGCTCAAGCGGACTTACGTTTGTGGTTTCAGAAGGAAGTTCTAATTCAACCTTGTTTTTCATGGGCTGTGCTTTCTTTGGGCTCTGTTTTCTCTCTGAAACTTCTGAACAGCTACCGCATCTCTGGGCTCAGGAGAGTTTGGTGGTCCGTGGGAAGAGGGAGAAGGGAAACGAGTCTTCACCGTTCCTGTTCTTGCAGCCCCATGAAAAGTCAGATGGGAGGAGGGGCAAGAGTTCTTTCTGAATCTTTGAAGGCTGCCCCTGCCCGTGTGCACACAAGTATGATATTTTCTGTCAAAGGGCAGCTCCAACCTGTCTCTCACATGCAAAATATCCCAGACTTTTGTCTTCGGATCCTGGACTCCTATATTTATGAGCTCAGCTTCCAGAAGGACTGTTTTAAGTTTCCGTAATTTTTGTTTATTTTATTTTTCAAGAAGCCAAACGAGCAACAGAATGATCTTCATTCAGAAGGTTTACGCAGAAATACCTGGTATTTATTTGCCCATGAGGCGTTTTCCTGATATTATCTCCCTTTAAAAAAAATTTTTTTTTTTAAATTGTGGTTATATAACATAAATTGACTATCTTAACCATTTTTAAGCGTACAGTTTAGAGGTATTAAGTACATTCACCTTGCTGTGCAACCATCACCAGCATCTGTTTACAGAACTCTTTTCATCCTCCCAAATGGAAACTCTCTCCCCATCTCCCCCTCCCCCCAGTTGCTGGCAACCACCATGCTATTGATACTTTCTCTATGAATTTGACTCCTGTAGGTACCTCATATGATACTGTATTTGTCTTTCTTTGACTGGTTTATTTCACAGCACGATATCCTTAAGTTTCCTTAATGTTGCAATATGTATCAAGATTTCCTTCATTTTTAGGGCAGAATAATATTCCATTGTCTGGTTGTACTACCTTTTGTTCTGTTTGTCTGTCAGTGGACACATGGGTTGCTCCAACCTTTTGGCTACTGTGAAAAATATTGCTATAAATATGGATGTACAAATATCTCTGCGAGTCTCTGTTTTCAGTTCTTTTGGGTATACACCCAGAAGTGGAACTGCTGGATCACATGGTAGTTCAGAGAACCATCATGCCATGTCCATAGCAGTTATGCCATTTTACATTCCCACCAGCAGTGCACAAAGGTTCCATTTTCGCCACATCCCAAATTACTTGATATTTTCTTGTTTAGTTTAGTGGTTTTTCTTTTTCTTTTTTCTTTTTTTTATAGTTGCCATCCTAATGAGTATGAGTTTTTTCTTTTTTTAGTGAAGCTTTCTCCTGCTACCATCTTGGAAGGAATCCTCACCTGCTGCTTTCCCCCACTCTGGTCCAGGTTTCTTGTTTGCCCTCCCTCTGCCATCTGGCACATCCTCTTCCTGCTTCTCTCTGCCTCACCAGCTACCTTGTTCTACCAGAGAAGTGTTTGGTTCCTCTTTCCTCTGGGCCACACTTCCTGTTCCTCTCTCCGTGTATCGCTTAACTCCAGAAAGTGTTATTGGTGGAATGGGAGCTTTCAGAGAATAACTGTGGGTCGTGAAGCCCTTATGGACCTTCCGTGCGTGCTAGAGGGTGTGACATTAATCCTGAACACCGGAGTTTTTCTTTTGGTTAATTTATCAAATGACCTCCGTATTGATCTCTTCTTGATTTGTGGTGTAGATTCTGCTTTTAACCCCACTGTCCCTTTCAGCATAGAAGCAGTATTTGGATAGTAGTGAACTGTAGGTCAGATTTATGTCCACAAAGCCCAGTGGATTCTTACCATCCTAGGCCACTCAGGCTGGTTTTCGGTCTGTGACCACTCCCTCCCTCTCCCTAGAAATGGACAAATCAGATATATCAGTAGTGACTCCTCCTGAATGAAGAATTCTGTCTCTGAGAAGGATGGATAAGAACAATACTCAACATTTATCTAACATTTAACTGACACTTATGGTGTGCTGGGCACAGTGCTAAGCAATTTGTGCTCGCTAACTAATGTTCAACAGTTGAGAAAAGTCTTAATTTTACAGAGGAAGAAATGAGTCTTAAGGAGGTAGGTCACAAAGCCAGCTTCCGTGGTGAAATTGGAGTGTCGTCAGCGGGTGGAAGTTATGGAGAAAAAGAGTTTGGTGTAATAGAAGGAGAAGCTTCCCAGAATTTAGAGCTGTTGAGGAACAGGAAAACCTGGTGAGCATGGTTTGAAGACCTCCTGATGGGAACGCTAGAGAGAGGATCGGTTCTCTGGGACGTGGTGAGCATCGCTGGCCTCTGAAGTACCATTTAACTCTGAGATTGTGCAAGTCACATGCAACGGAGTGACAGGTTTGACGGAATATCGGTCCCCAGAGAGACAACATGATGTAGCGGGAATGGCCCTGAACTAGGATCAGGACACCTGCTTCTGACCCCAGATCGTTCACTAACTAGCTGTCTAATGTCATGGAGGTCATGAGCCGCCTCTCTGAGCCTCAGTTTCCCTATCTGTAAAATGAAGTGCTTTGGATTAATGGGTGAGCTTTACATTACCTTCCAGCTCTAAATTCTCTGCTTCTAGCAAGAGGCCCAGGTTTGGGTGTCAGGCATGCTAATTCATCATCCTTGCTCACCAGTAATTTACGGGAGCTATGCATATGTGCCTTCTCTGCACAGACTACTGGGCATAGGGGAGCCCAGTGCTGGGAAGAGTCTACAAAATCCTGGCCTTGGGTTTTTTGTTTATTTGTTTGTTTTTTAGTGAAAATTCCATTCCCTCGGAGAGGTTCAGATGTTCTCACTAAAAAACTCAGATTATTTCACCAAAGTGAAAACATCATTCTTTCATGTTCTCCTTCCTTCGTTTTCTAGTAAAAGCTTTGCTCGTTTCTTGGCCATGTTGGGGGGAGATACAGGTAGGAGAAGGGACTCTTCTAATTTCTGGTGCAGAAGAATGTCCCTTTGGGTTGAGACTCTTCATTGGATGACAACCTGAGGCAAGTGGGAAACAAGAAACAAAATTCCCTTTGAGAAAATCATTGTCCTCCTAATTAAAGAACTGAAAAGTTGTGATCTTCATTTCTGTAATTGGTTTAATTTTTAAGAATTATACTGTCTCCACTAGACTGACCAATCTTCCTAGACTTCAGAACTTTAGCATTTGACACAAGCTGGCCTAGTTGTCTATACATCGATTCACTCCGTCATTCATTCATTGAGTAATTTTTTTCTGTTGTTCAGTTATTAAGCTAATATTCGTGAATCCCTGGCACTGAGAGGCCATCAGGGAATAACACAGGCATGGTTCTGCGCTCATGGAGCTGACAGTTTAAATAATCACACAGAGAAAAATACATTTGCAAACTGTGAAAGTGCTTTGAAGACTAGGTGAGTGAATGGTAGACAGGTTTCAACTTTCTAGTCCCATCATTTCTTTCTCTAAGAATCAACATGGAATCGAAATGTTTGTCCCATCAAACAGACCTCGAATATGCCCCCCGTCTCCCTCTGCACACATCAGTCCAGCCTGGAATCCCCGCCGCCAACTCTCTGCCAATATAAATCTGATCCCCTTTTCAAGACCTTGTTTAGAGTCTACCATTTGAAAGGAATCAATTCTTGTAGCCAAAGTCTTTTCACTGACACTGTCACATATACTCGCTCTCATTAGGATGTATGGGTATTGTTATCTTTTTCCCTATGTGGGCTTGCCTTACCTTTCCAACTATATTGTAATTCTTGGATGTCAGACAACATATGTCACTTAAGTCTTGACTCTAATACCATTAGCTCTGGGATGGTGTTAATGGTGCTACCTCTTCCATTGAGCTGTTGTATTAAATCTTTAACGTGTGTATGGTGCCCATACAGTGCATGACAGAATAGATGCTTTTAAAAAAGTCATAGCAATTATTAGCCTGTGTCTCTCAGTGTCTAACCAGTGGCTTGGATACCAGACACTCAGTAAATATTAGTTGGCAGATTAATCTCTGACTGCCAAGCATCAGAGAGTTTGGATGACGGAGTCTTTTGCCAGTTTATATAGGACCTTTCTTGTAAGTACCTGTATTTGACAACTGCTTAGCAATCTTACCCCCCAGGGGCAGAGTGGTGCAAAACAATGCCAAGAAGAGAGAGCTAGGGTTGTAAGGCAGAATGAATCATTCAGGAAATATTTATCTAGGGCCTGTCGTAGCAGGGTGCCCTTAGGGATAATAAGATTGAGTAGACACAAAGCTTTCCCATCAGGAGCTTACAGTTCAAATGGAAAAAACAAAAGATGTGCAGAAATAACCGTGATGGAATGTAGAATGTGAACAGTGCCACAAAAGATGTAGATATTAAAAACTCTGGAAGAACTGAAAGTGGGAAGACGAATTTCATCTAGGCAGTGGTGTACGTGGTGAGAGCTGTAACGTGGACAGAGGCAGGTGAGGTCAAAGGGCATTCTAGGAGAAGGAAAGCATGCAGGAAAAGGCATGTGGAAGGGAAAGAATTCCTTAAATCTGCTCGTTATTTTATTTATTTATTTATTTTTGCGGTACGCGGGCCTCTCACTGTTGCGGCCTCTCCCGTTGCGGAGCACAGGCTCTGGACGCGCAGGCTCAGCGGCCATGGCTCACGGGCCCAGCTGCCCCGCGGCATGTGGGATCTTCCCGGACCGGGGCACGAACCCGTGTCCCCCGCATCGGCAGGTGGACTCTCAACCACTGCGCCACCAGGGAAGCCCTCTGCTCGTTATTTTAGAGGTGCACGGATATGTGTAAAGGGGGACAGTAGGAGAGGTTGGAAAGATTATTTGGGCCCAGATTTCCGAAGACTTTATACGCCTTTACAAAAGTGTGTTGACATTGTTGTGTTGGCAGTGGGAAGATATCAAAGGATTCTGAGTAGTACAATTAGAAAATGGAGAACGAAGGTAGGGTAACCTGTTCGGAAGACGTTACAATAGTTCACAAATGCGTTTCTTTTCGTGGCTGTTTGGGAACATATGGGTTTACCTGCCAAAGCTTGGGCATTATTTCCATCACGCTATACCATCAGGGACTGGGAAGATGGGCACAGTCTTCAAATTTTGTGAAGTAAAATGTTTCAGTTTCTGATTTTGTTTCTTTCAACTTCTTCTGGACATGTGTGCCTTCTTCCACCAGCAGCAGCTGGGAATCAGGTTTTTCCTTGCCAGATACGAGTCACGGAGGTGAAAGGCCCATTTTCTCACCTCTCCACACCCCACCTCCCCTCCCCCAGTACGCCCACCACTCCAAAGCTTTCGCTGGTGTTGCCACTTGTCCCCATGAGTATGCGTCCTTTGTTCACTGGAAAGCTCAGATCCTTTGCAAAGAACTGCTGTTGTACCATCTGGCAATCTGTGAATTTTTTAGTAGCCTGGATGTTTGTGAGAAAGCAGAAACTCGGAGGCCAGACCTGAACCATTTATAAGTAATTCTTTAGAAAAGAGGGAGAAAGACCAAAACCAGTTCACCTTTACTAGCATCCTCTCATTCAAAGTACTTGTGCAGGTCCCCTGGCTCAATTCCCATTGAAAGTCAGAGGGCCAGCTGGATGTAGGGGGTTGTTCAGAACAGATAATGGTACCCTTCAACTTCCAGCGTCTTCCTCATAAAATTGTGTGATGTGATTAAATGGCAGATTTGCCAGGAAGTAGGTGAGTCCAGAAGTGGAAGAAACATACTCTGAAACGGTACTGTGGTGGAAATAAGAAATAGATATTTGGGGCTTCCCTGGTGGCGCAGTGGTTGAGAATCTGCCTGCCAGTGCAGACAACACAGGTTCGAGCCCTGGTCTGGGAAAATCCCACATGCCATGGAGCAACTGGGCCCGTGAGCCACAATTACTGAGCCTGCGCGTCTGGAGCCTGTGCTCCGCAACAACAGAGGCCGCGATAGTGAGAGGCCTGCGCACCGCGATGAAGAGTGACCCCCACTTGCCACAACTAGAGAAAGCCCATGCACAGAAATGAAGACCCAACACAGCCATAAATAAATAAATAAATACATTGTGTATTATTTAATGAGCAACTGGGCCCGTGAGCCACAATTACTGAGCCTGCGCGTCTGGAGCCTGTGCTCCGCAACAACAGAGGCCGCGATAGTGAGAGGCCTGCGCACCGCGATGAAGAGTGACCCCCACTTGCCACAACTAGAGAAAGCCCATGCACAGAAATGAAGACCCAACACAGCCATAAATAAAAAATAAATAAATACAAGAAATAGATATTTGTCTATAAGAAAGGTATCTGTTTCCAAAGTTGTCTGTCTGGCTTTCAGGGGAACAAAGGCCCCGGAACCTAGGAAAGATTGATAAGACTACATGCTCACCCAGAGAGAACTTTCTAGAACTTCCAGTTATTTTCTCTCCCTTTCTGTTTGAGCAAACAGGGCTGGATAAGTTCTTCTGGGTCTATTTTTGACCCAGCCAAGAGGCTACCAGACCAAATGGCTGGAAAATAGGACACATATCCCAAGGAGATGAAAAGGTCGTTATCCGCAGATGATTTGCAGATTTAGGATTCTACCCACTAGGGCTTGACTAGATTATTTGTTGATTGAAATCTTGTAAAAGTTGTTCCTTTTGTGGCTCTGTTCTGTGCTGCACAGTGACCTAGAGTTGCATTGGAGGAGGTATTTGATCAGAAAGGAAAGTTGTTGAGTGAAAAGATGCCCAAAGCATGTTAGGCAGCCAAGACCCAAATCTATAGGGAGTCAGCATCTCATCAGTCTGGACCAGGTAATTAATTATATGACTGTCCTCCAGAAAAGTTCTGCTCTAATCTTAACCTTTCAGCCCCCTCAAGACCACCAAGGAGCCAGAGCTGGTGAGAAACACTGCAGCTGCTCCCGTGTAACAGGAGCTTTCGAGAAGGAAGTAAGGGAGAAATTGCTAGTCCCACTGAAATAATGACAGGAATGGAAGACTTTGGAGGGGTGGAACCATTGGATTCAGGCCAACACTTTGGGGTTAACACCTCCATTTTTTTTAAAGGCCCATAAGATGCTGGGACTTTTAAAAAAAAGAGAACCTGCAAAATGGTGGAACGCTTAGGGGTCACTGCCCCTCTGAATGCTCTTATACATAGCCCCTTCAATAAAACCTCTGAGGTGAGTCGCCATGGAGACCAAGAATGAGCCTATCTTTTTTTTTGGCTTTGGGTCCAATTTGCACAATTGCACAGGATATTTTCATGATTGATTTAAAGCTAAGCACATGACTCATTATGGCTATAGGTACTGGCTCTCTCATCCCAATTCAGTTGAGAAAACCCGATTGAAGGCAGCTACTCCAGGGGCTGTGTAACAAGCAGGTCAAAGACTCAGTTGGGAGTAGAGACAGGATCTCTAGCTCCCAAGGCAAAGCTGGGATGGTCTATGAAAGCTGAGGGAGCGGGCAGGAAAAGCTATGGCATTCATGTCGATACACTGCTGCTGTTCTGCAAAGCTTCTAACCAGACTGAGCTTCGGAGGACTCATCGCCTTCCAAGCCAGGGGTCAGACTGATGGCATTTTACGTTGACTATAGTAGTCAGTTTGTATGTAGCCAGTTTCTTCTGTGGAAAAGGCTTCTTCTTACTCCAGAAGAGGTGAGGTTGTACGGAGGACATAGATTTAAGACCTGTGGGTTGAGTGTTTGAAGTGACTTTTATTCCTGTCCTATGACAATGACTGTAGAATAATCTCAGATCTGGGTTTGACTCTACCCTTTTGCCATTCATGCATTCACCCATTCACTCATTCCTCCCTCTCACTGAATCTGGAGTTGCCAGATTTAGCACATAAAAATATAAAATGCCCAGTTAAATTTAAATATCAGATAAACACGCATGAGTTTTTTTTTGTATAAATAAGTCCCAGTTAAA
The DNA here is from genome assembly GCF_000442215.2 of Lipotes vexillifer. Classification (NCBI taxonomy): domain Eukaryota; kingdom Metazoa; phylum Chordata; class Mammalia; order Artiodactyla; family Lipotidae; genus Lipotes; species Lipotes vexillifer. Next base: position 4,451,741 of record NW_006792985.1, read on the forward strand.
TTTGAATTTCAGAAGAACAACAAATACTGAAAAGTATGAGCCTTTCTCATGCAATATACTTACACTGAAAAAGTATTCGTTGTTTGTCTGAAATTCAAAATCACTTGGGCATCCTGTATCTTATCCGGCAACGCTACCTGAATCCCAGTTTCTCATCTGAAGAATAGGGAAGGCAGGGCTGCCTTACGGTGCTGGGAAGGGGAGAGAGATGCGTGAAGGAGCTCGGAGCCCCAACTGGCCCCAGGGCCAACCAGCACGTGTACGGTCCCTCCTGGTAGTGTGTTTTCTGTCTCCACCTGGGGCTTATCACCTTTGCCCCACATGTCCGTGTGGAAGTTGATTCACACTTAGGAGATTCAGTTTGGAGGCTGAGAGGTGAGCAGGAAGCTTTACTGGGAACCAGCAGCATTTTGCGGGCCCCTCGTCTTTGCCAGTTTCTCCCCCACAGCCCCGTGTTCTGTCTCTTCTCTCTCTTTTGTCACCTCTCGGTGCCTTGGGCTCATGTCCCGTCTAGTCCCTGTTTTATGGACTTGTCGCCTCCCCGGCATCGCTTTTGCTTCGAGTCCACCCGTCCACCGTCTCCTGTTCACTCTCTGCCTTTCCTGAAAGCCTTTGTTCGGTCTTTCCCCGAGTCTCTGTCTTCAATGCTTCACACATGTGGGATTGTTTAGGCTCAAGTGATAAATTGCATGAAGTTAAAGGTAAAAGGGAAGCTCCTCTCTCCCGACTTGGTCTGGGCTGACGTTTGAACAAGAGCCAGACTTTCCTTCGATTTAGCGCGAGCGGTCCACTTGGTGCTTGCCCAAGTCAGCGTAGACTGGCTTATGCATTTTATCATCCAGATGTTGAGTCACATGATGAAATATAACCGTCATGTAGACATCTATCTGGGTAATTTAGTGAACTTAAAAAAAAAAAATCTAACTTTGAAAATTTGATGTCATGTCGAGTCAGCCTGTGTAGAAAAAGGGGCAGCAGATTTAAAAATTCCTCTTCTGCTTCTCTCGCGCCCCACCCTTGTCCCCGTCTACCTCTTTCACCTTTGTCCACGTTCTTTTTCCTTCCTGCCTTCACCTTTAGGGTCTCCCTTGCTTTCTTCCCGCCTGCCTTGAGGTTTTTTTTTTTTTTTTTTTTTTTTGGCTGAGCCGCGCCGCTTGTGGGATCTTATTTCCCCGACCAGGGATCAAACACGAGCCCTCAGCAGTGAAAGCGTGGAGTCCTAACCACTGGACCGCCAGGGAAGTCCCTGCGTTGCTCTCTAGTGGTGGGTCTGAACTTGATTCCAACGCAGGTGGTCAGAACTATCGCCGTGAGCAACTTGTCCCTAATGCCTTTCTTTCGGATCCTTCCTTCCCCCTTTTCCTTCCCTGATGAAATGTGAAATGCTGGTTTTACTGTAGGTGTTCCGTTGGTAACTGTGGCTTGGTGGTTTTCACTTCGAGTGGAGTCCACTGAGCTTGTAAATTGTGTTGGATCAGTGAGCCCATAATGAGACCTCCAAACCCAAACCGTGCCAGTCTGCTGGGATTTTATTGTTCGTAAAGCTCCTTCCCTGGGGAGGGATAGAGTCATTAGGTGTGCACTGTATTTAATATTTGGTCATGACAGGAAGCAAAAATTTTCTATTTTTATGGTGGCTACTGAGTTTTTAAAGCAGTTGTCAAATTCCCATCACTGCGACTGGAAGCAAGTAAACCAGACATTGACGTAAGCCTATCCTGTGTATGGTTTGGGTTGGGGCCCAACTCCTTTAGCATCTTTCTCCTCTCTCTGCCTGAACTTCCGACCCCTGATGGCTGCCACCACCTACACATGGGCGTGACTCACGTGGAAGGCCCCGCCCCAGCTCTTCCTTGTCAGGTAGAAACATTCTTTCGCTAAAGAGGAAGTGGAGCTGTGGGCTTCTCTTTGAGAAGCCCTGCCCTGTCCTTTAAAACACTCCCCTCTTTAGATGAGAAAAGTGCTTGAAATTTTTCAAAACCGGCTCTTCGCTGAAAACCTTCTCCTGCTTTCTTAACCCCGATCAGGTAGGTGGTTTGAGTGTGACGCCTATTCTGAGAATTTCCAACCTAACCCAGCACCAAGGAAGCCCCAAGTCAAGGTGTAAGGTCTCCTTGTTTCGTGAGCATGGGGATGCTTTAGCTTAGGAACTTCCACCACAGAGCCCAGGTTCTGCAGTAAACCTAAGTACTGGCAGACTAGAGCAGAGAGAGCAATTTGGTGAGTTTGCATGATTTCTATCACTTGGGACAGTCCGACCTGTGATACTGGACTACTAGGTGAAATTTCCAAGGACATAGGCTCAGCTGCTCCCCAGCTGCTCTATAGTTAAGGCACCTACAGAGGCCTTAACTAGTAGTTACCCCATACGTCACGGGGCCAATGGTCCACTGACTTGTGGATGCTAGCCTATCCTGACAGCAGGATTCTGTGATGTCAAGGCTTGAGCAGAAGGCCAGTTGTTTTGAGACCCATTCCATCTGTAGACTATCTTGATCTCTTCAGCATCTTTTTTTTCCCCTAGTAGGAAACTAAAAATGAGGCGTCAGTGACATGCTTCTAGGGGAAGTCACAGCCTACCATTTTTTCGAGTTTTACAGAGCTTAGCGGGAACCAGCTGGGCAAAACTGTGTCAGAAAAAAAAAAATTGTCATGTTGGATCTGACCTGCAAAACTGTGGAACTAACTCTCAGCTGTTACTCAGATGTGATGACCTTGAGAAAAACTTCTGAAAGCTCCCTGGCATCTGAAGGCTAAACTTGTTGCGCATTAGAGAGTTCCAGGCAAGGTTCGGAAACCTTGGCCTAAAGGCAGAAAACCCGACCCAGGGAGTAAATGAAAGAATCTCCTTTCCAAACTGAAAATGTTGCCCACCTCTCCTCTGAACTATTATGCCTGCAAAGGGGGAGGATGCCTAATACCTTCCCAGAATTTTGGAGTTCTAAACTGCGCCCCCACTCCGCCACTTTGTTTTTTAACCATGGATCCCATTGATGGTCCAGGGAATCCTATGGGTCTATAATACCGTTGGGGCTTATTGTCTACATTTAAAATTTAGGTTGGGGGCAGTGAAAATAAAGATCTAATGTTTACCCATCCAAGTTCATGAACCTCTTCCATCTCTAGACACGTGGGAAGTGCCGCCAATGGCACAGTCTGTCCTTTCTTTTATCTCATCTCCACCCTCTCTGTTCTCTTTCTTGCCTCTTCACTTTCGCCTCACCCTTGTTCTTTCCTCATTTTCTCTTTTTCCTCTCCTCTCATTTCATGTCTGTCTTTTTTCTGGCCCTCCTTTGTCTCCTCTCCTGTATCCCTCCCTAAGTTCCGGAGGACTTCGGCGGGAGCTGGCTGCCAGCGTGTTTGTCGGTAACTTCGTCTTAGCCGGTCTGTTGCTCTCAGTGGCCCATTTGTTTGCTCCTGTGAAGAAGAAAAAAATAACAGAAAACTTTTCCAACCTATGAGTTCCGTTGTCTCCCTAGGGATCCTTGTTTGAATCTTTGCTGTAAGATTTTTTTTTTTTTTCCTATTAAGTACCAAAGAAATAATTGCCTTATCGTTAACAAACAGAACCTGGCTCTTATCACCCCATACCCCAGAGCCTTTGGTGCAAAAGTTGGGCCGTGCCAAGTGCATGCATTAACCTGATACGCGAAACCCCTTTTCAAAGCTGGTCCTTGGAGGACGCTCATTGAGGGCGTTTTTGTCGGGAGGTGGCACAGTGAAAGCACTTCTTACAGTACTGGGTGCCAAAAGAGATTGGCTGGCGTTTACACCTCTGTTACAACAGAAAAGAGTGTATTTTTCTGGGAGGAACATTTTCAGATTGTTCTAATTGTCACTGGCAACGAGCAATCCTTGGAACTTGCGTCTCGCGGGGGGCCTCACTGGAGTTTTAAAGCATCCCTTGGCACAGAGACTTTTTGGTTCTGTGGTTGAGCTTGTAGCCTGTAAAACGCAAACGGATCTTAAAAGCCCCAGGCCTGGCTGCCCACTTCGCCCTGTGAGAGGATGTGGCATAACCTGGAACCCCGGCTGCACTGACAGTGTGGATTCCGAGTTTGTTTTTGGAGCCGTGGAGATCTCCCGTGAGAGCTCATTTGCATCTCCTAACAGTCTCTTGGCTTCGACCTGTTCATGCTCTGTTTTATAAAGAGTGGAGATCTTCCTTTGGAACCTGGATAAATGGTGGTATCTTCATCTCCCTTCAATCCATGGTATCATTTTCAGAAAAGCTGAATGTGAAGCTGGCCTCTTTCTGTTCCAATCCAGCATCGGAGTGATAAAACTTCGAGTGTCTTTTGGATCTTTAGACAAGGCAGAAGCGCAAGGGACCTGGGGAAATGCTCACTTTGGGGTCAACTCGAATTGCCATCCTTTAAAAGAAAAGTTTTCCCTATTGTGTCTTCTTTGTTCAAATAAAATAAATAAATAAGAAAACTGCACAACAAAACACCAGAAAGGTATACGATGTTGCGTCGACATCAGATACTGACAGCAAGTCTCAAAAGATCCTTGGGGAAGCTTTTGTTTGGGGTGGGAGAAATCTTTCTCTTAAGCGTTTCCCAGCATTCTTTCAAGACATCTGGTTCTCTCATTTACTCTGCCTTCTGTGCTTTTTTTTTTTTTTTAAGATAACTCTACTACTGTCATTATTTTTATTATTTTTACCCATTTAACTAAATGTGCTGAATGGTGATCCCGCATGGCAGCTTGTCTCAAACTTGTTTGACCTTCGGAAGTGATGACCTTAACCAATTTTTACTGGCAACTGTCGTGACTTTATTACTCAGGAGACAGTTTATTTTTGTTCCTTAAAGAGAGAGTGAACAAGAGAGAGTGAGCTTTTCCTAAGATCAAAGACAAGGAAAGAGTTAGGAGGTTATACCCACCCATCTCTATGCTGGAGCAAAATTTTTCTCTTTCCTATCCTGTTTTATTATTATTCTCAGTGTCCTTATAAAAGCATAAATAAACAAGGTGGAATCTCACCCATGCCTCCTGCACCCGCATTTCCTTCTTAAAGCATGTGGGAATCTCCTCTGTTTGCATTTGGAAATTGGGCTGCTGAAGTTGAAGCATTGTCTGATGTAACCATCATGTGATTTTCTTTTGACCAATATAAGTAGAGGCCAAATCGATTAAATACAAAGAAAAAGAAAATGAAACAAAATAAAAGGAAGCAAACTGGGCTGATCAGTTCTCTGCTCGAACTTGAGTAGACATAGGTCTGAGTGAGAAGAGTTAACTTTGCTACCATCCGTGCCCTGCTGCCCTTAGCCGATATCACCAAAACCAAATCTATGCAGGCAGAATGGTAAAGAGGTCCCCAAGTGGAATGAGCACAGTAAATGAATTGCTCTTATCCTGGGGGCAGGGTAGCGTGAGAACTATCAGAATAGAGCAGGACCGGCTGCTTCACCCGCCCAGCACCAAAGAGCGTATGTAGGTTTCTGGCGTCATAAATCTCAAAGGCCTGCAAACCACTGTGAGAAAAGAACATTTACGCCGTAGCATCCTACCTGGAAATGGAACAATTCCCTTCTAGGTTATTTATGGCCGTCGATTGGGGAAAATATTAGGGCTTTGAAGTAGAGCATTCCTTCCGGTGGGAAGAAAAGGGCTTCTTGAGGCGGTAGAGCCATGGAGGCCACTGTGGTGTTGGGAAGGGGTCTTATCAAGTCCCCTATAGCTTAGGAGCTGCTGTCTGCTATCACCAGCATCCACCTATAGTCACTGCCCCCAGGGGTTCCTCTTTCTCGAAGGACTCAGCATGCAGGTGCCATTGGTCCAGCCTTTGCCACACATCAGGAAATTTCAGGACGGTTGTCCAAGAGCTAGACCAAGGCACCAGGAGTTTGTGAAGAAACCTTCATTGACACACTGGGCTAGGGTGGAAATCTCCTTTATAGACGTAGTTTAAAATTTGGATTACTAGAGCATCAGTAAGTGCCGCTGGTAATAAGAATGAGCGGCTTCGGGAATTCCCTGGCGGTCCAGTGCTTAGGACTTGGCTCTTTCACTGCCGAGGGCCTGGGTTCCACCCCTGGTCGGGGAACTAAGATCCCACAGGCTGTGCTGCACAGCCAAAAAAAAAAGAAAAAAAAAAAGTTTGTTAAGAGGGTAGATCTCAGGTTAAGCGTTTCTTACCATAGTAAAAAACTAAAAACAAAAAAAGAATGAGTAGCTTCTAGCAATTGGAGCCTCTGATGTGTTCTCCATGTCGTCACCCCACCCCACTGCCATGGCTCTCATACTGTCTCAACTTAAGGAAGTCAAGCCATTGCTATTGACTTAGCTGAATAATCAAGCACTTGGTCAGTGCACAAATGTGTAGTGAGTCCTTAGTAGCACTCAGCCCTGTGGTTATGCCATGGGGAAATAGGAGGACTTCTGGTTCAAGGTGGAAGGGCACGGGCTTGTAGCTGGGGAAAGGTGAGCATTTATACATTCCTGATTCTCTCAGCTTATCCACGCACCAAAGAACTCCTAAAATACGCTGGGTATCTCCAGGGCTCAAGCTTAGCAGTGGGTTCTAGAAGTCATGTTGATATTGTTGCTATATTGTTTTTTTTTTTTATCTTCTTTTTATCTTATTTTCTTGGTCTACCCATCACGGGACAGAGGTCACAGCACCGTGACCTTTTCCTAGTGGAATGGACCTCTGAAGAAATCACATGGCCAAGTTTGTATCAGGGGTCCACATTTGTTTCCTCCACTCTTTTAATCAGAATGCTCATTTAATTCTATGCCAGCACCTGTTCAGCAATTAACACCCTACGATTTGCATCTTACCCTGACATTTGCTATCTTTCCAATTAGTTTTTATATCAGTATAATTAGGCAGGGTTATTACAGTGCATCAAGCAGGGTCATGGTTATTCCCAAGCCTTTAAGCACTTTCCCAGATTTGTTTAGGGAAGCCACGAAGGGCAAATGGTTGCTTAGGATCACTGTTTTTCTTCTTCATTCAGATCAGGAGAAAACTGTTTCCCCATGTGGCTCATGAAAGATCAGGGAAATATGTCAACGTACAAGAATTAGTATTATGTAGTTCATGACTTTTGGGGGAATTTACAGAGGATTATAAGTGAGGTACATAAGGTGGATGTATTGTGGCCGTTTCCTGTGCGGGGGGGGGGGGGGG
>NW_006792985.1:4459277-4467282 GCF_000442215.2 Lipotes vexillifer
GGGGGGGGGGGGGGGTGCCAAGGCAAGACCGTCACTTCACTTGCTTTGGCTTATCAGTGGCAGGGACAAAGGGAAAGCTAAGGGAAACTGAAACCTTCAAAGTCAACTTTTTAGTCTGCTGGGGGGCTGGCGAAGAGAGGGGAGGGGGACTGTTTTCTTCCTAATGGCACAAGGGGATAAAGAAAAGGCAGTTTCGAAGTTCAGCCAGTATCTGTATTAAACTTAAGCTTGGTGTTGTAATTTTTAACCCACATTGGGAGTATCTGATGAACCAAAACCCCCAGATTTCTACTGAAAAAAAAGTCATTTTAGAAGGCGAGGCTTTGCTGGATCCATTAGTGTATCTATCTGTTGTATCCTTGACACTTGGAACATTGCCTAGATACTGTCTACAGGTGATCTATAAGTTATCCATAATATGGGTTGGAGGGAATTATTACCTGTCATTAAATGGAATGTCCAGAATAGGAACTAATCTGTGATAAGTTAAGATTTAAAGTATATGCCATCTAATAATATATGATCATATTCTATATTATTATATTATAATGTATATATAGCATTTCTTCACATATGCCTAGGTCAACTTCATAGAGTTTTCTCATAAGTGTATATATATAGGTCATACATTAATGCTTAGGTCAAATTCCATTACACCCAATACTAAAGTCCTGGAATTTGGAGAGTTGATCATGGCTGGAAACCAATGAGGGCTTTGAAATCTCCTGAAAGAGTTTAGATTTTGGTGGGCCTGGACTTGATTGTAATGGTATCTGACTTCCCTGCTGAATTGGTAGGATGACATAGCAATATCCAGGTGCCGAGTCTGATACAGCTGTTGGAGAAACAATACCATGATTGATGGGGGATGTAATAATGCCAGGTTCCTCTGGGAGAGAATTTTACACTGTCTGATTTCATATTGACAAGGTTTTCTTTTACCTGTGATACAGAATTGTACGGAGTCATCTTGTTGTGGCTTGCCTTGATTTTTTAATAGTGGGTAGAAATGCGATTTAAAGTCCTGTGTATCGGAAAACCAGGGAATCTGAATTGTTGTAACCAGAGCACATCTATTGATAATTTGGGGGGGGGGGTTGTCTAGAGTTTAAAAATTCCAAGTACTGAATGGAGATCCCTGAATTTTTTTGCCTTAAGAAGGAAAAAAGAGCAAGTAGCATGGGTGGGAGCTGGCGGAGTGGGTAGATGATGATTACTCTCGGGGAGAGAGTCGTGTGTGACATGATAGATGCTGCCTCTCGCCATCTTGATGTTTCTTCCTCAAGATGTTGACACAGAGTAGGCGCTCAGCAAATATTACTTAAAGGAATGAGGGAACCTACTGTTAGGACAGCAGGAACCAAATGGTGCAAGTTCAGTGGGAAAAGCAGAGTGTGGGAAATCGCAATCTGGCCTCTGGAAGGAAAATAGGGAGGAATACAGCTGTTTTACCATTGGCTGTGATTGGAATGATAAAAACGGATGGAGAAATTGCTGTCATCAGTTAATTCACATCTACTTTTTAACTGGAACTGTAGGTTTCAGTGTGAAGTTTTTACTCAGCTGTCCTCTGGGTCGTGGCTTAAATGTCATCTCAGTGGACACTTCCTTCCCAGTCCTGCAGTTCCTGGCCCTCTCTCCTGTTTGATTTTTCTCACTGCACTTTTTACCAATTAACATATTATATATTTTGCTCGTTTGATTGTCAGTTGTCCATATTGCCCTCCCTGACTCCCACTACTAAGTCATAGAAAGGCAGAGGTTTTTGTCTTTCTGTTTAGTGGTTTATCCCTAACATCTGGAATAATGCCTAACACACAGTTGGTATCATGACTATTTGTTTCAGGAGTAATCAACAGAAGACCTGCATCTTGGAAAACTTTGCTTAATCTTTCACAGAGAAGGTCAGAGGTATTTGGCGTCGCTTTGAGTATATACACCACATACTAAGCAAGAGACAGGGCCACTTCCTTTTACCTGGGTGCCTCACTTGTAGTACCTGTTTGAAATCTGCAAATACTACAAGTAGGAAAAATGTCTCAAAGGCAGAATATATGTATCCAAGTCCAGAATAAAAACGGTCACTATGTCCATTAGTGGAAAAGTTCAGAACCTCATCTGCCCATGTAGCTTCACACTTCATCTTCGTCTGAATTGATTTCATCTCAGAAGGCAAACACAGGAATGAAAGGGCCTGTTGAATATACTAGATACATACTTCGCACTCTTGGAAGAGAACAAGAGGGAGAATGAGAGCAAGGGGACAAACTTAGTATGTATCAGGAATCGCTTAGGTGATTCTCAATTTGGGATTAAGGCACATTTCTCAGTCTGTCGCAAGTTATTTATTTTTTATTGCAGTTTTCTTTGTGTAGTGTTCCTACAGACCATTATTTTTACATGAATAGAAATACACTTATCCTAATGTTTCCTATACTAGTAAGTAGGATATGAAATTTACATACATGCCCTTACATAAAACTGGCAGAGGCCACCTTCCCTAGAGAGTCCCTTTGGCACATCTTCCCTGTGGCTTCCTTCCCTCCTTCCCCTGTGCCCCACCCTACACACACACACCCTTTGACTTTAAAAACAAAAATAAAATCTCGTTCCTTTAACCAAGACCTACGACACAAGAACTCTAGGAAAATGATATGCCTGCAAAGAAGTGGGATAAGTAGAAAAATAAACAGGGCATCATTTTTTCTTCTCTGTCTTGGAATGGGAGCAGACTGATTTGGCTTCCCGAGGTGATGAGGTTTCTTTCCTCGCTTCAGTTTTCTGAGCCTTTACTTCTTTCAAGGCTCCCTTTGTAAGTTACCACAGTGAGGTGGGAAAAGGTTACCTGCTCTGGAGAAGGAGCTCCGAGAGGGGGCGCTTGCCTAGGTATCAGTTTTCTATTGGTATTATGCCCCTTTTGGCTCTGCAAGTGTCCCAGAAATTTTATAACACGTTGGTTAAAAAAAAAAAAAAAGTCCAAATAAATGTTATACTCCCCTGAGAATACTGACAGAATGGCAAAACACACCGGGGAGGGTGCTGCAGAGTAGTAGCTATTTGTGGACTTGATTCTGCAAAGATGCAGTGAGGGTTCTTGGGCAGGGTCCTTTCAGTTGATGGTGCCATCCCATGGTCACTTCTGCGTCGTTGATTAAAGACCTTCTGGGATGTGGATTGCTGTTTGGACTGATGTGTGTCTGCCTTTGGCATCGTGCATGGGGACAAAATCAGACTGAGAGAGTATCTGGTCATTATTATTTATCCACTGGCAAACTTTAAGAGTTGAGGTGGGCAGAAAGAGAAGTGACCTGAAGACCTGGGTTTATTGGGAATATAGTGGGTGAGGACAGCATTTAGAGCCATTCAAAATGGAATTTAAAATGAGAAAACAAGGAGCTTGCTCGCAGCACAGAAAATAAGCAAGGAAAATATTTCTTCTACCGTTCCTCCTCCTTTTCTCTCTCTTCTCCTCTTACCAGAACAAGTTGGTTGTTTCAGAAACACAGCCTAAAGAGAAGACAGTGTAGCGTGTGTGAGAGCGAGATTAGCAAAATAATCAATATAAACAATATCACCAACGGTATGCAATTTCCTTGGGAACAACCCCTGGTTACCAGGATGCAATTTCAGTTGCTTTAATAAATGTAGTTTGCCTTTATCCCTAAATAGCTCAGCTGATCAACTGCTGAGTACTTGTTTAGGGTGGGCAGCGGTGGGGAGAGGGTTAGTAACTTTTGCTACAAATTTCAAGGTGAAGCCTACCTTGGAGACATATATGCGTGTGTGTGTATATATATTTTATATTTTATATACACACACATGCACATATATATACGTACATAAATACATATATACGTGCACACATAGATGCATGAAACAAAGTCAACGTGCTTATTTTATGCAGGTAGTACAACGTTACGGACTTGCTGAGTGTGGGCAGGTAAGTGTCTACACATCAGTGCCTCTGAGCTCTGCATCCTGGGAAGGCATGTTGAGGAGGGACCGTGAGAAACAGCACCCTCAGAGTCTGATGCCTCAGGGAATATTCTCCCCGGCGTCTCGCCCTTCCTGCGAGCAGGCATTCCGAGATGTCATAAATAAATAAATAACATTTGCCGTTGTTTAGAAATCAATTAATTTGTAAGTTGAAAGGTCAGGCAAAATATTTCGCGATTTCCGAGGCAGCTCTCAAGCTGCAGCGGGCGCCCGAGCAGTAGCTGTCAGGATGGGGCGCCCAGCTCAGCGCTCAGCTGCTCCGCGCCCAGAATTTTCTGCTGGGGGGACGGGTGACCGCTTGATTAGTCGCTACTGGGTTTTGTTCAAGGGAGAGCTCTGCATGGCTGCATTTTAACACCTTCTCCACGAAGCAGGAGGCCAGCACAGGGTGCTAAATTCCTGTCTGTGGCTGTCTGTGAAATAAATCTGTGTGTTGTGCCGTTCCAAGCTGTCAGCAGTGGTTCACCCTGATGGGCCCCTGAAAGGAGTTTCCTTTCTGTCTGTGGAACAGTGAGCAGCCACTAGGGAGCTGTCTTTAGCTCAGATTTCAGAGTTAGCTCATTAGACCAATAACAGCAGACACTCTCTGCAACATATTCACAAAGTTATATTATGAGAAGGGGAAAAATCGCCCGGGCCACCAGACAATGCTAATATTCGGTTTCCCCTGCCTCCTGGACCAGCCGAGATGGGAGATGGAAGGGCTCCATCACCTTGGGCACCGCCCCCCGCCCCCACCCAACTGCCACGGCCGTGCAGGTTCCCCCCTCTGCCGCCCCCCCCCTCCCCCACGCCACGCCACCTTTCCTTTCTGATGTGTGGCCTATCTCCGTGACAAGTTTATTTATCAAAGTTTGTTTATCCCTTCCTGGCTGGGTAGCATCTCTCATCCATTTTCTTGTTCCTTCTTAACAGGAGTCTCAGGCATTGGTATCTGAAGTGGAGGGCGGCCAGGGAAATGATTATTCCATGTTCTGGCTTCTCTGGCTCGTTCTTTCAGTGCATGTTTTTCCTCTTGGCTTTAGGATGTCAGCAATCTCCTCAGATATTTATGTGAGATTCATGACACGAAGCCAGGAACGACATTTCTGAGTGGGGTGTTTCCCTGCAGAACAGTTTTGGCCCTATCCTCTCCTGAGCTGTTCAACTCCACTCCAATAAACATCCCAGGATTGCTATACCTCTCTGCCCCGCCTGTTATTGGCACACAGTTGCTAGGCTCTGCGAGATACCACACGGAGGAGGCCGTTTGTGAAGACTCTCGGAAGCCTTTAATTTGGGGGCAGTATTTCTTAGAGAGTCACAGCTGGAGGACCCGAAACCCAGTCAACATCCAGCTGCCAGGCTTTTGCCGTGTTTGTGTTTCAGTAAACGGTCTCCTCCTTGTGGATGATTATTTCTGTGTTAAGCGCTTTAAAATAATTGGAAAAGTAGAATTCTTTTTTGGATGATGGATACTGAGTCCATGCTTGCTTTACTACTCCTGCAGTTATTTATCATTATGATGTGCGATCTGATTTGTGTCTGGTAATGCTCGTTTTACGGTTACACGTAGATCTGCCTTCAGCATTCCCTGGTGCCGCGCTCGTGTAGAACACACTGAATATGTTCATACTTGGCTTTAGCACAGAGGCGATTCTCTTCTTTCTGAAAAATAAAAATCTTGGGTGAAGTATGTTCAGCCATTGTCAAGTAACTCAAGGGAAGGGAAAGAAAGAACAAAATAACTTTTTTCTTCTTTGAGGACAAATTCAAACTCCCACTTCATGTGCTGTTGTGTTTTTTTTGTTTTTTGTTTTTTCCCTTTTCACTCATGGATAACTTAAAAATGGCTCAACTTGAAATTTTCCATGTGTCCAGGAAAGCTCCTGGGAGTTCTGAGGATATGTAGGCAGGAAACACTTCAGAATATATAAGCAATCCAAAATTTGTTTTTAGTTTGAGCATGCTGAATGGAATATCACAAACTCTGCAGCTTAACTACCTTTGCCTGCAATTTTACACACACACTGTGTGTTGTTTTTATTTTTGTTTTAGTTTAGTTTTGTCTTTGAGAGGTTGATAAATGGGCTTGAGAGTAGTTTGTTTATTCTGGGATGGAGAGTTAACTATGTATTTCTATATAGAGTAGCTTTTTTTTTTTTTTTCCTGTTTAGTTTCTAAGGGAACAGATGCCTGGGATATGAAGAGCAAAGGTGATAAAATGCTGCTAATTTAATTTCAGCATTAGAATTTCAGGCAAAAGGAAAAAATAAAACGTGAAGCATAAATCTTATCCTCACTGCACTTTTTTTTTTTTTTTTTTGGCTGTGCTGCGTGGCTTGTGGGATCTTAGTTCCCTGACCAGGGATTGAACCCACACCCTCAGCAATGAAAGCACCGACTCCTAACCACTGGACCGCCAGCAAATATCCCTCACTGCACTTTGCAATAGAGGATTCCCTTTCCCCCCGAACTCTCCATTAATTACAGTTATCTCAGTGAGTATTTGGGTGGTTAACTGAGTAGATTGACGCACTCCATATCTTGGGCACCACCCCAGTCTGTCTCTCTGTGGCACCAGCAGGCTGCCTTTTTGGTCTTGAACAGTGGCTTAAACATCAATTTCATGGGCCTGGAATATGACCCCACTGGGTCCTCCTCAACCAAGTCTTCTCAGGGTGATAAAGGCAGAGCGTGTTTTGCTGTGTTATTGGTCAGATGCAGAATAGGAAGCGTGTGGAGGGAAGTGCGGTAAACGAAGGAGAAAGTGTGTGAATACAGCCGTCGTGCACATTGTGGTTTTCCGTATTCTTCCTGAGGACAGGGCCTTAGAAAAGCGTCCCTGCCTCTAGCCGTATGCTGTAAATACCGCTTTATAAAAACAGACCCACACCCGTGTTTCACTCAAGTCCATCTTGTACGCAATTTGTGAAAACGAATATTGACCTCGAAGATGTCCCAGGCCCTGCTGGTCATGATGATTGCATTGGAATTGGGGACACGGTCTCCCAAGTGGATTCAAATATTAGCCCAAATGTAGGACATTTAAAACTATTTCACTTGGAAACTATGCAGCAATATCTTTCTTTTTTCAGGGAAAAACACTGAGATATCTGGTAAAATTATTTTTAAGGGAAACCTGTATGTGATACTTTTCAAGTTATACCAGGCTGGGCTGAGGTGTGGAATTGGGAGCTCCTTCTCTGTGGTGTGTGTGTGTGGGGGGTGTGTGTGTGTGTGTGCATGCGCATGCAAAAAGTTGCAAGCATGTGGGAAAGTGATGGCTCTTTAAGGGGTCAAGATCTGAGTCTGATCCAGGAATCCAGAACAATCCCAATCTTGCAGCCCAGCCTCTGTTCTATGCTTTGGAGGCCCAGTGTGAGCCTGGGACCTCCATGCTGGGATTTAAAAAGTCTCACTGTCTTCTCCATACTCTCAGCATGACCCTTCTTGGCAGCCTCCACTTGTGCTTTTGTTTTCTGAAAGGGACTAATTTGGTATTTATTTCTTCGCATATCTGTTTTGTTGTTTGTTTTTACAAATTGACCCTGGATTAGATGATCTTCGATAAACAGCTCAAGTGAAGTACACAGGAGAACAAATAGTAAATGACAGTATTGACAGGAAAACATGATGGGGCAAATCGCATCTCGAGTTTCCCAAAGGGAGCTGATACCAAAGTGCCAACCTCTCTCCCTGTTCACCCAGTCATTTAAAACATGGTAATGTGAAATGATCAGATCAGTGAAACGATCAGATCACAGTGAAGCCATCTTCATTGAAGAAACGTGGTTCAAGAGAGCAAGGATAGGGCTTCCCTGGTGGCTCAGTGGTTGAGAGTCCGCTTGCCGATGCAGGGGACGCGGGTTCGTGCCCCGGTCTGGGAGGATCCCACATGCCACGGAGCGGCTGGGCCCATAAGTCATGGCCACTGAGCCTGCGCGTCCGGAGCCTGTGCTCCGCAACGAGAGGGGCCACGGCAGTGAGAGGCCCGCGTACCGCAAAAAAAAAAAAAAAAAAAAAAGGG
>NW_006792985.1:4467836-4478997 GCF_000442215.2 Lipotes vexillifer
CTGAGCCTGCGCGTCCGGAGCCTGTGCTCCGCAAATGGGAGAGGCCACAACAGGGAGAGGCCCCCATAAAGCAAAAAAAAAAAAAAAAAAAAAAAGGGAGCAAGGATAAACCACAGTTCTCTAAATTATACTCCATGTCTCACGGAGAATATTTCTTAAGGCTTCTGTATGTTAACTCCATCAATTTCTTTGCTTCTACTGTGGCTTCCTTGAAAGGCCTGCTCCTTCAGTAACATAAAAAAATTTATTTAGCCTTTCTGGTGAGAAAGACTACACTCTCATCTTGGGCCACATGAAGGTGACAACATGAAGATGGTCAGAGGAGTACTTTCTGATGGTAATTACATCAGATTGTGGGCTGCAAAGTATGTGCTGAGTGGGTACTGCTGTGTTCATATTGCTGAGTCCCACAACCTCTAAAGGGAAAAAGAAATTACTCTGGTTCTGAAGAGACACAACTCAGAAGTTAAAATACTATTTCCAGTCTCTTAGAAGCAGAGGGACGAGGCCTTGGCGGGATGCCATGTCCTACTAAAGCCAACATCAGCCTTGCCTGGGGCTTCTGAGTTTTGTTCTGAGAACACCCCTCCTGGGCACTGGCAAAGAGATGGTGTCAAGAAAAGGTAAGTAACTGGGCAATGTAGTTTTCTCACCAGAAAGTATATTCAAGATTGTTGATTTAAAAATAGAATCATTGGGGATCACATAAGAGAAAGAAAAACCCTCTATCCACGAAGATGTTCACTACGTCATTTATTATGTAGAATTGCAAAGACCTGGGCAACCTAACTTGTTTCACAAAGAGGAGAATGACTAAGCAGAGGATAGCACAGCAGTTTGATGCACTAGTATACAGCCGTTGCAAAGAATTATCTGTCTAGCCATGTGGGAAAATGTTCAGTGAAAAATATAGAATGTATATTGTAGGTGCCCTGGTGCTCTGTAAAATGTGCCTGCAGAAATCAAGGAAAGTAAAAGAGTCAGTGGTTAAGGTGGTGTGATGATGGCTCTGGGTCTGTTTTTTATGTTTTGCTTTGATTCTCCTTCCTAATGTAATTAAAACATTCCTAAGAAGGGTCGCCTAGACCAGCCCTTTGAAGACTTGACTCAGAGTATGTTTTAACTTTTTGTTCCCGCTCGGGATTCATCTAGGTTCAAGGATGCTTAGCTGTTTGTAAAAATGGGTTTTTATCCTGCAGGAAGGACTTTTTTCCTTTGTGCTGAGGAGGAATCAGGATGCCAACAACAGAGACACGCTACATGGAGGCCCTGACCATTTTAAAGTGGCAAATTAAGTTCTGGCTACTTTGGGGAAGACTCATGCTTTGATGTCACTGCTTATCCAATGGTCCTGTTCCTAGTAACTTTGAAACTCTTCCCGTTAAAAACACACATAGGATGCTCTCTCTCATAATAGAGCTGTTGCTGTAGACATCAATGTAGAAAACACCTCTTACAAAAAATAGCCCAGCTGTTGTCTAAGTAACTCCTTAGCAACAGTCTGTAGGCTTTTCATGACCTGGTAGAAAACATGATAGATAAGGAAACCCTGCACTTTAATTTGATTTTTGCCATTAAGGTTGTGTTTCTGGGCAGATGGGTCTTCCTTTCTGTCCCTCAGTTATTTTCCTCGTGCCTCTTGTCTGCCTTACCAGCAGCCCCATGGGATGGTTGTGTATGATCCCGTTGTTCTAGGTAAATGAGGAAATTAAAGACAATTTCGTTTTCCTCTCTATAACCAGGCTCAATATTCTGGTTGAGGTGGGCTCAGTTTGAGCTGTGACAGCTATCTCTCAGCCCTGGTTATGAAGATCCCATTTGGGAAGTTGAGGGGCTCAAGTGCCTTTTAGGGGACAGTTGTGCTTAAAAAAATGATGGTTTTTATTTTGGTGGAGTAGTTTTTATAGCTAGCATTATATAAGGGACCACTTTGATTTTAGCTCTATCTTAAGAGTCGAAGTAATTTGCCCTTGGAGTACAATTTGGAAGTTAGGTATCGATACAAATCATGAAAAAATTTCTACCTTATTCATTTTTCTTGCAATAATTTTACCAAATGTATGCCGGTTTAGAGACATTGGGGTTAAAAAAAAAAAGCCATATGTAAAGGATTTATAAATATCAAAGCCAACAGTAACAACAAACTCCACATGTTGGTTTTTTTTTTATCTTGAGTAGTTTTAATCCCCCCTTCCCCCCCCCACATGTCCCTATTGTCCTAATGCCTTTGAACATGGAGAAAATATTAATTCAACAATTAAATGCCACCTAGAAGCAAAAGTCCTCTGCACAGTGGAAGGAAAACGCCTAACGAGATGGAAAACAAAGACGAGAGAGTTGCAGAAACAAAGAACTCCAGTACAAACTGCCCCTGGTCCCCTGAGAGTTCAAACTCTTGCTGGCAAGAGAGAACACTTTGGTTAATCCCTAATTGTTCTCTTGGTGCTTTGCCAGAGAGATGATTTTTTCAGGAGAAGATATAAGGGTTCAGATCAGAGGTTTCAAGAATTTGGTGGTGGGAGGGCCAATGTTTGCCTTCTCAGGACAGGGCTGGAAGCAAGCTGTCCATCACCTTCTCCTAGGGGGTCATGTCTGGGGTAGAGGCCAGGGAATCACTCACGCACCTGTACTGATGGCCCAAGGCCCTAAGACTTGCTTGTTATCCACCTGCAGGCTTCTCGCAGAGTTACCTCTCTGAACACCACCTATTGTTGCTTCTAAGAGGGCTTCAGATTTCAGCCTGAGCTTGCCCAGGGTCAGGAAGAGGTCCCCAACGCGCCCACCTGCACCACTGTGCACCCCATAGAAATGACCCCGGCAGGCTCCACCCTCCTGAGGCTGGATCTGATTCTGGAAGTTCAAGTGCAGGAGATTGACCTCCCTGCTGCTTTAACCACATACAGTTGGCCCTCCAGGCCCTCCATATCTGCAGGTTCCACATCCTCAGGTTCCACCAAACACAGAGCAAAACTATCCAAAGAAAAAAATTCTAGAAAGTTGCAAAAAGCCAAACTTGAATTTGTGGCACACCAGCAGCTATTTACATAGCGTTCACATTGTATTTTCAACAATTTACATAGCATTTACATTGTATTAGGTATTACAGGTAATCTAGGGGTGCACTGTGGGTTGTATGCAAATACTACACCATTTTATAGAAGGCACTTGAGCCTATGGGGATTTTGGTATCTGTGGCGGTCCTGGAAGCAAATCCCCCTTGGATACTGGGGGATGACCGTACAAGTACTAATTGTAAATGACATTCATCGCCCTCTTTTGGGGAAAGGATTGGGAGTAGAGGGAAAAGACAGAGCTATCAGGGAAATTATGAAAATTCTCACCCACAGAAAATACATTGGCAGCAGTGATTGAATAGGGATGGGGAAGAAGGGGTAGCAGGACTTTCAGCGCCTTTTCTGAAAGAGCCTGGAAGTTTCTGGCCACTTCTGAGCACGTTTGCCCACAGGCTCAGTGCCCAAGGATAAGCCATACCACTTATGTATCGATCGCTCAGCACTCCAAACCTCCCAGCTCCATTTTTCTTCAAAGTTCTGAGAGACTCCCAGAGTGGGTGTAAAGGAAAAACCCCAAAGAGTCTTTTTTTTTTCTCTTTTTTTTTTTGCGGTACGCGGGCCTCTCACCGTTGCGGCCTCTCCCGTTGCGGAGCACAGGCTCCGGACGCGCAGGCTCAGCGGCCACGGCTCACGGGCCCAGCCGCTCCGCGGCATGTGGGATCTTCCCGGACCGGGGCACGAACCCGTGTCGCCTGCATCGGCAGGTGGACTCTCAACCACTGCGCCACCAGGGAAGCCCCAGAAGAGTCTTTTGCATACAGACTAGGATCAGATTCCTACCCCTCCCCCCAAAACAACCGGGCATTTCCTTTGTTCTCTGGGCAAAATTAGGCCGGACCCAGGAAGAGACCCTCCCCAGATGAAAGCTGTCCGGGGAACTGTCCCGGGCAGGGCTTCTTCTAGCCACCTGCTCTCCTGCCCAAGGCTGGCCCTCCTGTCGGCTTCGAGATGGAATCCAGAGGCACAAGCAGCCACCCTCCAACTTTAGAAGACTCCACACCCAGGGGGAGAGGTGGAGCCAGGAAGAATTGGGCCCATTATTACCCTCATTATTTATTTCTCACTCAGCGCTCCAAAGTCTGCAAGGGAAAGAAGTATAATTCCCTCTGCATTTCAATCCTGCAATATTTACTCCAAGCTGGAGCCTCTGCCTGTTAATGTGCCCTCTGAGGAGCCCCACTGGCTTTGAGGCAAGTGCCGTGGGGAAATAGAGCACAGAAGGGGGAAGGAGGCAGAGGAGTGCTCAGACCCGGGCCTTCGCCGGAGAACTCGGGCTGTTATAATTTACACACCTTGCCTAATGCACAGCACATGTCTCGGCTACAAAAGGCGTTGGGTAGACGGGCCCTGTCTGCCTCGCGGTGGGCCTGCTGGGAGCGTGTCAGCAATACTCTTAACGATGACAAAGTAGTTCATCAATAATTTTTTCCCTAACACCCTTATCCAAGAACCAAACAACAAAATAAAATCCATCTCCCATCAAGCCCACCCCCCGCCCCCAGCAGACTTCTTGATGTGGCCTCAGGCAAGGAGGCCATAGGCTCAGAAGTGGGGTCCCAGCCAGCTTTCACACAAGGAGGACCTGAATCTCTAATTTCCTTTTCCTGATCACCTCTCTCACCTCATCTGTGCTAAAGTTGGGTGGTACCGAGGTTCTTCTGGCTATTAATCCTTGGGAAGGGAAGCTCTCTTCTTTTTCATAGTCATGTAGTGAGTTCAGTTTATTTCAGGTCACTTTTATCTGTCATCCTTCCCATTTCTGGGGCCCTTATGTGAACAGCATCATTAGGATCTGGAGGCTGCGTGGGGAACAGGGATGGGGGAGGGAAAACAGGTAGAGATGTTCTTTTTAAAAATTTAAACGAGTTTACTTGCTTTTGTACACATTCCATGTGTGATGGAGAAAGATTATTTGAAAGTACAGATACCGTAAGAGAAAAAAAAGTCTACAGGTGAGGACTCACCACGAATAACATTGGATAAATACGTTTTCAGTTATCTCTAGTCAGATCTCTTTCCATCAACCTATTTTCCTTCCCTCCTTCCTCCCTCTTTTCTTCTCAATATATGAACATTTTTTGAAAGGTAGGAGCCAGTGTTAGAAGACCCCGACCTACGTCTCCCTTCCCTTCCCTTCCCTTCCGGTCTTGGGTGAACAGCTTGGCAGGACTTCCCTTTGAGAGGCAACAAGCCATTGTCAGGCACAGTGCCTGGCACTTAGTGCTCATTGAGTTGCATTTTATTACAATTTTTTAGGTGCCCAAATTGCCATATGGTTGCTTTGCATGCCAGAAATCATATGCTAAAGAAAGCATTAAATCTGAAATTTATGTTAGCGGTCAGGGGCCCTCCCTGAGGTGGGTCTCACTTTGACTCCCGCCTGCCCGCTCTTATTTGAATTCACTGCTCACTTCGCACGGCGGCATGACCATTGGCGGCCTATCCATAATACATGGATTTTTCTTTATTTATTGGATTAGCTCCTCCGCTGGCATTTTTATGGTATGTTGCGCCTGTTGATTGTTGTTGGCTAAAGAACAAACGCCTGGCTAATGTCCACAGGGACGAACAATTTGCACATTTGTTTTACCCTTTTGTTGATATTTCAGTTCCAAAAGCTCAAGGTTAGTTTGCTTAACTAATGCGTTATCCCCTGATCCCAGGTGTTTCCATATGACAGTGTTGTCTGAGCTTGACTCCCTGGTGTGACATTCAAGCCTGCTAGAATGTACACATCCTGATGAAATACTAACAATTCCACTTATTAGGGATTACGGAACCAAGGTACAGCCAGTTGATTAAAGGAACACATGAATAGTGCATTTATTTATGTGTCAACAGAGGCTAGTTATTGAATTGGACTGTCTGATTTTTCTCATGCAATATGGCCTCAGCACTGGTGAGCATTGCTGGTGGTGCCGGTTTGCAGGCTGGAACTGCTGACACAATAGCGACCACGACTCTCCATCTTCCCCAAGGCTTGGCACTCGATGCAAAATATGTCTATGCTTCATAAATGCTACTTGATATCGATGACGGTGGCATAGGTAGCATTTGTGTTGCTTTGTCAATGGGGCGAGCCAAAGATGTGAAGCCTGGTGGCAAATTATACGCACCACCCCTTGTTTCTTTCCCTTGATGACATAAAGCCGAACAGAAGACTGGGCCCATATCAACGCCCCAGTGGTAGCGTGATGGGGGGTAAGGACTCAGAAAATGCCAGGCTCTCACTTGACTGTAATTTAGGAGGCTCCAGGACTCCAAAAATATACTGGGACAATACCATTGTGATTTCTGCAATTTTCATGGTTCTGGTTATGACTTTCTGGCTACTCGGGAGTTTTTGGCCAGGGTGGACAGACCCTCTGCTATTGCTGAAAGTTTGGAGGTCAAGAGCACAGGGGGAATGTCTGCTTCGAAGACTTTGTTTAGACGTCTTTGCCCAAATAGAGAAGGGTTTGAGCTGCACAGTGGGGGATGGAGAAATTTGGTGGGAGGTAGGAAGTGACAAAAAAGGTGAGAGAACTGAGAATTGCTGAAGAATGGGATGGTCGATAAACTAGACAGAGAAGAACTGGGTGAAAAGACTGAACATGACAAGTAGGAGGAGGGGAGAGAGAGCAGGAACTCTCACGGAAGAGAAAAATGCAAGCTCACGGGAGAAGGTTTGGGAAATGAGAGGCAAAGAACCAAAAAGGAGAGATGAACTCTAGAGTGAGAACACGAGAGAAAGCAGAAGATGCGGGGAGAAATGAAAGAGGAAATTAAAAACCCAGTTGGAGAGAGACCAAGACTGCAGAGGGAAGAGGAAGAAAGGGATGGAAAATGAATCTAGAAAAAAAAAATTGGGAGTCCTCTTTGAGGGAGATAAATAGGGCATTAGTCAGACGAGACTAATGCATTTGTTAGCCGACTCCAGAAAGAGAGGACTGAGAAATACAAATACATCTCTAATGAGTTTTTTTTTTAAATAATTGTATTTATTTTGGGCTGCATTGGGTCTTTGTTGCTGCACACAGGCTTTCTCTACTTGAGGTGAGCGGGGTCCACTCTTCGTTGCAGTGCACGGGCTTCTCATTGTGGTGGCTTCTCTTGCTGCGGAGCACGGACTCAAGGTGCACGGGCTTCAGTAGTTGTGGCACATGGGCTCAGTAGTTGTGGCTCGTGGGCTCTAGAGCGCAGGCTCAGTAGCTGTGGCACACGGGCTTAGTTGCTCCGCCGCATGTGAGATCTTCCAGGACCAGGGCTCGAACTCGTGTCCCCTGCATTGGCAGGCGGACTCCTAACCGCTGCGCCACCAGGAAAACCCTCTAATGAATTTTTAAACCTATTATTTATTTGTATTTTTACTGGCACCAGAACCAGGGGAATGCAGATACCAAGTCATCATGGAAAGGTGTTTTGGGCAGAAGAAGAGAGACAAAAGTGATGGTTGGAATAGATTGTTTTTCATTTTCCATTTCAGAGACAATTTAATAACGATTTGGCTTTGACGCTTTTATTTGTTTTGCTTTCTCTTCTCAAGGGCCTATTGGACCCCTGTCTATTTTGCTTGCTCGTTAGCATCGTTTGTTTACATCTAAGAGGGAACCTAATCTTTTACTTGAGTAACATCAACCTCATTTTCCTCCAGGAGACCGAGTTTCTTTCTTTCTTCTCCAGCTCTTCTACGAGAAATTGGCTGCATATCAATCTTTCCTTTTCTTGAAAAGTGTTTTCTTCCCCTTCTGGTTACTCAGTGGTGCTGAGCGGCCCCGCTATTTGTTTATGCAAAGAGATGGTGGTGACGAGTGTATTTCCTGTATTGTGAAATCGGAACTCATCTGTACTCTTGTAACGAGATATCAATCTTTTGTGTAATGCCAGGTACTGCGCTTAATTGCCCTCTTGTAATGCGTTATCCCTGAGATGATAATTTGAGTTATTTCTTTGTTAACCTTTACACAGCCAATAACAAATTAAACATCATTATCTGAGTTTAAAATAGGCTGTAAATCTCGAAGCCCTGGTAATACTCAGACACTTACAACCAGGGAGTCATAAAATGACATTAAATGACACTCTGAAACACAACCCAGAAAGTACTGTGAATAAATGGGAAGAAAGCAGAACGTCACCAAGAGGAGTTTATGTGGGATGATCCCTCTGTATCAGGATGCAGAAATTCTTCAAATTATGGCAATTATGCCCTGACATGACCGCTTAAAATATACTTTCTTTCTTTTTTTTTTTTTTTCTTTTTTTGCGTTACGCGGGCCTCTCACTGTTGTGGCCTCTCCCGTTGCGGAGCACAGGCTCCGGACGCGCAGGCTCAGTGGCCATGGCTCACGGGCCCAGCCACTCCGCGGCATGTGGGATCTTCCCGGACCGGGGCACGAACCCGCGTCCCCTGCATCGGCAGGCGGACTCCCAACCACTGCGCCACCAGGGAAGCCCAGAATATACTTTCTTCATCTTTCTTCACGTTGCCTGTGTCTCCTTCAAGACTGGACAATTCCTTCTTCGTGTATTGCTTGAAACAGTGCAAGGAAGCTTGAGTTCTGCTTCTGCTGTGGACTCAGCCTCACTCACTTCCCCGAACCTCCCATTTGGTCCCTGAATCCTCTCTTTTTTCTGCTACTGTTTGACATTGGCAGTCGTATCTCCCTCATGACACTGTGAGACTCTGGCAAGTAGAATTAGGTCTCGCCTGATTTTGCATGGTAGGTGTCCTGTGGTCTTCCAGGTGGAAGTTTCTAGCTTCCGTCCAGTATTGTCAGTGTTGGTGATGGAGGATGAGGAGGGTGAGGAAGGGATGGGGAAGACAGCATAAATACGTGTGCCGAGGGAGCTGCTTTTGGAGCTGGCATTGCTGTTCTTCCTTTTAGATTTGTTGGTAAACTAGATCCATGGAATCACAGCACATTCAAACCGAAGCTTATGTGTCAGCTGAGGGCCAGAGAGAGAGAAGCAGCCTTCTCCAAAATAGTTTTAAAACTGTCGTTAGTGGTAAAACAGGATTGGACCTCAGGCTTCTGGCTCCCAGTTTGAATGCTCTTTCTACTATGCTCTCGGTTTCATGGAGATGGTTAAAATTGGTCTGTTAAATTAAAATAATTTTTTAAAAAGTTTATTGAGGGGCTTCCCTGGTGGCGCAGTGGTTGAGAGTCCGCCTGCCGATGCAGGGGACGCGGGTTCGTGCCCCGGTCCGGGAGGATCCCACGTGCCGCGGAGCGGCCGGGCCCGTGAGCCACGGCCGCTGAGCCTGCGCGTCCGGAGCCTGTGCTCCGCAACGGGAGAGGCCACAGCAGTGAGAGGCCCGCGTACCGCAAAAAAACAAAACAACAACAACAACAAAAAAAAACAGACTTTCAGTACTTGGGGGAAGCTAAGACTTTCATGTCCCTGCCTCTGATCCATTATGGTTTATCACAGGATATTGAATATAATTCCCTATTCTATATGGTAGGACTTCGTTGTTTATCCATCTTATATATACTAGCTTGCATCTGCTTATCCCAAACTCCCAGTCCTTCCCTCCTTCACCCTCCTTCCCTCTTGGCAACCACAAGTCCGTTCTCGATATCTGTGAGTCTGTTTCTGTTTCGTAGATAAGTTTGTGTCGTATTTTAGATCCCACACATAAGTGATATCATATGGTATTTATCTTTCTCTTTCTGGCTTACTTCGCTTAGTATCATAATCTCTAGGTCCATCCATGTTGCTGCAAATGGCATTATTTCATTTTTTAAAAAATGTCTGAGTAATATTCCATTTATTTGTAAACAATACTACTATTCTTTTTTTAAAATTTTATTTATTTATTTTTTGGCTATGTTGGGTCTTAGTTGTGGCATGCAGGATCTTTCATTGTGGTGCGTGGGCCTCTCTCTAGTTGTGGCACACAGGCTCAGTAGTTGTGGCACGTGGGCTCAGTAGTTGCAGCATGCAGGCTTAGTTGCCTCTCAGCATGTGGGATCTTAGTTCCCCAACCAGGGATCAAACCCTTGTCCCCTGCATTGGAAGGCAGATTCTTAATCACTGGACCACCAGGGAAGTCCCCTCCAATTTAATATATGTACCACATCTTCTTTATCCATTCATCTGTCATTGGCCATTTAGGTTGTTTCCATGTCTTGGCTATTGTAAATAGTGCTGCTATGAACATAGGGGTGCATGTATCTTTTCGGATTGTAGTTTTGCCTACGTATATGCCCAGGAGTGGGATTGCTGGATCATATGGCAACTTTAGTTTTAGTTGTTTGAGGAACCTCCATATTGTTTTCCATAATTGCCGCACCAATTTACATTCCCACCAACAGCATAATAGGGTTCCCATTTTTCCACACCCTCTCCAACATTTATTATTTGCAGACTTTTTAATGATGGCCATTCTGACCGGTGTGAGGTGATGCCTCATTGTAGTTTTGATTTGCATTTCTCTAATCACTAGCGATGTTGAGCATCTTTTCATGTGCCTCTTGGCCATCTGTATGTCTTCTTTGGAGAAATGTCTATTTTGGTCTTCTGCCCAGTTTTCGATTGGGTTGTTTGTTTGTTTGTTTTTGGCTGCATTGGGTCTTCGTTGCTGCGTGCGGGCTTTCTCTACTTGCAGTGAGCGGGGGCTACTCTTTGTTGCAGTGCACGGGCTTCTCATTGTGGTGGCTTCTCTTGTTGTGGAGCACAGGGTCTAGGAGTGTGGGCTTCAGGAGTTGCAGCACGTGGGCTCAGTAGTTGTGGCTCGCGGGGTCTAGAGCACAGGCTCAGTAGTTGTGGCGCACGGGCTTAGTTGCTCCGTGACATGAGGGATCTTCGCGGACTAGGGATTGAACCCATGTCCCCGGCACTGGCAGGCGGATTCTTAACCACTGTGCCAGCAGGGAAGTCCCTGTTTTTTTGTTATTGAGTTGTATGAGCTCTTTGTATATTTTGAAAATTAAGCCCTTTTTTTTTTTTTTGCGGTACACGGGCCTCTCACTGTTGTGGCCTCTCCCGTTGCGGAGCACAGGCTCCGGGCGCGCAGGCTCAGCGGCCATGGCTCACAGGCCCAGCCGCTCCGCGGCATGTGGGATCTTCCCGGACCGGGGCACGAACCCGTGTCCCCTGCA
>NW_006792985.1:4479116-4481301 GCF_000442215.2 Lipotes vexillifer
GGTACACGGGCCTCTCACTGTTGTGGCCTCTCCCGTTGCGGAGCACAGGCTCCGGGCGCGCAGGCTCAGCGGCCATGGCTCACAGGCCCAGCCGCTCCGCGGCATGTGGGATCTTCCCGGACCAGGGCATGAACCCTTGACCCTTGCATCGGCAGGCGGACTCTCAACCACTGTGCCACCAGGGAAGCCCAATTGAGCCCTTTTTGGTCACATCATTTGCAAATATTTTCTCCTAGTCCATTAAATAATTTTTTAAATCACATGAACAATGGTGATAATCAGAGAGAATGTAGCTGTGAGACCTGCTGATCTCAGAGGAATGAAGCCACAGCATGAAATGGGATGTATTTTAGCATGGGATGGACAGGAGGGAGTGAGCTGTACGTGCCCTCTCCAGGATCTCACGGAGACCCACCTCCACCCCCTCTACTGTGAACACAAAATCTTTGCTCACGTGATGCCTTTTGAAAACAGTTTTCTAACAATCATTGGTCAGTGTACCTTTTTGACTTCTTGAAGCAGTTTTATCCTGAAATTCAGCATTTTCCTACAACTCGTGGATTTAGTCAACATTTTTCGTACTGATTAACAAGTAGTTCTCATAGTATTCTACAGTTTTAAAAATCTACACTTCAGCTGTGGTTAAATCCCTGATGTTCCTCGTTTCTGAGGAAGTAGGTGCATTTGTGTCTCTTTGCCTCTCACTCCCTCACCCTCGCTTCCTATCCTCCTTGGCAGAAGTTCGTCTAAGTTATACTTAAATTATTTATTTAAATTTATTTGTCAGTTCTACTTGATTGGGTCTGCTTTTATCTCTGGTAAGTCCATCTTTTTCCTTTGTGGGGTTATTTCACTTTCAAGTTTCCTTGATTGAAATTTTAGCTTATTTATTTTTAGTTTTTCTTTTCTTTTTCACCAAAAAAAAAAAAAAAAGCATTTGGGACCATGCATTTTTCTCTATGTACAGTTTTGGATGTGAGCTGCCATACTTTTTTTTTTTCCTCCTGTCATTTATTTATAAGTACTCAGACTGCATTTTTGATTTCTAAGTGAATTATTTTTGTTAACATCAAAGAGATTACCTTGAATTATTGCATTTTGATTAGAGAATGTGCTTTGGACCATTTCTACTTCTAGGGACCTAAAAAACAACTTTATTAATGTTATTCACATCTTCTCCAACCTTGTTTATGTTTTAGTCTATTTTATCTGCCAAAGAGTAAAAGGGCTATGTTAAAATCTCTAGCTATAATGATCTTTCTGCAAAGTTATTCTTGGCATTCTAATATTTAAAGATTTATATATTTTGATACAGTGCATTTACATTCATGATTACTATGTATTATTATCAATATAAATGTTAACTTTTCATTATTTTAAACTTATATATTTTTATTCAGTTTAGAACGTTTTGCCTTTAACTTTGTCTACGGTTAATTTTGTGACCTCTCCCTTGTTTTTGCTTACCTTTGCCTCATAATCCTTTGCAAGTCCTTTTATTTCTCATCTTTGATTCGCATGTTCTTTTTCCTTAAACAGTTTTATTGAAGTAGAGTTGACATACTATAAAATCCTTCCATTTTCAGTGTTTAATTTATCATTTTAATAATGGAACATCAGAACGTTCTTTTAAATAGCATGCAGCTGTATATATTTTTCATTCAATGTGAAAATCTCATTCAGTCCCTTAAAAACATGTTTTTAAGTTGAAGTATGTTTGATGTACAATATTATATAAGTTACAGGTGTACAACGTAGTCATTCACAATTTTTAAATGTTATACTCCATTTATAGTTATTATACAATATTGGCTATATTCCCTGTGTTATACAATATATCCTTGTAGCTTATTTTATACATGGTTTGTACCTCTTAATCCCCTCCCCCTAGTTGCCCCTCCCCCCCTTCCCTCTCCCCAGTGGTAACCACTAGTTTGTTCTCTGTATCTGTGAGTTTGTTCCTTTTTTTTAATGTTCACTACTCTATTGTATTTGTAGATTCCACGTGTAAGTGATATATACAGTATTTGTCTTTCTCTATCTGGCTTATTTCACTTGGCATAGTAATACCCTCCAAGTCCATCCATGTTGTTGCCAATGGCAAAACTTCATTCTTTTTTTATGGCGGAGTAGTATTCCATTGTGTGTGTGTGTGTGTGTGTGTGTGTGTGTGTGTGTGTGTGTA
>NW_006792985.1:4481601-4517648 GCF_000442215.2 Lipotes vexillifer
GTGTGTGTGTGTGTGTGTGTGTATGTGTGTGTGTGTGTGTATGTGTGTGTGTGTGTGTGGGTGTGTGTGTGTGTGTATATAAAATACCACATTTTCTTTATCCATTCATCTGGATGAACCCTTAGGTTGCTTCCATGTCTTGGCAATTGTAAATAATGCTGCCATGAACATTGGGGTGCATATATCTTTTCATTATTCAATACCCCTTTAATAGGAGAGTTTAAGTTATTTACATTTATTTTGTTTAATTAAAAATGTTTTTTATTTCATACTGGAGTATAGTTGATTAACAATGTTGTGTTAGTTTCAGGTGTAGCAAAGTGATTCGGTTACTGTTATAGCTGATAATTTTGGCCATAATCTGTCATCTTGTTCCTTTTCTATTTCCTTGCTCTTTCCTTTGTCTGTTCTCTTTTTGTACATAGAACTTGTTTTCTTTGCTTTTAATCTTGAATATTTCTGAATAAATGTATCTTTTAAAATTTTACTGTTGGTTAAATTCTTTTCAAAAACCTTCTTAGCCTATATTTTTCTTACTATCAGCCATGAGTGAAATGCATCTTTCTATTTAATACAAGTAATTTAGCACAATTTTGCCTTTACATCATCCCTTTCATCCTCTTTCTCTTTATGCTATTTCTTAGTCTTTTAAAATGATAAATTTGGCTTTTATAACCAGATTAATGTAATTATATCAAAATTTTAAATTACATAGCTTCCCTTTGAATAACTACTTTTAGCACTTATATTTGTTTTATAGCAATATTTGTATTGATTATTAGGCTCACCTCTATTTTAATTGATCTCAGCGTTTCCACTAATTCCTTCATATTATAATATCTACACTTTTGAACTTTTAATTTTGCTTCAGTTTTCAGAAGTTGGATTACGTCCTCAATAATCTTCTCATGAAGGGTGCATAGGTGCTATATGTTTTGACACTTTGCATATCTAAGAGTCTTTTTCTGAGGTTTTCACTTTTACAATATTGGCTGTAAAACTCTTGGGTCATACCCTTTTCCACTTAAAACTACTTAGACATTGCCTAGTGATTCTAGCATTTAATGTTGAAATGGGAAAGTCGGGTAATGCCTTGATTTTCATTGATTATTCCTGGAACACATAATGAGCTTTCAAAATCTACATACATTTCTTCAACTCTGAAAAAACATTCCTCTATTATGTTTTTTTATGCTTCGTCCATTGCATTTCTTTGTCCTTTCCCTCTGTTTTCTGGGAGAGCACCTCAAGCTTGTGGCCCACATTGTGGTTTCAGTTTTCTCCTTGGCTGCTGTATGAAGAATGGACTGGAAGGTAGCTGGGGATGGAAGCAGTTGGGAGAGAAATTAATGTGGCTCTTCTGACTCAGATCACGGAGGTGGCAGTAGAGTTAGAAAGAAGCAAATGAATTTGAGATACATTTTAGAAGGAAATGTCCATGTTGTTGTCAGCTTTCTTTTGTTTTGTTGTCTCTCTGGCTCTTGTAGTAAGAAGATAGCAGAGATGACGTAGGGATCTGTTAGCTGGAGGCCATTTGGAACCAGAGGTTGGCTCACAGACTCTTGATGTGCCTATGTGGCAAATTTATAGGGAAGAGGAGTCCTAATTGTTGAGCATCTATGAAAGCCTTTAAAATTTATATAGTAATGCCTTAATTGAGCCTCTTACCCTAGAGTGGTTGACAGTGCAGATGGAGACAATAAAACTAAGACTCTGGGTCATTCAATGACTTGCTTGAAGTCACCACTTTGCGGTAGAATCATGACCTCATGTTCTGTTTTTTAATGCCATGGACTTTCTACTTAGCTAGTATATTCATGGCCTTGGGGATCTGAAGAGACTCTGGAATTGTCACTGGGGTGGGGTGAGGGGCAGTGAGAGGTAGTGGGTCAACTCAGCACCCAGGACCTGGCCCCCATGCTGCCGCAATGACCAGAGCATCACCCCTTTTGCCTATCATATTCTTGTAATTTATGAGCATGAAATTGTTACTAAAGAAATTCTGTTGCTGAACAATCGAGTTTGGAAAGCATTTCAGGATACCATGTTGCCTCTAGTCTTTGGGCTTGATGGGTCAGTGGCTTTAATACAAAAGATGCTCAAATCCTCTCCACACTCTTAATCTAGATGCTGACCAAGTGTATCCCCACATGGCAGTGGCACGGCAGCTATGAGACCGGTTGTACAAGTCACAGTTCAGCTTCATTAAGCTGGGTGGTTTGGAAAAGACCTGGGCTTCGTTTACCACCAGTCTGTACGCCGTCTTTCTGCATTCTTGCCTGTTTCTTTCACCACATCTGCCCTTCGTTTCTTACTACATACGTGGCCCCCTTTCTTCTTATTTTTGCTTCCCTTTCTTGCATATTTTCCTCCCATGATTTCTGTTGGTATCTTCTGGCATCCTCCAACTTGACTTCCTTCCACTTTTCCTTTCCCAGACTTCTCTTCATACCTTCCTCTCCCATCCTTTTCTTTTCCAAGCCTTTCCTTCACTTTCCTTCCTAGTCTGCCTTTTCTCCCTGTCCTCCCGCTATTTTCCATTTTATTATAAAAATATTAAAATACACAGTGTTGAGAGAATGTTACACTGATACCTCTATACTCACCATCCAGAGTTCATTATTAAACATTTTGTAACACTTGCCTTATCACATATTTGTTTCTCTCTCTATCCATGCAGCAATCTGTATATTTTTGGATGATCTCAAAGTAAATTTGAGGCTATCAGTCAACAGTAGATTCTTTCCAGGTACTTCAATAAGCCTATCACTAACTAGAATTCAGTATTTTTTTTACCGTTCCTGTTTTTCTCTTAAGGGAAAATGTACACAAAATAAACTTCACAAATCTTAAGTGTACCATTGGATGAGTTTTGACAGATGAGCACACCTGGGTAATCCAAAGCCCTCTCAAGACAGAGAACCTTCCAGTCACCTCAGACGGTTCCTTGATGTCCCTTCTCAGTCAATTCTTGTCCCCACACCTCCCTTGAGAGACAACTTCTGGTGCGATAAGTTACCACTATGGATGAGCCTATTCTAGAACTTCATAAAAACTGTACTGATTTCTGGAAGGCTTCTCTCACTCGGCAAAATATTTCTAAGATTTGTCCGGCTATCAATAGTCGTTCCTTCTTTATTGCCAAGTAGTATTCCATCGTACGAAGACACCACTAGTCTGTTTTGGCCCTTCTCCTCCTGGTGGTCAGTGCTCACCATCATGAATAAAGCTGTTATGAATCCTCCCTTTTTGTTTTTGCTGCCTTCCCACCCGGTTACCTCCTCCCCCGTTTTGGGTTCCAGAGTACATTCAGGATGTGTGGGCACAATGGAGAGAATAATTCCTGTCTCATGGGGTTATGGGAGGACAAAGTGAGATAATGTACAAAAATCTCTGAGATCTGTCCCAGGCACACCGTAGGCACTCAGTAAGTGCTAGTTATGATTATACAGGGTAGCCACAAAGGCTTCTCTTTGAAAGGCTTTTTACCATTAGATTTCTACATCATTTTCTAGCTCTACTACTTTGCCAACTTATGTCACCTCTATCTGCTTTCATTTATTTCTCTAACATCTTTCCCTTTCCCCGTGAGTTACATAAGGATCAAAATATAAACCTTCCCAGTATTATAGAAAGGGGATGATGAAGAAAAATGATGGCAAAAGAGTTTGCAAGAGAAATAGCATCTTCTTTTTTTTTTTTTTTTTTTCTTTTTTCTTCACACTACTC
This sequence comes from Lipotes vexillifer, assembly GCF_000442215.2. Taxonomy (NCBI): domain Eukaryota; kingdom Metazoa; phylum Chordata; class Mammalia; order Artiodactyla; family Lipotidae; genus Lipotes; species Lipotes vexillifer. Next base: position 4,485,331 of record NW_006792985.1, read on the forward strand.
GAGTTTTGTAAGAAATTGCTTCGAGATCCTTGGATGAGGAAACCTTATTCAAAAGCCAAGAGCTACAGTTTGAGGGATATCCTTTTCCCAGACCCATTAGCTGCCATTCAGCTAGGACTTAGTTTCCACTGGAGCATAAAGTTTATTTTACCGTTTTAATTTGGTGCTGCTTTATTTACCCTGTTTGTGCTAACCCAAATTTGGCAGCCACGCTGTACTCCAAGTGCTAATTTAAGTGACATATTTCCGTTCTGCCTGGGAAGAATACACAGAAGAGCTGAAAGACGTGTGTTTATAATTATAAGATACCCAGTCGGCTCAAACAACATCTCATAGCATATGGGAACTATGTGGGCTAGTTAGCAGAAGTTTATGCTGAAGCCTGATGCTGTTTGGCTGAGTTTTGTAAACTCAGAGTTGTTAAGCTGTGTCTAATAAAACATGGGTTGAGTCAATTTAATATTTCCAGGCGAGTCTACTGATGTGGTAAAGACAGCCCTTTCCCTTTTCTTGGCTTAAAAATGCAGAATATTTGAATTCAGTTCTGGGGATGGCAGATTTTGTTGAGGTAAGAAGGACTGGCTATTTTTTTCTAAGAACCTGGACAGGAGGGCTTGGCCCCAAGCTGACTGAATTGAGCTTTTTCTTTTTCATTACAGGTTGACATGGAGGAGGGTTCTCAGATTACTCTCAACATTGTGTATCTTAAGCTTTCTGTTTAAAACTGTATATGATCTTGTAAAGTTTCTACTTATAGACCTTTTTTGTTATTAATCTCATAATGCATATTTATTTTTTCCCTGGATTGTATTATTTTTTTCCTTACTTTAAAAAAATTGCAGTATAGCTGATTTACAATGTGGTGTTAGTTTCTGGTGTACAGCAAAGTGATTCAACGCATATTTAAACAGGATCTTTTTTTTTTGCGATACGCGGGCCTCTCACTGTTGCGGCCTCTCCCGTTGCGGAGCACAGTCTCCGGACGCGCAGGCTCAGCGGCCATGGCTCACGGGCCCAGCCGCTCCGCGGCATGTGGGATCTTCCCGGACCGGGGCACGAACCCATGTCCCCTGCATCGGCAGGCGGACTCTCAACCACTGCGCCACCAGGGAAGCCCTAAACAGGATCTTTTAACCTCAGAGGAAAGATGTGCTGTTTTAGGAATGGGTCTAATGATTATATGTGTATAGATGTATGTGTGTGTGTGTGTGTGTGTGTGTGGAGTGTGAGTGTGTGGACACCCGGAACACTGTGCTCTATGTACACATGTGTATCAGGATACTTATTTCCACAATGTGACTGATTATGTAAAACTGGTTTGGGTGAGATCTTATGTATACCTACTCTGTGCAGAGGAATGGAGATCTTGCTTCTTGACCTTCGGCTTCCTTTTCTGTCTGCATTGGGGGCTGGGAAGAGGAGATGACAGGAGAGAGTCCTCAGGGGCTAAATTCCCAGGCTAATCCTAATGCAGCTTCAGGCTCTAGCAGTTGACCCCTAGGCCAAGTGAACTGGCAGAGAGGGAAACCATTAACCCTCAGTGGAAGGCTTCCTGGAAAGTGCGCCCCAGCTGATCACGTGGACTTACTGGTAAGCACAGGAACTGGGCAACCCACGCGCTCTTTTATCCTGAAGCCAAGTCAACCGAGCTTGTGGAAAGGAGCCTCTCAGGCCCTTCTTCTCGTTATTTATACGGAACACACCTGGTCTTTCTGTTGCAGACTGGACCAGAAATACAGGGAGAGTTCTCTGCAAACACCTGCATTGTCATATATCGGAATCGCTTTTACTTCCAAGTGCCTCAGAGATACGGGGCTGAGTGGCATAGTGCCTGTGCTCTCTGAAACCCCCTGGTCAGATGGATATTTCTTTAAAGAATCAGTTTCGTATGCCAAATAATGTGCTTTGCAAATCGTGTTGTTTGTTCATCTTCCTGAGTGGATCAGATGAGGTCTCGCTCTTCCACGAACTTGCTACAGCATCGATCTTTAGAACCCAGATTTCAATGTGCTGTGAGCCAAACGGGGCTCCTCGTGTCACTTGGGAGGCAGTGAAATGTGCTTGAAGGTGGCGCTGGCCCAGGCGTGTTTTTAAAATTAATTTTTATTAGAGTATAGTTGCTTTACAGTGTTGTGTTAGTTTCTGCCGTGTGGCAAAGTGAATCAGGTATACGTATACCCCCTCTTTTTTGGATTTCCTTCCCATTTAGGTCACCACAGAGCACTGAGTAGAGTTCCCTGTGCTATACAGTAGGTTCTCATTAGTTATCTGTTTTATACATAGTAGTGTATATATGTCAGTCCCAACCTCCCAGTTCATCCCACCCCCCTTCCCCCTTTGGTATCCATAAGTTTGTTCTCTACGTCTGTGTCTCTATTTCGGCTCTGCGTATAAGTTCATCTCTACCATTTTTCTAGATTGCATAGGCATCGTTTTCTCTGCCGACATTCCCAGCTGAGGGCAGCCCCTTCCTGCCACGCCACCACCCATACCTAACAAGTCACACTCCTTTGCTCCTATTCTGTCTGTAGAGCATCTTCACAGACATTATTTCTCTTACACCCGACACCAGCCCCCTGGGGTGGCTGCCGTTATCACCATTCTGTAGAAAACTGAGGCTCGAATTGGCTAAGGGATTTGCGTGATGTCATCAGAGATTCCCCAGCAAGTGACAGAGCATGGTTGTCTGCATCTAAGTCCAGTGTTACTTTCTCTTCATCCCACCTGTCCCTCATAGTCGGGTCTCACCCGTTAATTTAATATAATTGGATCATATGATACTGTTATTTTAGTTTTCCTGGATTGGTCTTGCTTTGCAGAACCAGCGTGGTTTCTTGGAAGGAGCTGTGGATCTGGGGTTTGAAGAGCTGAGTTGAAGTTCTTGCTTCTTCACTCTTTAGTTATGCGATTTGGGACAAATCAATTTTGAGTCTCCATTTCCTCATCTGCAAAATGGGTATGGTAGTAGATGTCGTGTGAAGCATGGGGGATGATGTTTGAGAAAGCGTTCTGTAAAACAGGGGCTATTTTGCAAAATACAAAATGTTATTCTTCTTAATTCTCTCTCCAGCTAGATTGTACATTCCTTGCTGGACTATGTCACATTACTTTTCTATTTCTAGAACTTAGCATAGCGCCAGCTACATAGAAGTTACTCAGTATATATAAGCTGATTGATTCATTGATTGATTGAAAGCTGAGATCGTGCTTTCCATTCTTTGTTTCTTTTCCCCACTGAGTTATACGTCTCCATTCAAATGGCGACACCCAAGCGATAATTTTTGCCAGATTGAAAAAGTTTCTTAACGCATATATATATCAACATTCGTGTGTGTGTACAGGGGCTTGTAAAATTCATTTACATGTGTGCATGTATGATCGTGTAGAATATTTCTGCACATGTGTGGGGAGTTCACCATTAGTGGCGGGGGAGCGAGGAGGTGGTCACTAACAGCTGATGCACAGAGGCTAATGGAGCCTTTGCAAGATCGAAGCTTGTCTGCTGGTCTCTGGTTGTTGAGGCTCTGAGGGCACCTCTTTGATGTGTCCAGGGCTCTCGGAGTGTGGCAAAGGCCCCAGGGTGGCAGTGTGTGTCCCCACCCCCTATTTTCTCACCTACCCACACTCCCAACCTTCCATCCAATGGCTGACGAAACGGATCTACAGACAAGAAGTGCCAGGCTGGGAGGGGCAGGCAGTGCTGAGGTAGTAGGAACAACCCTTGAACACGGCTGAGTTGTTCATGGAATGTACCTGTGAAAGAAGTCAGTGAACTGTAAGATTCCCTGTAAAGTGAAAACCCTAGTAAGTTGGTGTCCTCAGAGTTTTTTTTAATTATTATTTTTTGTGTATTACTATAGCATATACTTAAGTGGTTGATGATGTGTCTGTAGACACCCAGCTACTACCTGGATCCCAAGTTAGTGCTTGGAACCCCCTGGGACGAGGGGCTTCTAGGAGTGTAGCAGAAGCTTTCTGGAGGGGCATTAAATGGGTGTGGGATTCTTGTGAAGTTTGGTTTAGGGAAGAGTCGTCTGATGTAGAAGCACTGAACTTAGGGGTCAGGAAATCTGGGCTTTGGTTTGGCTGTGTTATCTGGTTAGAATTGAACCTTTGTGAGACTCAGTCGGCTCAGCTGAAGAACTGAAGCAATGATCCTCATACACGATAGTTGAATGGCTCAGACGGGACACCAGGCATAAAAGTTCTTAGAAAACTCTGAAGTGTAGTGCAAATAAAAGGTGGTTTGATTGTTGGTTTTTGAAGGCTTGAATGACCTGTAGAGACAGCTGTGGTGGAGTGATTAAGAGAAGGACTCTTGGGACTCAAAGTGGGATGAACTCCCAGCTTTACTAACTGCTGACTGTATGACCTCGGGCAAGCTACTGAACCTCTCTGTGCCTCAGTTTCCTCATCTGTAAAGTGGGAGCAAATAATACACACAGTTGAATACACAATTAAGGTCTCAATCAATGTTTTATTTAATATACAGCACTTATATATGATGTACGTATACTTATCATATCTTATATAATTTAGATTATTATCCAGTGAATGTGACCGCGTCATTGGTTTCTCTCTCCTTGTCCCCTTCCCACCTCTTTAGCCTTCTCCTCTTCTACACTAATGAGAAAGATGAAAATTATTATGGATTTTTAAAAATTTGGGGGTAAAGTCTAGAGCAGGGGTTTTTGGGTTGAGGGTCCAAGAGAAGTGCCACAGAGCTGGTGGGGGTGAGGACAGGATGGCCAGGCAAGGGCCTGCGCTCCCCATTTTGGCTTTGGCAGAGTCTTTATCCACATTGGGCTTCTCTGTAAAATTTTATTTGACAGAAGAGTTCAGCTGCTTTAAATAGTTTGAGACCCACTGGCTTAGAGTCAACACACATTCAGCTGCCGTCTCAGGAACTTTCTCCATCCGTGTCTATTACAGATCACGGAGCAGTGTTGGTGATACTGATGAACCACAAAGTAATGTGCCTGCCAAAACCCAAAAACGCTAGTTTTTAAAAAATTTGTTTTTATTGATGGGCCCCCTTAAGAAAGTAGACTACTAATCCTACTTAAAAGGATTAAACAGTAAAGGTTGAAATAAAAATTAACTCGGATAACCAGAAGACTGCCCCCTTAATTGAGATTTTCACACAGGTAAGTATCAATCAAAGAATAGGTATTGAGAAACTACTAAGTTTGGCACCATGGGGGATGTGACGAAAAGGGAGACACTGTCCCTGTCTTGGGGGAGTTAATAATCTAGTTAGGGTAATAATTTGGGGGCACTTAACACTAATTCACGAGTGATATGATTTCACATTCAACAGTGCTCGTTTAAGTACTGTAGCCCAGAGAAGAGCGAGGTCAGCGTAGACTGCAGTAATAGAGGAAGGCTTCACGAAGGAACTGGGAGTTGAAATACATGTGGGATTTAAATAGGTGGAGGGCATTTCCGGTGGGGGGCTGCAGCACGACCAAGGCAAAGGAGCTGGACCCAGCCTGGTACGTATAAGCTGGTACGTATAAGCTGGTACGTATCAAGAGGATGCTTGAAAGCTTCAGAGACAACTGCCACGCTGAAACGTAAGCTTCAGGAGGGCAAGAACCATGGTGTTTTACACTCCAGTCTGTGTACCCAGCAGCCAGTAGTTGCTTAGCAAATACGTGTTGTATAGATGAATGCATATCTTAGCGCTAGGCAACATCACTGTTAAGCTCATGAAACTTTGCCAGCACCTCACTTTGTTTTTCAATAGTGAGAGTCCCATGACTTCCTGTCCCCCTTAACTGCTCTCCGGCTGGACCAAGAATAGCCTTTCCGTGAATGTCAGGGACTTGAGAATGACCTTTAGTATATACCTTTACAGAGGAGGAAACCCAAACCCAGAGAGGTTAAGTGACTTACCCAGGGTCACACAGCTAGTTAGTGGTAGCACTATAGCGTCATCTTCTGTTCAGACATCTGGCTTCTCCAGTGAGTGCCTGGCTTTCTCATTAGGGCCACGTTGACTCAGGAAACTTCTCCAGTCCCCTGGACCATGTATCCTGCTTTGCTCTCCAGGGGCCTACCACCTGGGTTTACTGATAGAGTAGGCTGAAATTTTATGTGTATATCATGCGTGAAGAAATCTGCGGTGGCACCATATATTTTATATGCAGCCACTGGGTATTTCAGAGAAGATGGCGGCTAAATTCCAGCCAATTTAAAGGGTACGTCTCATACAGTGTTGGCAGAAAAGAGGGGGCCTGCCACATGGAGCCCTGGGGCACGCTGAGAACTCATTGGCGGCCTGAATTGTACTGGTGAATTCCCATCTTGGTAACTTTCCTCTCCATGGCAGCCCATGCTTTGCTCAGTTCTGTTTTATCGCTTTTCAAATATCAAACAGTTCTCCCCCTTAAGAGCAGAATCTACTGTCCCTGAGATCTGAAGGCAGAAGAAAGGTACCTTTTCCTTTGCTTATTGTAGAGGCGTGGGTTTTTTGTTTTGTTTTGTTTTGTCTTGGCAGAAGTCTCTTTTTTTGAGATGTTTCTCAGTTTCAGGGAGTGGGTGGATAATCTTTGAGAACACCCAGGACGGGTAGCTACAGATCTGAGCTTTGCAGATCTCATTCTGTAAAAATCTGACGGCCTCTACCCAAAGAAAGAACCCTGGGCTGTTCCCAAAATCTAGGCATCAAGGAACATTGGGCAAATGTCATCGCCTGGAAACTGGGCGTGTGGGGTGCTGGGTGTTCTGAGGTGCTAGCAGGCTTGATGGAGCTCATTGAGTTTTCCCAGGCTCTGTGCCTTGCTTGCTTGTAAATGTAAGCAAACCTGGATTTTGGAGTCTATTTACATACGCTTTTAATTATATGGCTAATGCAACTGTGTGTGAATCTGACACTCAAATTTAGTCGGCCAAGACTGTTCCAGCGAAACAGACCTTTTTTTTTTTTTTTTTTTTTTTTTTTTTTTTTGTGCTGCTCTGTGAAATGCTCTAGCTGTTACAGTCTTCATAAATTTGAAGACCTAGCTCCTCCTCGATTTCACATTCCAGAAATATTTTTGGGGGGGATTCCAGTTTACATCCAAGTACCTACATAAACCCACAAAGTAAACCCACACCTTTTGGTTAGCCCCACGCCTCTCCTTGACCCTGGTACCCATTACCACGAGCTCTCAGAGGAGAGAACCCAGCATATGGCAGCGTGGCAAACGTGGAGGGGGAAAAAAATCCACCCTTGAAAAAAGTGCTTCGATTTTACTCTGTATTTTTAAAGCAATCATTGAGCAGTTATCCTAAGGTATCTTTTAAACAACACCCCACCGACGTGGAAGGATAAAGTTCACAAAGCAAAGTTTTTGGTTTTTAAATTGACATTGATACCAAGGGGGGAAATCCTTTGTTATGTCTCCAGCCCTGGGGTCTCAGCTGATCCATATGCACCAGTGGGCACACCCAGAGAGCTTTCATAATTCATAAGCCCAGAGGCCCCTGATGAACAGGGACTATACACAGCCAAGAGCCGAGCACAGGGCTCGGGAAGCTGGGGCTGAGGGGGTGACCTTGGAGATTGGAACTTGGGAGTCCTGATGTTTCATTGCTTCCAGCTACTTAGGTAGTGCTGGGAACCCAAAGCCCAGTCCCCAAAAGGGGTGCCAGTGAGCGGCCAGGGGAGTGAAAGACATCTTCCCATTGGGGGCAGCACTGAGCTTGGATCTGGGGACATGTGTGTGATCAGTTTTCTTTTCAGTTATAAAATGAAATAGCAAAGCAAAATAAAAGTCTGGAAAATAGAAGGGAAAAAAATCACTCTAAGTCTCCGCACTTGAGCATAATGATTTTCACTTTTGTGTGTTCCCTTCAGTCTTCTTTATGGGTGTATTTTTATGCCTGTTAGAGTGCAAGTGATTTTGTAGTCTGTTATTTCAACTTTCACACTGAGTGAAAAGCATTTTCCAGGCTCTGATATATTCTTTGTGCTTTTTCTAATGAGTAGATACTCTTCCATTGAGCAGATGAATGTGACATAATATACTTAACCATTTCAGTGTTATTTTTGAGATCTAGAAGTTCTAAACTTTTTACTTCCAAAAATGCTGGGATGAACATATTCGTGCCTGTAGAGAAGATGAGGGTGTGAGTCCTTGTTCTGCTACGTACTAGCTGGGTGATTCGTGGAGAGCCGTTGAACTACTTTGAGTCTCATTTTTTCACCATAGGATCAAGATTATTAGACCTATCTTACCTATAAATATAAACCTTATAAATAGAAATGTATAAATGTAACATATTAATGTATATAAATGTAATATGTGGACATATAACAATACATTTATATACAATGTTTATATACATTATAATAACATAATAACGTGGTATAATATAAACACAAAAAATTTGATGCATATGTCACCCTTGTATGTTTCTGTTGAATTTAAGGACCTGTTCCATATTCTGAAAGCTGAAATAAGTTAAACCAATGTTAACTAAAAAAAAAAAGGAACAGGGGCTTCCCTGGTGGTGCAGTGGTTGAGAATCTGCCTGCCAATGCAGGAGACGCGGGTTCGTGCCCCGGTCCGGGAAGATCCCACATGCCGTGGAGCAACTGGGCCCGTGAGCCACAACTGCTGAGTCTGTGCGTCTGGAGCCTGTGCTCCGCAACAAGAGAGGCCGCGATGGTGAGAGGCCCACGCACCGCGATGGAGAGTGGCCCCCACTTGACCCAAGTAGAGAAAGCCCTCGCACAGAAACGAAGACCCAACACAGCCAAAAATAAATATAAATAAATAAATAAATTTAAAAACAAAACAAAACAAATCTAGAATTTGTAATTGGTCAACCTTCCCTTTAAAAAAAAAAAAAAAAAGGAACAGAACACTTTTTCCCTCCATAGAGGTGGAGGTGAAAGGAGAGTGGCTGGTGAAATCTGACAGCCCTAAGGGGTTACCATTCTCAAAAGGTTAGGAGCCACCGAACGGGCCTCTTGGTGGTCTTGGAGGGCAGTGTAAACACAGATCAGAGAAATCCACACACAGTCCCCCAGCCTCCTTTCAGGTGGCAGTTTCAGGCTCCTCCCCCATGGAGCCTGGCACTAAAACTCTTCCCCTGGCACTGATCTGAGTTTCACCTTGTACTTCTCATACCTACTTTTTGGTGGAGGGTCAGAGGCACTGCGGAAGGGGCCAGGAGTGAGAAGGATGGAGAGGATAAGGGTGAAGATGTGGAGTCGCCAGCTCACTGGGCGGGGGCTTTTGCTATGGAGTCCAGCTGAAGAGGGCTCAGGCTCGCGGCCGCCCAGCCCTTGTTCTGGGAACGGGGAGAAAGTACAGCTCAGTGTGGGTGTTCTGGGCAGTTTTCTCGCCACTTACCATTTAGCAGATGTCTGAAGGACTAGCTCATGGAGTTGGCAGTAGAGTTCAGAGAGTGTAGAGAACGCAGAAGAGCTTTAACTGTTTTTGAAGCATAAACGGGAACTTCAGCTCAGGTCTCTGAGAGCAGGAGCTAAAAATGCCCATCCGAATCCCAACTCTAATTGGGTCAGCTTGATATATTAAAATGAGGGGATGGAACTCCTGGGACCTCCCTCTGGGACCAGTGCAGCCAAGTGCTTTTTATTTATTTATTTTTCAAGCTTAGTCCAGGAGCACCGTGAGACTACCTGAAAGTGTTCTGGTCCTTAGAAAACTGTATGAACCAATTGTGAGACTCCTAACTTGCATTTAGTTGTGAGATGATTTTGAAAATCTAGATCCTTTGATTTAAGGAAAGCAGTACTGGGTACCTATTCTGTATACTGTTTATTGAATGGATAACTGTGCACAAACCAGGAAGATGCAGATAGGTGCTCTCTGGACACACTTGGTTGTGCTTTTCTCCCCACTTCCGTTGCCCTGTACATTTCATTTTGGAACCCAGACTCTTCGTTTTGCTTTGCAACAATCGACATGGATGACGGAGCATCGACTGGGCATCCGTGACAGTGTGAGGTGTGGGAGGGTGGCATGGGGGCTGGGAGCTCCTGCTGGCTAGGAGATAGAAATAGGGAGATGGCCAAATGTATGTGCAGAGGGAGTGGGGCAGGACAGCCGAGCACTGAGGCCACGTGTGTGGCTGCTCACAGGACGGTGGCAGCCGGAAGTGAGGGTCAGCAGCGGGTATGAGGCAGAAGGCTTGGGGGCATCATAGGGAGAGGGGAGGGCTCTGCCATGGGCAAGAGATGGAATGAGCAAGAAATGCTCTTGGAGTTTCAGGCAGAAGATGAGCCATTCCGGGGGCTGGGAGCCCCAAAGAGTTGATTATATAAATGAAGTTCTCCACTCTGGGACATTCTACCACTCAGCTGGACAAATCCTCCCAAGGACAAATCGCAGTTAACAAGGGGGTCCACAGATCGTCCCCCACGCAATGCCGCCGTGGTTGCAGTTTTCTTGTGGTCCCCAAGGCACCCTTCCTCCCACATCTTTCCTCCAAGACATTTGGCATCTTTCCCTCTCTCTCTTTTTTTTTTTTTTTAGTGGTGGCCTCCCAGTGTCATTAAGCAGGTCAAAGGTCATTGGTCTAGAAATTGACCCACTTGACCCATTTCCTTTCTGCGCTGGACCTTGAGTCTGGACCCTGCTCCCCCAGGGACCATGTGGAAGGCTTGAAGCCGCGTCTTCAGTCCTTTCTTCCCATGAGGTATATAATTCGATATTTATTACCTCTCTCCCCAACAAGGTCTATGGTGCCACTGGGATCCATTCGGTAAAGAATGCTGATCCCCTTTATGAATTTTTGATGGTGGAGGAGGAGTGTTTGAGGCCACTAGGGGACCTTGTGAAATGGAAATGTTTTTTCTTTTTGATCTCTCTCTCTCTCTCTCTCTCTCTCTCTCTCTCTCTCACTCTCTTTCTTTTCTTAATTTAAAGACGCACATACCAGTGTGGCAATGCCTGAACTTCCCGGAATGTAAGTGTGTAGTATCTTTGTGAGAAAGCAGAATCACAGCTCTTTAAAGCCAAAGCCCCAAACACCCCCTTACATATCTGTCTAACTCTGTTCATAAGAACCATGGAAACTTGATTCAGGAAAAGAGATGTGCAGGCCAGAAAAACAAAAATTAAAAATAAAACAAGATTCAAACAAACAAGATTCACTCTGGAGTGGGAGAGGATAAATGATGTCCCACCCACCACCCCACCCCTGGCCCCGTTGTTCCTTTTTTGGTGGTCTGAGGGGGTAGGACTCCAGGGACGGGGAGAGTCAGGATCTGTATTTCATTGCTGAGAATTTGACAGCTACAGTGCAAAGCAATACAGTCCTGCTTTTTATTAGCCTGTGTGAGTCCAGCACAGAATGAAGGGTTTTTTTTCCCCCTTTTCATTTTTCAGAGGTAGAAGTTTTTGCCAAACTATGAGATGATTTAACCACAATTTCCTTCCTGAATTTTTTTTTTCCAGAGGGGGAGGGGTTGCTTGGGTGGGTGTTATTGTTTAATAAGATTTAAACAGGGTCTCTATTTTGTGGCCGGAACAGCCTTTCATGCCCTTTATCTGTACTGGGATTTCAGCTGGGTTTTTATTTTGGTGACATATGGCCCATCGTATAATAAAAAGAGACGAACCATTCAGGTTTAATTTAAGCAGCTAAGGACGTCAGAAGGGCTGCGAGGGGAGCCTCTACCTGAGCTTTCATTTGTTTAAAAAAAAAAAATTGTGCAGAGAAGTTGAGAAGGTGACTTTTGGAATTAGTTTGGTTTGGAGGCATTAAGTCCCAGATCAAGAGAGAAGGTCAATTTGAAAGTTTGGGATATATGCCAGCTTTGCTCGCTCTTTTATTGGAGAATTGCCTGTGGGGCCTTTCAAAGTATCTGCCCTTCAGGGGTTCTGCTTTCCACCTGCTTCCCCCTTGAACAGGGAAATGGGCTTTTAAAAATATTATGCAGCATGCCACAGCCGTCTCCGGATCCAAATGCTGTGTGGCATGACACAAAGTGACTCGGGGGCCGGGGGCAGGGCTTGGGTCTGCAGCTGGCACACGGAGCCTGTCCAGCGCGGGGACTGCTCCTTAGCCGAGCACGCATTTCCCTCCGAGGACACAGCCCACCTGGCCTCCAAACGCCCCTGGCAGCTTTCCCCAAATCATTTACTCTCATTTCACTCCACTGTCATGGAGGAGATGCCTTCTGCATCTGTGGGATAGACAGCAAGTCACTGGTCATGGTTCTGTGGGATACGGGTGTGAAAATGACAGAGAGTGGAGGACTGTGCCATGCCATGGGAAACTCGCCATGGCTCTCTCGGTGGATCCTTCATGTGTGTGTGTGTGTGTGTGTGTGTGTATCCACACAAAGGCAGGTTCAGGACTGATATTCTGAGAACCCTCCACGGCACAAGAAGATCCAAGGTGCCACAAGGTTTGAGCAGCCTGTTTTCCAGCCCGAAGCCACCGCAAGTTGTAGAGTGAAATCCCCCCTGGCATCAGACCTGTTATTTGCTCTCAGTGTCTAGCAAGCGTCCTCGCCATCATCTTCTAAAAGCTTTCATTACTACATGAATTGTGCCCACCGTGCACCGAATCGCCCCTTTGTGCTGCTTCTAATTAACTGTAATGACAGCATTCGATGCCACTCCGTGTGCAGAAGGGAGGTGCCTTGGTTGTGTGTCTTTGGGCAAAACACTGCCAAGGGGCAGGGGGAGTTCAAGTTCATAGGTGCCCTCCGGTTCTGAACCTGCGGTATACCTTTCCCTTTGGGCCTCAGGGGGCTGCTGCTCTCTTTCCTTTAGCTGCAAGCTACAGCTCGGCTCGGACCACTGCTGCGATGCCCTTTACCGCCATCATGGAATGACCAGAATGACCATCCAGGCCACTCTCCACGACAGCTGCCAATAGCATTTTTGATTTCTTTGCAGCAACTTGGAGATCCCTGCTAACAGCCATCTTGATGGGAAACAGCACTGTAATTGCTTAGGGAGAAAGGCAGGCATTTAGCAGTCATAAAAGAAAAGCTGCCTTCCACCAGACCAAATGCCGCCGCTCCCCTTGCATGTGGCCGTCTCGTTTTCCTCCTGCAAGCCCCCCAAGGCGGGTCGGGGGCTACCCTGACTTTTTAAATCCTCTCTCTTCTGAACCTGGGGGTTTGAGTGATTCTTTTCCACTCCTCCTGGGGGAGGCTGAGTGTGTGGGGTGGCGGTTACAGTATTCAGTGCATGTTTTCTGGAGCTTCCAGTGTGACGAGAGTCCAGTGACAGGAGCTCCTGACGTGCTCTGGGGCTGCCCAGTAGCCTGTGACCACAGTTGATCAGCTGGGGGCTCCTGGTGCTTTCTCTCTACCTCTTCAAAGTGACAACGGGGTAAGACAAAACAAAACAGGACAGGAAAGCCCAAACCAAACCCAAAACCTAGCTGGAGGGGAAAATTCAAAAAAAAAAAAATAATGATCCTAATTTTTTTTCCTAACTCGGGCATCACAGAGGTAGCATCCTCCCCACATGGCCTCCATTATCTTTAATCTCTGTCCACGGTCTTCGTCTCACCTAATATTTCTGTAACCTGAAAAATGTCTTTGACGTGTGTCATGGAAGAAACTGTCAGCCAATAGCGTTTGTACTTCTGTACTTTGGGTAAAGAAGTAAAAACAGACCCAGATCGAAGTACCCTGTTAGTGCCAGAGGTCAGGAAGGACCGTCACTCCTTTGCGTGGGAACAAAGGCACAAGCAGCTTGGTGGAATTAGGTGCTCTCTCTGTGCCCCTGACCTCCTTTCTGTTTCCTTCTCTTCCCTCACCCTTCTACTTTCCTTCCTCTGTCATGGTCCGAACACAGCTGGGGGCTAGAGAGAGAATTGAAGGCTTGTGGACCTGGCAAATCAATCATCACTCATACTGCATTGATTGAGTGCCCTTCCTCATGCTCGGGTGCTGTGCCAGACAATGTACAAAATCACATGCCCTGGCCCATTTAATTGGGGGGAGGAAGCTTGTGTTGGATTGCGGAATTAGCCAGGCTGAGATGCCGGGGCTCCATCCAGGAGTCAGTGAGATAGCCTCGTGGAAGGCCTTGGCATAGGTGATGTGTATAAGAATGATAGATCTGAGCCCGCACCCTCCCCTTTGCTGTCACCTCCGAGTGCCTCTCCCTCGCGCTGAGATGCCTAATGGTCAGAGATCGGTGCCAGGGAGTCAGGGCAGGCTCTGGGTTTGGAAATGCCTCTTTGCTGTATTCCCTAATCAGATCTCAGGCAGATAACAGCTCAGACCTGGGAACATGAGATTTTAATGTGAAATGAATAAGTACCCTGAGACTGAAGCTTGTCACTGCAGAGCATCTGGAATCACTTACAGCTGGGTAAATTCACTGGGAGCTGCAACTCAAGTGAACATGGGGTTTAAAAGGAGGCACACAGCGCGTTCCTTTTAATGTCTAAACAATCTGATGTTGACAAGCCTTTAACATTAACCCCAAAGTGGCAAAGTTTAAACCCTTTATTATCTGGTTCGGCCTGGCAAATCATTTAGAGGCTTACGAGTCCATATTTACAGGGAAAGGCCAATCTTCCTTTCTTTTTTTCTCTTTTTGTTTTTTTCAAAGCAAGCACCACTAATGTATGCACAGTTATGTTTACTTGGAAGGCTTAAGAGACCTTCAGCATGAAGTGAGACTCAAGCTAGGGAAAGTAAGTTGATTTTTTGGTCTTTTTCAGGAAGCCCCTAATCTCTTTTTAGAATACAAAAGGCATGAACATTCCAAACCCTGGAAACTATATCAGGTTAACAAATAAGTAGAGAAGAAATACAGGAAATCATTTCCAAATATTATTAGTCTTCAGTAGAAATATATTGTGTCTTGGCAGCTAACTCTAACTCTGTGTCATTTTCCTAAGGTTTTGCCCAGAACATTACGAATTATTCTAAAGATGGCGAATGGTAGTTTGCGTTCTGTAGGGGACTACAAAATATTATGAAAGTTAGAAAGCTTAACAGTTGAGCATTGCTTAATAACCATCTATGGGACCTGTTGCCAAATTGGCAAAATTTTAGGGATCTCCATTGTAACATGTGGAAAAACATGGAAAAAAAGCTGCAAGTGGTTTTTGAGAACTAGATTTAATAATAATTTAATAATTTTAACCACATGCTTTAAAAGCAATGAAGACATTTTAATTCATCTTTATAAAAAAGCATGATGCAACAGAGTTGCATTTTTAATTTTCATCTGAGGAGAGTTTTAATGTAATCAAATTTACTATTATTTTATTTGCAAGAAGACCCAAACCTTAGAACATGGTAACTCTGACTCATTCTGTGGAAGGAATCTCTGGATAATTTTGGCATTGGTTTGAATCCTATCAAAGAAGTTCATAAAGATTAACATTGCAGCATAATTTTGACCACAGCTGTTCATCCTTTAGATGTAATTTTAACTTTCCTTTGGCAGCTGTGCAAAGTCAGATCTGAAATCGCCAGTCATCAGCTCTCCCTAAACAGAATTTTCAGATTCTGTGATGACTTTCCACCTATTAATCCTCTTCGGTAATTGTGTACACAATATGCCAGTTTTCACAACTCAGGATAAGTTTGAGTTACGGTAGAAGTGAAAAGAAAACTTTTTTTTTTTTTCTTTAAATGATGCTTGGAAATATAAGCACTCATTTAACCTAATCCCGCAGTTTTGGGTTAGGCAAGAAAAAGATGAAAGAATCTTAGAATCTTGTTTATATAAGAACTATATATAACACACACGAAATATATGTCTTGTTTACATAAAAATATAGAGCACAATTTAAAAAATGAAATAAAAAGCAGGCTGTGTATTTCAGATATTTCGTTTAATACAGTGTATATGATCATCATATTAATAATCTGCAGAGCATATTACTTAACTTACGAATGCTTGGATGTTTACTATAACCCTGTCACATTATTTAACCAGTAAAAAATTTGCATCTGAATTTTATCATAACGAAGCAGTGGGAAAGGTATCTGACATTGCTTCCATGTTTGCCTACATTACATTATGTGCCTGTGGCCGGTTTTCTTGGGACCTCACTGATTCTGTACCGACTCTGCTTCAGTGAGAATGAAACCTCTAAGGCCCTTTCAGTTTTGCATGATGTAAACTGCTGTAAGTTTTGAAACATGTATCATTTCTTTCATTTTCCCCTGTAGTCCCTGCTCTCAGAGTTGAGCAGAAGATGTGAATTTCTGTCCAGTGGTAATAGAAGCTTCTGAGACCATGACGTAAAGTTTCATTTTATGTTTTCTAACCTGGGCACGTGGTGTTTGAGGAACGGGACTTAGAGCTGAGTCTGGGACTGCTGTCACTGCATCATGTCTCTGATTAATCTTTTTGCTTTGTGTGTCTGGTAGAAAACAACAACAGAAAGGTAACGCTTCCTTGAGAAATGGATGTCAGCTAGTAACGAGAGGGGCGGAGCGCCCAGTAGCGTGATTGTTCTGGATGAACTCTCAGGGATCTTTGGGGAATACTGGTGCCTTGACCCTGCTGGCCCTCAAAGTGCTGAGTGTGGAAAATGGGAAGTCTCCCTGGACCTCAAAAGGCACAAGATGTCAGAAAAATGCAGTTCTTGGAAAACTGTATTTTCTGGCTGGGGTGGGAGCAGAGAGTGGAGGGGCGGAGGGGGAGAGTGGGAGCTCACAATATTTTACACTTCAAGTCCTACTTACTTCACTGTTAATATATTTGTGTACTGTCAGATACGTATTTTTAAAATATTAATGAAACTGCATATTTAAAGATGCTCAGTTGAATAGCAAATTTTTAACTCAGTTGTTTGTTTAGTTCCCACGACATTCAAAGTTCAAACTAAGATCTTACTCAGTTTCTGGCTCTCGTCACTAGTTATTCTCCAAATCAGAGACCTTCCCAAACCGGCATAAGGGTGGAGGTTTTCACTTTGATAACTAGGATATTTCTCCAGCAATGTTCTCAGCTTGTATTAAGTATAATCGGATGCACTAGGCTTTGATCAAATTTCTTATGTACTCTTGTTTTCTGGTGATTGTCAGGCCTGCAGAATGAAGTCACTGGTTGCTCAAACCACGAGTCGGGTGCTAGACAGTCAGTGGGAGGTGATGGCCAGAGCACTTGGCGAGGAGTCTGGGGACCGGGTCCTGGCCTCGGTCCTGCCCGCTCCATCTGGGAACTGTGCCAGTTTACCTGGGTGTTCAGTGAGCTCACCCGTAAAATCAGGGCCGGAAAACATGATCTCACCTGCCTCTCCCCGCTGTTAAGTTCTTATCTTTAGCAAGAATTTAGAATCTCTCAAATAGTGTCCATTTGAAACTCTGATCAATAGACAGAGATATGGCGCTCAGACCTCGCCCTCTTTGGAAAGGAACAGATTCCTGTGCATTCCCTAATGCAGGTAAGAAACTTCGACAAGCTTCAAGGGGGTAAAACAATCTAACCCTGTGAGGATGAAAATGGAGGGATTTGAGAGTTGGTTTTTTGTTGTTTTTTTTTTTTTTTTTTTAAGTCTGCTTGCATGGAAATAGAGCTCCCATTTTTTTTTTTTTTTAAAGTTAAACTGGTTTCATCAATGATTTTACACACTGTTGGAAATACCACCTTCTCCTAAGTAAATTTTCAAAGGGAGGTCAAAACACTGCTTAACAGAAACTGGTTGCTGTGCAGTCAAGCCAGTCAAATTTGGTAAAAAAACAAGATTCAGCCCGTAAATATGGTCTAAATTAGAACAGCGTCAGAAGCACTGAAATCGCATAAATTATATTCTGTTTAGAGGACTGAAGTGGGGCAGGGGAAAGAAAGGTACTTAACGAAAAAGAATGGAATCAGCATTTAAAACTCCCTAAATACCTCTTTTAATGTTTACCTTTTTTCTTTCTTTCCTTTTTGAGTCTGCCCAAGTTCATATTTACCTGAGACCCATTGGCACTGAAGGACGGCCTGGGTCTCACAGGTAAATAACAGACACTCTGCAGACCGCCTACTTGTATTCCACACTCTGGAAACGGCAGGCCTCTGGGTAAATGGTGTGCTTTGGAAACTCAAAGAAAAAAGGAACGTGAAGACGTGTCTTCGAGTTAGAGCGCAGGGCGGAGCCCAGCAGAGGAGAGGGGGCAGATTTTGAAGCACAAGCCAAGCTCAGACATTATTTATGAAAAAGGTGATTTAACAAACAACACCCAAACGGCATTCTATTGCATATTGGATCCGTTTATTTTATTTATTTATTTTTTTTGCGGTATGCGGGCCTCTCACTGTTGTGGCCTCTCCCGTTGCGGAGCACAGGCTCCGGACGCGCAGGCTCAGTGGCCATGGCTCACGGACCCAGCTGCTCCGCGGCATGTGGGATCTTCCCGGACCGGGGCACGAACCCGTGTCCCCTGCATCGGCAGGTGGACTCTCAACCACTGCGCCACCAGGGAAGCCCTGGATCCGTTTATTTTTATGGGAACATCCTCTCCCAGTCGTTGTTGAAAACTCGCACACCTTATAGATCCTGTGATTCTGCACATCCCCGGCACACTCGGAGCCCTGGCACGCCACGCATCCTGCTGGTGGCCGCCCAGGTGGTGCAGCAGAAGGCTGGCCCTCGGTGCTCTATCCACGTCCTCCCTCGTGTGACCTTGAGCCTTGAGCAAATCACTTTTCCGCCCTGGCCTTCTTTTGGTCCATCTGTAAAATGCAGGGTGAGTTGCAGGGGTGGGTGGGGAGAGAGGCGGTTTCCATAGTTTCTTCAATCTTTTCCAGCTCTGACATCCTAGGAAGTAATCCGTGAATTCTGTGTCCAGGTTGAAAATCTTATGCACCCATTAGAAATGATCCTGAGCTGCCTGCCTGGGTTCCAAAGTTTTATTCCACTCATGACAGATGTGGGCATTTGACCCTCCCAGGCTGTGCTCCCCCGACCCTGCAAATATCAACTAACACCCCCAAAGGAATGCACTTTTATTGGGGAAAGTCAAGTTGGGGTGCAGTGTGTGTGCGGGGGAGCTCTTTTGACCTCAGACTGATGGAGAGTGACTGTCCCTCGCTCCAGCCTTGGTCGTGGGTGGAGCAAGGGTGTATTTTTCAGCTTGTCCGCAGGCCCCGTGAAGGAAGGGCCCCAAGACCCATGACTCTCCCCACTTCATTTGTGCAGCCAAGGTTTTTCCTTTGCACTCCCTTGTGTTCCCTTCCGAGGGAACAGCCGCTGTGTCCTCGCTGTTCAGTATCCTTGGCCCCTGTCAGCTGCAGCCACTCGGCCACCCCCTTGCAGAGCGCTAACCTTTTGATTTAACTTTATTTGCCACCGTTTATTTTTATGGGAACATCCTCTCCCAGTCGTTGTTGAAAACTCGCACACCTTATAGATCCTGTGATTCTGCACATCCCCGGCACACTCGGAGCCCTGGCACGCCACGCATCCTGCTGGTGGCCGCCCAGGTGGTGCAGCAGAAGGCTGGCCCTCGGTGCTCTATCCACGTCCTCCCTCGTGTGACCTTGAGCCTTGAGCAAATCACTTTTCCGCCCTGGCCTTCTTTTGGTCCATCTGTAAAATGCAGGGTGAGTTGCAGGGGTGGGTGGGGAGAGAGGCGGTTTCCATAGTTTCTTCAATCTTTTCCAGCTCTGACATCCTAGGAAGTAATCCGTGAATTCTGTGTCCAGGTTGAAAATCTTATGCACCCATTAGAAATGATCCTGAGCTGCCTGCCTGGGTTCCAAAGTTTTATTCCACTCATGACAGATGTGGGCATTTGACCCTCCCAGGCTGTGCTCCCCCGACCCTGCAAATATCAACTAACACCCCCAAAGGAATGCACTTTTATTGGGGAAAGTCAAGTTGGGGTGCAGTGTGTGTGCGGGGGAGCTCTTTTGACCTCAGACTGATGGAGAGTGACTGTCCCTCGCTCCAGCCTTGGTCGTGGGTGGAGCAAGGGTGTATTTTTCAGCTTGTCCGCAGGCCCCGTGAAGGAAGGGCCCCAAGACCCATGACTCTCCCCACTTCATTTGTGCAGCCAAGGTTTTTCCTTTGCACTCCCTTGTGTTCCCTTCCGAGGGAACAGCCGCTGCGTCCTCGCTGTTCAGTATCCTTGGCCCCTGTCAGCTGCAGCCACTCGGCCACCCCCTTGCAGAGCGCTAACCTTTTGATTTAACTTTATTTGCCACAGCAGGACTATCACCGAAAAGGGAACAATATGCCCTCGCCATCTGGCCCTGGCTGCCCGAGGCTCCCTGAACAGCCGAGGGCCCTTGGAGGGGCCCGCTGTGAGCAGTGACTGTGTTCCCACCAGCCTCGCTAGACGGGTGCCCTGTTTTTGTTTTTTTGCAAATCAACCTTTTAGAATCCACATACAGGCTACAGCCAGTGACTCAGAAGACCATAAATAATACAGCAGGCTTTGCTCAAGGAAAAAAACAAAGCAAAACAAAACCACAAAACCAAAAAAGGTGTATCTACATTATACTTAGCCGGTACCAAGTCGAAGATGAAGCTTGGTGTTTTTTTCTTTTTTTTTCTTTTTCCCTGTGACCCTTAAGCAAGTGTGACAGGCATTAACCTATCAATATTAGTGAGTGATTTAAAATACCAACCAACATTGGCCTGCAGTAATTTCTGTTGTAAATGACTCCTCCTGGGCCCCTCCTACCACTAATTCAGGGCTCATAAATCAGAACCCAGAGCAAGTTGCTCTTCACTCTCTCTTGCCCTGGGCGATTCTTGAAGTCTCTTTTCTAGTGGGGATCTGGAATCCATTCACATCGCATTTCCCTCCTTCTCCTGCTGCCATCTTCTCATGGGGCCTTAGAAGGGAGCTCACGTCTGCAAAATGAGGCAGAACCCCGTGCCCCAGCGCTGCCTTGTTCTGGTGACAGGAAGCATCCGGCTTCCTTTTTCATCACTCTTTCTGGACACATGGCCCAGGAGTCAAGCTGGCTTCTAGTGGAGGGGATTCTTTCTAGATCCTTCCACATTAGCCAGCAGCACGGAAAGTCCACACCAAGGTGGAGGTTTTACTTTAGGTGAGGACAGCGAAAGGTGAAGGTGTGGAATCTGATGAGAGGTGGGGGGAGCCACAGAGGTGGTCAGGAGATATAGGGAAACAATTTGCTATAGAAAGTTCTGGATGAGTACCAACACAAGTACCAACCTGGCCTGAACTAGCAGGCCTCACTTCTGCGGCCTGCGTGCGTAACTTGTGACCCCCATTCTGGCCCACAGAGGCAGCTCGGGTCCACACATGCAACAACATAAAATACCCACTTCAAGCAAGGTAATTTCGTTAGAGTTAAAAGATTTATTAGGGGAGCCTGAAGAGTGGGGAGGAGGTGTCGGGGCGGGACCGAGACCCATCTGGTTTGTTGTGGGTCTTTTTTTATTAGAAGGGAGAAAAAAAAAATCGCTCTGTGGGTTCATATGTCTAAGGAGAGCTCAATTAAAGTTATTTGCTGGAGCTTAAAATATGCCCGCACCTGCTTCAGCGCGAGGCTCGGAGACCCACACGTGCTCCCAGAGGTGGAGCAGATGAAGGCTCCTGTCGGGAGGGATGGAAGTGCCGGCAGAGCATTTCACTCACGCATTGGCACCAGCTCAGGACGGGAAAGTCAGAGACCAACCCGGAAGCAGCTTCCTGCTTTATCTGGAATCCGGGACCCTTGGCCTGTCCTGTCCAGGGATCCAAAGGGCTCTTCTCTTTTGAAAGCAGACCAGAAAGGATGGAACCAGAAGAGGGAGTGATGTAGATGGGACAGCATCCCCTTACCCACGTCACTCACCTCTTGTGTGGCCACTTCATTCTTGATAATGGGAAGAGAATAAAATCTGTTTCAAAGGCCTGTTGTGAGAATAATAAATAAAATGGCTCACATTTGTTGAGCATTTGCTACATATTAGGCACTGGGCTAAGCCTGTTTTACACGTCACCCCATTGGATTTTTACTGCAACCTTAAGAAATAGGTAATGACGTCATCCACGTTTTATAGGTGAGGAAAATGGTGCCAGGAGAGCTGAAATTCCTTGCCCATGGTTACTCAGCAACCCAGATTTGTCTGACTCTGAAGCCTGAGCTTTCAACTAACCTGCTTCGAAAGAGATTCATGGGTGAGAGAGACCTTCCAAGTAATATGGCGGTGACACACATTTACTATGTCCTGAGATGTTCTCGGGTTCTCATTTAAAACGTCCTCTGCCCTTTACAGTCTCAGTTTAGAAAGTGTCTTCCCAGGATGAATGCTCCACACATGTTGATACTGTATTTCCTGCCAGCCATAAAAGAGACCCAGGCCCTCTGGGACTCAGAGGGGTCCTTAGGCTCACCCCCTGCCCCTCAGAAGTACGGGGAGACCACCACCACCTTCCATTTTCTGAAACAGGTGACTGGTTTCAGAGCCTCCTTCCTAGCTCACACTGTTTGACGTATTTTTTTAAATCCCTGATTCCTAGGCTGCCCACCAGAAACGGAGCCAGTTCTAGACACCAGGGAAGCCATTCAAATATGGAATAGGGAGGAATTTGTCAACTTTCAGGGATGGATTTTGTTGTTAATCAGACTTGAACCTACATCTTCTTAGACAATTCTTGATTCTCCAAGATTTGACTTCAGGATGTCTTCAGAGAAGGAGCCTCTGATACAGGGAGAATCCAGGGACCAGTGACCATAATCTCCATTGGAAAAGGACTTTTTGATCATGTGATTCACTGACATTCTTAAGTAGCTCTCAGGCACCCTGTCTCACTAAATAGCCCACCAGTGTCCAGAAAAATTACCACCTGCAGCCTATATATATATATATTTAAAAGCTTTTGTCCTGATTTTTTCAGTTAAGCTGCATATTGTGAGTACATACAGTGTGTGCCAGGCACTGTGAGAGGTGTTTTACCTATAGCTGCCTCATTTTAGCTTCACAATTACACTCCTATATGGGAGGTCCTATTATGACCCGTATTTTACATATCAGTGTATAAGACTTAGATTAAGAAATCAGCCCAAGTTAGTAAATAGGGAAGCAGGACTCAAACCCAGGCAGTCTGAGGCCAGAGCTGCAACCTGAACTCTTTGCTGCCTCTCATGGAAAGTGGGTAATGATCCATTAAATGTATCCACCCACCCCCAACACACATACACATGCATCCCGATTCTCTACCCAAGAAAGAGCTCTATTTTTCTGTTTTCACTTTCAAGACTTAACGACAGATTCCCAAGCTCTTACCACTAGCCTCTGTCCTTAGCCATGATTTAATAAACATCTACTACCTTTTCCTTTCCAGCCTCCACCCAAAGTCAGCTCCCACCCAGTAACAAGCTGGGTGCACCATTCATTAGAGGTTTGATTTCCCAAATATATAGACTCATCTGCATTTTCCTGCATCATCACTGAAGATGAATTAGTGGATTAACCTCCCCACCATCTGTTGAAGCTAAATCTACTGCAGCTTATCCATGATCACTTCTCCCATATGCTTTTGATATTGACTTGAGAAATTATATATGTTCTGGTATGATGTCAGGGCAGGTCATCTACTGCCAGACCACAGAAAAAGATCTCTGGCCGACCATGTGCCAAGAAGGGTGCCAGGCTCTTTGTAGCACCATCTTGGTCTGGAAAACTCCTTTTTATCTTCTCGTGCACTGCAGCACGCTGATTGTCTAGGTTTGCCTTGTTTTATCAAGGCTCTCATCACCCAAAAGGCAAGAAGGTTGAAGCCGCAGGAAGGAGTGTAATAGGCTGGGTCTTTTCTCAGGCACACAGGGAGGAGATGGGCTAAGGCAACTTCTCATCAGGATGCTGAGAAAGAACTGGTTTTTTCACAAAGACAGTTCTGAAACCTCCACCTCATACTTTATGTAACGGAATATAGCCCTCCTGTAGTTTGCAGCAAAACTCTCAGACTGCAGTTACCTTCTTGGAACTACTGTTCCCTTTCTTTTTGCCTAGACTGATGTTCTGTTGTTTGGTAAATGGGCGGGTGAGGGCAAAGTCCAGGAAGTGATTCCCTCGGGGTCCCAGAGTCTCCTAGAAACAGGCTTGGGTTGGGAAGAGAGCGGAGGGAAAACAGTGCCTACGCTGCAGTGCTGCGCTTTGCTTTCTCCATCTGCTTGGGGCCAGGGGCAGTTGTCAGTCCCTTACGTCAAATATGCCTGTGCTTGTCTTGCCAGCCGTCTCATCAAACTCCGCAGAAGTCATGTGCCCCCCTTCCCCCATTAGAAAGATGTGGCTGTTCCTCAGGCCTCGGGCTTTGAGCAAAAGCCCTCTTTTCCTTTGAGAAGGAGCCAGCCCGACCTGGAGTATGCTGGAATAGGTACCCACACCTGGGTTGCTAGGAGTTCCCCACCTTTATTTCCCTACGGCTTCCCCTTCCTTGCACTGTTTCAACTTCCTCGCCAAAGGATCAGTTAGGGAAACACCTACTCCGCAGTTAGTCACTCTTCAATGAGTCGTGCTGTGTCAGCTGCAGTCAGTGTAGCTGAGGGCAGGAAACACTTTGCTAAAGCCCTGCCAACAGCAATCTCACAGCCATGCTGCTCTTGGTCAGGGACAGACCTCTGGGTTTCCCTCTCATTTGATCTGATGTTTGCCATTCAAGTAAATGTCCTTCCATCTGCCACCTGCAAAGCTGGGACAACGGGTGGAAGAGGTGACTTTAGAGCCCTACAGTGAGTTTGTGGGTGGGATGGGGAAGGAGGTGGGTTCCCTTCGGCAGGGGACTTTTAATGAACCCTGTAGCCTTATAGCAGTCATCTGTCCTATGGTTTTAGTTATAATGGTAAGACTCAAACTACCGACAGTTTGAGTTGGTACCATCTCTGATGTCTGTCATCTCCTGCTAAAAGTTGACGAATAGGATTTCTCCCCAGGTGCAGGCTCAGCTTCGAGGCATTCACTTTTCACTCTATATATTATTTTTGGCAACTGAGGAAAATAAATAGAACTCTTGGTCTCTGAAGGCATTAGCATTTCCACGCAACCTGGGGCGGGACTCAGCACTGCCTTTGCTGGGGAGTGATATGAGATGGAAGGCACACAGACTCTGCGTAGACGCAAAGCAATGGACGACAAGGTCTGTTAGTGCGTGCTTTTAATGTTGCTGAACAAAATATGTTACACTAAATCTTTATAGACTGAATACGTACTTTGAGTTCCAACAAAGTAAACCAAAGTAAACATCGCTCTTATGGGAAATAAAATTCCATGTGGTTAGGGGCAGGGCTGTGATTAACTCAGTGACAATGAAAAGACCATGGAAACATAGTAAGGTTATTGACTGTCTGTGAAACAATGTAATATCTGCCACACACACACACACACACACACACACACACACATATTTTACATATATATATTATATATATACATACAAAATTTAATTCCAAATGATGGGTGATGGGAGAGGAACTGGTGTTTCTCATCTTTAATTATAAATTAATGTACTGATGCTCTAGGTATCATATCTCAATCAATTATTAATACTGACCACTGACCTCACTACAGAAATCAGTATGGAAAACAGAGTGAGAAAAGGCAGCATCGTAGAGCTAAGGACCAAGTTTCTGTAAGAGTCCGTGTGTGTGTGTGTGTGTGTGTGTGTGTGTGTGTGTGTGTGTGTGTGTGGACAACTCAGTCTACCTTTACAACCATTATCTACTGAACTGGAGATTTCTCAGAGCTGTCTTGGACTGCAGCCTTGCCCAAAGTGCATGCTTTCCTAATGTGCATTTTAACGTTAAATGATTTTTAATATTCTACATATGGTTTCATGGTTTCCAGTCTCTTCTCTGGGAATGAACAAGGCTGTGGTATTATGATGAATAGTGGATTGTGTCCAGGACACCCACTTACTTCCCTGCATATCAAACATGTGCTGCTCCCATTAAACACGGGCCTGTCTCTGGAGATTGCAGTTGTCCTATCTAATCCAGTCCTGTTTTGTTCCCTCAACCCAATTGAGAAGGATACATTGTTCTCATACATTCTTCTTTTAATTAAATGCAGTAGATATGTCACGTCCATGAAATAATCCAGGTCTGTTTTCACATCTGCGGACATTTTCTCCTCCTTTACTTCCATTTGGCTTCTTGGAAAGAAAACCAAATTTAAATGTATACTTGGATTAATTGATGGGTGGTATGCAATTTGCCAGGACAGTTTAGATAGGATCTTACTTTTTTTGGTTCCTAATTGCAACAAAATGTTCTCTGTCACTGCTCTTTGCAGACACTCACCAAAGCCCACATCATCCATGTCCAGCGATTGGTTTGAACACAATATTCTCATTCAAGTTGGTTCATCCAAGTTCACTTCTACCTTCACAGGTGCTGGGGTTTACAAGAGAACTTTGGGGTGTGGAGGTCTGCCTGTGTGTGCTTTACGTTTTAATTGCTGGGAGTGATTTGCTAATTGATCCTATTGATACAAAGTACTGTCAGGACTTTTCCATGTACATAGCACTTGGTTCATCATCAGCAAGGAAACCTGATATCTCGTAAAATTCTCCATTCAATTATAATTTTAAAATACTGGAGTAAACTCCTAGCAATTCACAAGAGGCTAAGCTAGAGCCCCATTAGAAGGGTACTACAAGTAAACATTATTAATTATAAAAAAATTGCCTAAATTAGATTTTTTTCACACCTGCTTCTTGCTTAATTAGCTAGCAATCCACATATTCCATTCAGTTGAACTCTTACTATTTATTCAAGCATACTTGACATTAACATACTGTTTGATGTTTGATATCCTCAGTTTTAATTTAACCACATGACAACAAATGGTGTTTATGAAATACCAGTGAGCTGGAAAAATACCCTGTATTGGAGACGCACATGGGACTGAAGAGAGGATTTTTCTCTAGGAAGAGCTTGAAGGCCATAAGAAAATTAGAGTCTAAGTTTCTTTAATTTTCCTCTTTTCATTCCTATTCTCTACCATACCCCTTAAGAGAGCTTTGGAAGATCCTAAAAGACAACACGGGGCTGTGTATGATGCAAAATATCCTTGATAACATTAACGAGAGAAGTATTGTCTACATGTTGGTACTTGGGGAGGATCTTACAGAACTGCCCTCATATTAAATGGCCACACTCTGGCCATTCTTTAGGGATTTAGGAAGACTGTAGGGACGTGAAGATCTTACAGGTAAACTGGGCTGTCTGGTGTCAGGGAGAGTCATTTCCCTAAGTCTTGGCTAAGCCAAGGTGACCAGGTGATTTCTCCCATGGGGGGACGTGGAACTAAGCATTTCCCCCCATACTGTTCTTACACCTGAGAGTCCAAAGTCATGCCCTTCAAAGTTATATAAACAACAGGAATGGGTTAGACGAGTTCAACATCGACCTGACAACAAAGACCTTGGACTAGTTATTCCGAGTCTCCCATGTCTAATTGGATTTAATCCTTGAACTTTTCCCCTGCTCCTCCAAAGAGCCGTGTGACGGAGTCCTGGTTGTGATTCCTGTCAGCCACTTTGTAACACGAGTGCCTTGCAATCTAGTGATGAAACGCAACAAAAAACTCCCGGGGCCAAGAGACAAAAGAGAAAATCGTCTCCATAATGTATCGATTCTGACTAATGACATCACTTATTGTAGGGGATTCGGATTGATAGCCCCTGGCCTGTCTCCAGTGAGACACCATTTTACATCTGACTCTGATCAAACTGTCTGTAAATCATTTTTAACTTGGGTTCTGTAGATGTTGTGTTCACACCATGGAACTAGGGCTTGGGCTTGACATCATTATTCTTCATGGGGCTGTCTTTGTTTAAGAGGCACTTAAAGTTTTTGGCTGCTGGAGAATAGAGAAGCTTGTTAGCCGAGGAAAACATGTTGATGTCACACACTTGCAGATTTTTTTCTTGGGGTCAGGCTCTGTGGATCCCAGAAAGTATGTGGTATTTCCCGTGATGGATGGTGGCTTTGGGCTCGGATATGTCTGGATAACAGAAGTGGATCCAAAGGGGTTGCTGTCTCTTGGGACCGGCATATTTATATCAGGGCCAATACTTCTTGCTTCTGGAGGGGACTGTTATCCTGGGACTAACTTGATATCCGAGGCAGACCGCTTGAAACTGGGTACCAGGAAACCAGGTGCATCAGAGGGTACCACCCCCGACACCCTGTCCTCATATTGCTCATAATCCTCAAGGAAGTGGGTCTTGGATAGGATTTGGAATCAAAAATTCGACCACCCTCTCGTTTCTTTGTTTTACCCTTCATGTGTGGGGATATACTAACTCACAATACATGTTTGAACGGAGCAGGAGACAAATAGGATTTGTATTTGGTATTCAAGATGCACATCCCTCCCCACCCTCGTTTATTATTTGTGTTTAGATATGACTATTCCTTATGCCCAGGTCAGCTGGGAAATGGGTGGAAGTATTTTTTTGGCTGCGCTGCGCGGCGTACGGGATCTTAGTTCCCCGACCAGGGATCGAACCCGTGCCCCCTGCAGTGGAAGCCAGGGAATTCCCTGGAAGGACATTTTAGAATTATGTAAAATATGGTTGGCTTATAAATTTTCTAAAGACAGTTTGGATAGACGGTAATCCACAGAAAGATAACAAAAAGTGAGCTTTTAACTTGATAGGAATAATGACGAATGTGTTTTCCATCTCGGGGAGAGCACACACTACCATTTGGCTTACCCATTCTCAACTGTGGGCTCCCCTGGTGCGCGGAGCCCTTCCAAAAAGATTCATTCTTTTCTGTTCAGAATTTAGAGCAGTTTAGGAAAACCAGCAAGAGTCTCCATGTTGTTGTTTACTCAAGATGTCCCATAAATAACAAATTATAAAATTCATTTAAATTACTGCAGGGAAGTTGAATTCCTGTCTTTTAAGTTTACATTTTAAACTTTCTCTTTTGGAAAACTTCAAACACACATAAAAGTGGAGAGAATAATATAGTGAGTTATCATGTATCCTATCACCCAAGCTCGTTTCAACTTTCTTTTTGAATTCTAATTGTAACTTTCTGCTATTTCTCTTTTTCATCTGTACAACACAACATAGTATACGTTTTTTGCCTCTTTTCCCACCATGTGCCACGCATATAATGAAATGAGTCTTTGGGTTTTTATATTGATTGATATAGATATTTATGAAGACACATATAACATTTAAAAAACATATGTGGATATATATACACATATATATTTCTATTCCAATAGCATTATCCGCATCCACAGTTTTAAGAGTCTAAAGTTAAGGAATTGAAAGAGGTGGGGAAAGATACTTTTAAGTGGATTTAATTAATTACATATTATATTCTGGCTTTCTGAAGAATCTACCAGTGATTCTTCACTGGTATAAAGAATCCTGACCAACCCAACAACTCCAGCTCTCAGGAGATCTTTTTTTTTTTTTTTTTTTTTTTTTGGCCATGTCCTGGCTATTGTAAATAGAGCTACAATGAATGTTTTGGTACATGACTCTTTTTGAATTATGGTTTTCTCAGGGTATATGCCCAGTAGTGGGATTGCTGGGTCATATGGTAGTTCTATATTTAGTTTTTTAAAGTACCTCCATACTGTTCTCCATAGTGACTGTATCAATTTACATTCCCACCAACAGTGCAAGAGGGTTCCCTTTTCTCCACACCCTCTCCAGCATTTATTGTTGCAGATTTTTTGATGATGGCCATTCTGACGGGTGTGAGGTGATACCTCATTGTAGTTTTGATATGCATTTCTCTAATGATTAGTGATGCTGAGCATCCTTTCATGCATTTGAGGGCAATCTGTATATCTTCTTTGGAGAAATGTCTATTTAGGTCTTCTGCCCATTTTTGGATTGGGGTTTATTTTTGTTTTGTTTTGTTTTGTTTTGTTTTGTGGTACACGGGCCTCTCACTGTTGTGGCCTCTCCCGCTAAAGAGCACAGGCTCCGGATGCACAGGCTCAGCGGACATGGCTCACGGGCCCAGCCACTCTGCAGCACGTGGGATCTTCCCGGACCGGGGCACGAACCCGTGTCCCCTGCATCGGCAGGCGGACTCTCAACCACTGCGCCACCAGGGAAGCCCCTCAGGAGATCTTTTGATGATGCTTTTGAGAAAGAACAGTGTCAAAGAGTAAAAGGCTCTTGAATATGCAAAATATTTTCAGAGGACCATTTCTTCTTTTACGGAGTCATCTAGTGTGAGAAACATCTACAGGTATCCTCCAGCAAAGCAGAAAATTTACAGTAAATTGAACCTTCCCAGTGGGGTTCATCTTGACTCTTATTGTGACAAATGATAGCCCCACAAATTTTAATCCCTCGTTCATTTATTGCACCAGTGTAATCTGATGACTATTTATTCTGGCCATCTATTTGTTTATTTGTATGTGAAGTTTGTTTCCAGAGGCAGTAATTTTGCTTTGCCTTCCATTGTTGGAAAATGGGCATTACTGCCTACTTTACAAGCTAGCTTTAGGAACCCTATGCCAAGCTGGGTGAAGAGAGCCACAGGTGGCCCGGGGTGTGGGATTGGTCCTTCCAGTTGGACTCCCACCTCTTTTAAAGTAGGCTGTCCACCTGATGACAGACTTTCCTTCACTCAGGAACTCAGATGAGGTCGTGATACTGAGTATTCCTACATCACAGAGCAAGGGTTGAATCTGCGCATCATGGGCTGGAGGAACCAAGTGAGGGTGGATGGTCATAATCTTTGAGTTGCCAGTGACGTTCCGATCCTCCTGCTGTAGATGCTTGAAGATCATTGCTTCAGGGTAACAGATGGGTTCAAGGGTAGCCCTGCCAGAAACCAGGAAACACAGGTAGGCTGGGATTTGGATCATTCATGTTTACTCTGCCTTAGACTTGCCCTTGGGTACAGCCCTGAACTATTGGTTTCTTATCTGCAGAATAGAGCTTTATCACCTAATTATTGTTCCTGTTCTTGAGATGGACTGACCAGACACACAAATAATTTTTAAAAATCGGAGAAATGCTTTCAGGTCTTTGGTGTTATTTAAGTTATACTATTTGAGGGACTGTTGGCCTGGGTTGGATCAGGAAGATAACCCAACTCTGCTCTACTGGAAAAATGACTTTGCTTTTAAAATGTGAATGAAGTAAATCCACAAAAAGTTATGTTTTGCAGACACATCTACACCATAAAACTGTGTAAGAAGGCGCCTTCCCTTTGCCCTCCTGAGAAGTGATATTATTGCTATGCACGCTTGGGAAAGAAAGTGTCTGAGAACATTTCAGACTTTGTGGGATGGAACTTTCTCCTCTTGGACACAACATGTTTTAACTGCAACTTCAGAGAAGGAATGCAGCATAGGAGAACCTGGTATCAGGAGACCAGAGGCCAGATGGACAAAGAAACCTGGGTGTAGCGGGATTTCAGGGAGGCTGCTCTGCAATTTAGGGGCTGCAGTGGGAACAGATGGGAGGAGAGATGATCAGGAGTGCTTGTGACGACGGATGATTTTCTTTCCTCGCTTTTTTTTTTTTTTTTTTTGCGGTACGCTTTTTTTTGCGGTACGCGGGCCTCTCACTGTTGTGGCCTCTCCCGTTGCGGAGCACAGGCTCCGGACGCGCAGGCTCAGCGGCCATGGCTCACGGGCCCAGCCGCTCCGCGGCATGTGGGATCTTCCCGGACCGGGGCACGAACCCGAGTCCCCTGCATCGGCAGGCGGACTCTCAACCACTGCGCCACCAGGGAAGCCCACTTTCCTCACTTCTTGATGACATTTGCTTCTGAGGCGTCTGACTTTTAACACTTCTATTTTGGATGCCATGTTTTTGATGGGGCTGCAGAGATGTAAATCTAGGTAATGAAACCCGGAGGGAGAGGAAGAGGGCAGAAGTTGCAGACAGAGATACTTGGAGTGACGGTGAAATGGTTGCGATGTGGAGGACCGAGTTGGCAGCTGAGCTATGTGTTTAGGAAGAAAAAATTAAAAACAAACAAACAAAACCCCTCCCCAAACAACAGATTAGAATCAGTCCCTCTGTGGGAAGAAAAATGTTGGTTACCTTTTCATACCACAAGTCATTTGCTTGTAAGAACATATTTTAAGAATGAGTCGGCCCCTCCCCCCGCCCCCGCCCCCGCCCCCCAAGCCCCGGAGGCCAGAAAACCAACCCTACGTTGCTCCCGTCTTTGCAGAACAATCTTGCTTTAATTTTTAATTGATTTTTATTGGAGTATATTTGCTTTACAATGTTGTGTTAGTTTCTGCTGTGAGCAAAGTTAATCAGCCATACGTATACATATATCCATTCTTTTTTAGGTTTCCTTCCCATTTCGGTCACCACAGAGCATTGAGTAGAGTGCCCTGTGCTGTACAGTAGGTTCTCATTAGTTATCTGTTTTACACGTAGTACTGAATATATGTCAGTCCCAACCTCCCAGTTCATCCCACCCCCCCTTCCCCCCTTGCTAACCACAAGTCTTTTCCCT
>NW_006792985.1:4517658-4539304 GCF_000442215.2 Lipotes vexillifer
TGACTCTGTTTCTTTGCAGAACAATCTTAACAAATCTAAGACCTCCTTGAGCCCAAGAACTCCTGAGTGGTCATTCCTCCACCTCTCTGTAAAGCTCGGCCTCAGCTTATCCTCCCACAGTGCCTTTCTCCTTGCCCTTTTACTGCCCTAAGTTGATGAGGCTCCCAAGGACCCAGTCCTCAGAGCAGTTTAGCAGGGGCTGAGGTTGATCATGCCACTGAGAGCAGGGTAAACAAAGCATCCAGGCTCGATTTTCTTTTATTTTTCCTCTCGAAAAAGAGATGGAAAGAGGCTACTTCAGATTCTACTGAAGTCATAATAAAACCAGACCCACTGGGTCACCATATGCGGGGGGGGGGGGGGGGGGTTCCTCGGGCGCGTGGGGCCTTAGTGTACACACTCAGGGAGTGAAACAAAGAAAAGGAAAGGAGCAGTCCTATTGGCAACTGTTGTTAGGTAGTATAAACAATGGCCAGTCACTGGCATGGAGCGCAGGCTCAGATTCCAATAGCACTCGATGGGGAGCCTTCCTTAAAAAATTAGAAGGAGCTGGGCTGGAGCTGGTCCATGCTGGGAATGGCAGAAGAAGCAAAAACAAGAGTAAATGAATGGAAATTAAGCAGCAGGAAATGGGGATTTGGCACAAAGTTGGAATTTGAAACTGCAGAGAGGTGTCAGTGATAAGGTTGTATAGAGTTTCTGGCCAAAAAAAAAAAGAGAGAGAGAGAGAGAGAAGGAATGCAGATGTGTTCATTGAATAAAGTGCAGATGGAGAAGGGCTAAGAAGGAAAAAATATGCCCAGGAAATCATAATGAGTAGAGGTACATTTCTGTTTCGCAAAGTTTTAAAAATTATTCTCCCCGCATGTCTGGTTGAAATTACAGGTTGGTTCAGATTGTTCCAATCTACGGGAGAGATTAAGGCAGCGTTTATTTACTTTTACCTTTTCCTGCTCTGGACCGACTGGGCTGTTTCTGTCGGGAGGCTCCCGGTGGGGCTGGGCAGGCTGAATCCAGGTGTGAGTTGCTCTTTGGGGTCTGCTCAGGAACTCCATCCATCAGTTGCTCTTTAGTTAGAAATGAGTGGGACATCTCCGGAGAGCTCGGATCACTGTGCGGGTTAGTTGTCTGTCTGGGGAGCTCACAGGAGGTCTGACCCTCTCTAGCAGTCACCCTCTCAGTTGGCTGTGGGGGGGGAAGCTGAGCATTTTGGTTCTGTCCCCCTCCCCGTCTCACCCCCATCTGGAGGTGCTAGGTTGAACCTCTTTGTCTGAGTTACAGGACAGTCCTTGAGTTTAAACATTGTCTTATTTGGCTTAATGAACAGGAAGGTTGACATTGGCCATTGGCCTCCGTACTGTACCCTCTCTCTTTCTTGTCGGTCCTTGAGCAGAAGTAAATAATGTGAAGGACCCAGCCAAATACTAGATCCATAGACAGTGGGGCTGGGAGGCAGTGGGCGTGGCGGAGGCAACCTGCGGGGGAGTGGAAACGTCTTCGATTCGGAACTAGGAAGGGGACACGGGCCAAAGTCACTTTGCCACCCTTAAATGTCAATTTCTCATTTTCCCAACAGGACTAACTGTAACGACCCAATGTATTTTAGAGCATTTGTTTGTTTGGTGAGAGGCTTGGGAGGAAATACGTATGAAAGGGTCTTGCAGAATATCCTGTGTTTTCTTACGCAAAGTACCGTCATCTTCATCATCTGCGGGCGGAAAGTTCTGCTCTTAGAGGTGAAATCGCCGTTTTAGCAAAGAGGTAAGGTGTCATGAGGCAGAAGACAGTCTGGACACAAACATCCCACAGTCATCCTTCTTTCAAAGAGTGAAAGTGAATGCTTTTTGATGTGCCCTGTGGCCCCTCTGGTTTGTGTTTTAAGAGCAATAGAAGATGTAGCAATAAATGTGGTCCTGGCCAAGGTTTCCCATCTATCAATATGGATATTGGCAAATGCACAGCAGTGGGTAATATATCAATCTGGACTTCCCGCTTTCTTCCACTTGATGAGCAGTGTTTCCTTGGGGATATGCACAAATGTCATGTGTTTTATATCAATGCTGTTGACATAATAGTCTGGATTACATTCAATTCTGACTGTGTGTCATCTTGGGAAAGAATACTGTTTAAATGTTAGCATTTAAAAGTGAAAATTGGGTAAGAATTGGAGTGCGGGTGACCATGAAAACTTCCTGGTCTCAGCAGTGCCACCTGCCCCCAGTAGGGCTCCATCCTTGCCTTTCCAACTTCCTCTGATGTTCCCGGATCAGGTAATGGTCTCCTTTCCCCATCCAACTGCAGACCTACCTGTACATCCTACCATCTTGTACCTTGCTTTTTGGGAGGAGAAAATGTACATCAAGATTTCAATTTCTTATCTATTCTCACTTATCTGTACAGAAGATAGCACTTAACTGTAGCCAAAATGAGACCTTTTAAAGGGCTGTAACCTGGATGGGAACAGTTAGGTGAAAGTGCCCTTGAACATGGCTTGTGAATGCATTTTTGAGAGTATAAACAGTCGACTGTCCCAAGGGCTATCCTTTTTCCTTCCTTCATTTCCTTTATTTCTTCTCCTTTAAAAAACATCAATAGACTACCTAAAAATATAGAAAATGTATTAAAAATAACAATATTTAAAAATATTTTTATAAAAATCCATTTTCATTTTTATATATGTTCCTAAACACATGAATGTATGTATTTTACAGGTTGGCAAGTATTTATTAAATCTCTATTATGCCCTTAACTTTTTAAGCCCCCTCCCCCAAATGCTTAGCGTCTCGTAATATAAATAATAATCCTACCCGTAAAATGTCTCTGGAACTTTTTCCTCCTCTCTATTCCCATGGCCTCCACCCTAATTTAGCCCCTTATCTCTCACCATGGCAAATATAGTGGTCTCACAGCTGGTTTCCTGTCTCCAGGCGTTTCTTCTGCCCCAGAATTTTTAACTTCCTAGAGCTCAAACTTGATGACATCTGCACCTCTGCTTAAGGACCTGGCAGCAGCTTCTGGTACCTGCAAGGGAAGGCCATGCAATCAGTCCTTGGTCTCCAGCTCGGCCAGGCTGGGATGGAGCTGAGGCTTTCTGATCACAGTGATGCACGTGGTTTCTCCACTCCGCTGCAGCCTCAAGTTCTTCTCGAGGATGTGCACTTGGACCCCCTTCTCTGATCCTCCCAGCATAGGGCAGTTCTTAGGGCACCTAGTTTACAGCTGTGTCACAAGCTGCCACGCTGTGTCTGCATCCTCAGAGCGGAGACCCCAGGTCCCAAAGCCTGCGCAGCCGTCACCGTGATGAACAAATTAGGCATAGCTTCTACCTTTGCAGAGGCAGCAATCCGTATGGGGAAGACAGACATGGTATAATTAAAAGTGCAATGAATATCAGTATCATTTAGAACTGCAGGATGCTATGGCAGCAAATAACCAGGGGACCCAAACCCGTGTAGGGAGCGGGAAAAGCTTCCTGGTGGGAGAGATGGGGACAGGAGGCCTGAAGATGTGTGGGAGATCCCCAGCAGGAGAGTTGGGTGAAGCTGGCGGTGGGTGGGGACGAGAAGGGAGATTTGAGTAGGTCCTTGAACGGTGTGGGTGACATCTGGATGAGCAGAGAGGAAGAGGCAGCTGAAACCATGTATATATGTATATATTTCCAATTGACTCCCTTGATGAAGGCTGTCAAAAAATATGTGGTTATTTTTTCTTTAGTGCTTCTGAGCATGGGGCATTTGTGAGAGCCAAGACCCGTTGGTTGCCCTTGCCTCTTGGGCTCCTTCTCCCTGGACCTGTGTTATCTCTGCACCTGGCAGAGAGCGACTGGGTGAAACAGGAACACTGCCTTCTTGGCCTGGGCGCTCAGGTGGGGCAGCCAAGATGCCACTGGAGTTCCAGACCCAGGTGGCTGTGTTTCACAGCAGGCAACCACCAAAGGCGGCCCTCTGGGACACTAGGGATGCTAGAATGGAGGCTCCAGGAAAGCAGTTTGGATTCCCATGTAGCCTGATATCACTCTTCCTCTGCCTGAACTATTTTGAGACACTCCTGTCTCCCACACATACCCTTAATATGACTAGAATATAGCTAGTTCGAGCTAACAAATGTTCTTATAATTATGTTGCTAGCATGATAGATTATTTATTCTACTCAATATTTTTTTGAGTCCCAGCTCTGGGTACCAAGACTTAAGGAGGCTGTTTAAATAAAGAGATACAAACACACCTTGACAGCAGCTTATGAAAAAAAAAAAAAAAGGAAAAACCCCAGCCTTTAAGAGGTCTCAAATCTGCATCCCATCTGTTTAATATGTAACCTAATGTGCTACTGTGAAGCTCACTTTCCCACCGGGAAGCAGCTGAAGGGAGAGTCAGAGGCTCTGTCTGCTCAGCTGTCAATCCCTGACTGAAGAGAACAGGAGCCCTGGTGCATCCAGCCCTGTGGGGCTGTGTCGCCCTGCCCAGAGACCCTCATTCACCTGGAGGAGTGCTCATTGAGTTGGGGTTTGGGGCAATAAGCACTGGCGTTGGAGGGGCCTCTCCAGTCCTTGGGGTCAGGCTTCTTCTATTTCTGATGGTAAATCTGAAGCCCAAAGCAGTGTCTTGCTGGTGGTGCTACAGACCCAGTGGAGGGCAGCTCCCAGATCACTTGCTCTGACTTTGAATTCAGTGCCTTTTCTGCTCCATGGCAGGATGCTGAAAGCCAATGGAAATGGGTTCTCCTAGCCAGTCTAGAAAGCAAGCAGAAGCCAGGAGTCAGCTACCCCGGTCTGCTTCCTATGACTTGTCTAGGGAAGGGAAGATGTGTCTTCTCTCCTGACTAAATTTTAGCAATCCGATTAAATCCAATTCGTGCCTGTATTAGTACCTTAAGGAAAACTATGTGTTCGTTCATTCCTTCAATCATTCCTTTGATGATGGTCTATTATGTATATATAGAAGATGTAATAATCAATCCAGTAGAATTCCTGCCCTCCAAAGCTTTCCGATACGGTGGATGGACAACCAAGTAAACAAGTCATTATGGTCCAGTTTTGATGGTAAAGAAATACCACAGTGGTATGTGCCAGGCAGTGAAGTGCACTAAGTACCGTGGTGACAGAGCAGGGGACCATACCCCTGGCTGTGTTAGAGCTGGGGGGTCTCTGGGAAGGCGGCACTGACCTTCAGGTTCTTGATCTGCAGCTCAATTAGGTGGGCTCTGTGAAGTTTGTTTGCTTGTTTGTTTTCCCGTCTGAACATCTTTTTTTTTTTTTTTAAACATCTTTATTGGAGTATAATTGCTTTACAATGGTGTGTTAGTTTCCGCCTTATAACGAAGTGAATCAGCTATACACATGCATATATCCCCATATCCCCTCCCTCTTGTGTCTCCCTCCCACCCTCCCTATCCCACCCCTCTAGGTGGTCACAGAGCACCGAGCTGATCTCCCTGTGCTGTGCGGCTGCTTCCCACTAGCTGTCTATTTTACATTTGGTAGTGTATATATGTCCACGCCACTCTCTCACTTCGTCCCAGCTTCCC
Organism: Lipotes vexillifer; assembly: GCF_000442215.2. Taxonomy (NCBI): domain Eukaryota; kingdom Metazoa; phylum Chordata; class Mammalia; order Artiodactyla; family Lipotidae; genus Lipotes; species Lipotes vexillifer. The sequence continues at coordinate 4,523,182 of NW_006792985.1, forward strand.
CCTCCCCCTCCCCGTGTCCTCAAGTCCATTCTCTACGTCTGCGTCTTTATTCCTGTCCTGCCCCTAGCTGTCTGAACATCTTGAATAAGGTGTGAGGCTGTCCTGCAGAGGATGCAAGAGAAGCAATAAGACAGATCCCAGCCCTCCGGGGGCTTACAGCCTAATTGGGAAAACAACTTCATACTCAACACAACAAATAGGAAAAATTCCAAAGCATTCTGTAGGTCAGAGCTGTGTTATATGACATACATAATAAATACTAAAAAAAAAAAAAAAAAAATCAGAAAAGGAAAAGAATAGAATGAGTTGGAGTAGGCAAAAAGAGCGGTGGGGGAGAGATGGTCATTCATTTGGGTTTTAACTAAAGTGTAGGATTTGCCTAGATGAAGGGCAGGTTAGGAAGGATACTCTAGGCATGGGAGTTGGGGAAAATTAACGAAGTCTGCAAGGAGGGAACCTGGCATATTGGGGAAGAGTCAAAAGGCTGAAATGATTTGTAATAGTTCTTAACTTAACAATTGCCCAGGTGGTTTGTAAATTCCAACATGGACAGGGTGAGCATATGCCCCAGGTAGCCCCAGACGGTTCTGGTTTACATGCCTGTTTTCCTGGTGTAATTATTAACAGAGCCCCCTTTGATCACTCTTCGAAGTGTTCACATTAAAAATGACTAAACAAAAGTATCATTTTTGACGAACCCTGGACGTTAATCTTGACCTTGCCTTTTTGTCTTAGGGTGCATGCTTGAAGCCATTGCTCCTTTCTGTGCCTTTGATGACCCAGGAAACGCTTGGTACTTTCATTTCTTCCTAAGAACCTATGGAGCCCAGAGAAAATCTTCAACCTCATTCTCCCTGTAGTAGAACATAGCAGTACATCCTTAGAAGCTGCAGAGAGGCAAAAACTCCTCATTTCTGCTCTAGCAAAGTGTGTGTGTGTCCTCTCTCCTCCCAAGTGAATTTTCAGGCTTTCAAAGATCTGTCTTTGTCTAAAAGGGTTGGAGAACTGAGTTGGATGACTTGGAAAGTGTTTAAAAATTCTTTGGACAGAGGCATCATAGAAATACCAGGTGGCCATTGAGAAGTGAGGGGGTGGATTCCATCCAGTGGTGGCGCCATTTATCATGTTCAGTTGGATGGATTCTGGAGCAGAGAATAAAGAGCTGTCCGTCGTGGGATTTGATCTTACTCTCACAGCTGGTAATCCCAGCCTGCATGGGCCTGGGCTCCAGCTCACGTAACCGCTACTCAGGCTCTCTCCCAGCCAGCAGGGAAGAGTCTAGCTGCTGGCACTGTCAATCCAACACCTTTTTATGAGTACTAAATTTGCAAAAATAATAAATGAAAATGAGGTTGTGTGCCATTTCAGCATGTGTTCTATATAATGAAATAAGATGGTGATATCAAATTACTGGCTAATTTAATTGACTGGAAAAATCAATTTCTAAAAATGACAAATAATTTCCAAATCAGATAAATTAGGGGAGCAACATCTATTTTTGGTTTTCATTTGGGGAGAAAGATATACAGCATGCTCAGAGAGATTTTTTTCTTTTGAAAATCTGTAAAAACTACTTTGTTCTAGGTTGGGGTATCAGCTCAGGGTAGGGGTGGTGGGAGGAAGAAAAAACTCTTTTACTTTCATTTCATTTATGAGTTGCACTTATTTTTATTCTGGATTCTTTATATCTATTTGTGTTAAAATTGTGGAGGATTGGCCTCCTTTGTTAACTGGCCTGTGATTTATGCGTTTCTGGTACAATTTGGAGCACCAAGGCATTAAAAAGATTGCCCGAAAGTTGCCCAAACCCTAAGATTGTGGTTCTATGCCTGAGGTGGATGATGAACAATTCCGGTGACATCTTTGAGCCTGGGTCAACAGTTGAACAGACTTTAACTCATTCCTCCCCTAAGAAGACCCAATCTTTTTGTTATTCATTTAGCTGTAATAACTCTTACTCCCAAGCATTAATACTAAGATGTAGCAATGGATAAGGTGTTTTTTTGTTTGTTTTTTTAATAAATTTATTTATTTATTTTTGGCTGCGTTGGGTCTTCGTTGCTGCGCGTGGGCTTTCTCTAGTTGCAGTGAACGGGGGCTACTCTTCGTTGTGGTGCGCCGGCTTCTCGTTGCGGTGGCTTCTCTTGTTGCAGAGCACGGGCTCTAGGCATGCGGGCTTCAGTAGTTGTGGCTCGCGGGCTCAGTAGTTGTGGCTCACGGGCTCTAGAGCACAAGCTCAGTAGTTGTGGCACACGGGCTTAGTTGCTCCACGGCATGTGGGATCTTCCCGGACCAGGGCTCGAACCCGTATCCCCTGCATTGGCAGGCGGATTCTTAACCACTGCACCACCAGGGAAGTCCCTGATAAGGTGTTCTTAATGGTGACTTTTGTCCCTCTTTGACCAAATGAGATGAGATGTTCAGGACAGTGGTCAAAGGTGGCTTGACTACCTGCCTCAGCCCTCAGGAGCCTTCTGGAACCCAGGAGCATGCAGAGTCTGAGGACCCATGTGTTGCAGATGCATCTTTATGCAAAGACTCTGATGAGCTCTCCAGCCTTTCATTGTAATTGAGAAATGAGACCAATTGTATTGTAATACATTTCTATTATTCTTTTTAATAAAAGTGTGCAAGTATGATATGGGGTGGGTATTGGTGATGGCAGCCATCTTGTTTTAGCAAACTATGGAATTTGAGAGGCCATTGTATGAGCTTAATGGAAGAGCGGTCCTTGGAACCTAGCTTTCCACTATTCATCAGTAATTAAAAGGGGAAACAGCCAGCTTAGTGGGGTGGCTCATTTCAGATGCTCTGATAAAGGAGGCCGCCCTTTATCAAAGTTGGTCATCAGATGCTATTCGTTAATACATTTCTAGACTGAGAAGCCATGCCCTGTTGTCTTCCTCAAGTAAAGTCTCAGATTTGCTTGGCCTTTTGCTCATTGGTACAGTTTTTATTTCAAAAGGTGGTGAGGTTAATAGTTCTAGAAATAATGATTTAGCCCTTCACTGATTTTAAAACATGTCGCCAAAAATGTCATCCTGCGTGGTACTGATGCATGCCCCTAGGCCAGCTCTAGGCAAAACTGGGAGGTAGGCCAGGTTTATTTTCGACTTCCCTGACTGCTTCCGGATGTGGTCACTCTCCATCCTTTTCAGGACCATCTTCCTTTTCTCCTTTTCCAACACTCCCAAGCTCCCCTTCCCCTACTTCCCATAACACCCTTGGAATGTCCTTGATTTTTTTTTCTTTTCTGCTAATGAAGGAACGATCCAGAAACCTCACTCACGCCTTAGCGTGAGTGCTAGTGACTTCTTTCATTACCCTTGTTAGAGGACTTGCATCTTAAAAGGACATGAAGGAGGTCACCTTTAAACCCACGGAAGAGATCTCTGGTAGCCAACTTTAGGCATTAGCAGGAGGAATATTTTATCAGGAAGCAGCTCGTACAATATTTTTATGTAGCCCCATCAGTATGGCTCTAAACTATGTGAGGGTCCTTGTTAAACAGAAAAAAATAAAAGGAAATCATCAGATTCCCAACATGCTTATGGGGGTAATTTTAACAACCAGTAATTGAGAAATGGGGGAGGCAGCATAATATAGTTAACTGTACGGCATGCTGGAACCAGATAGTCTGGCTTGAATTGCAGCTCCACTTCTTTCTAGCTGTGTGAGCATGGGAAAGTTACTTGAGCTCTCTGTACCTCTGTTTTCTCATCTATGAAGTAGGAACAATAATGGTAATGTCCCCCACCTGGGTGGTTGTGAGGATTAAATCAGTTCCTGTATAGATAGTGTTGGAAGGTACTGGGCATGTTGTAAGCCCTCAATATATGATAACGATGATGATGTTGACGATGACGATAACGATGACTGAAAACTTTTGAAAGTAGAAGGTATATCTGTGCAAGAAAGTATGTCTGTGCAAGACCTATTTTTTACTTAGCCACGATATCTGGTGTGCGTTAGGATTCCGAGATCACTCGCAGTAACCCGTCAGCTGCCCAGGAGTCTGCAACCATAGTTGGAGTCTGGGTTAAGGCACACCCTGGCTGGCCTCCTTTTGCAGAGGTAAGAAGAGGCTGAAGCAGTGAGCACCAATGCAGGATTAGATTTTGGAACTTCCCGAGTTCCCAGACTCGGGAGTTCCGTGAGATGCATTCATCTTTCAGTTAAGGCTCTGTTTATTTCCCTTGTGTTCAGGGCTCAAGGAGGGAACTACTATTTCCTTCACTTTATGAGTCGTGGTTCTGTTCTGTCATTTTGGGAAGGGCCTTAGGCCCTCAACAGTATTACCGCTGTACAATTATCTGGAGTGCAGGCGCACAGCAAAGAGCATTTCCTTTTTAATGTAGTTATAAATGTCGCTTCGGTTTGAGATTTAGGAGTGCGATCAGGAGCTTCGTTTCCTAGTCAAACAGGGTATGATTAGAGTGGGACTCTGGACCCATCCCTCACAAGACATTGTAACTGGGGAAGGTAAAGCAATGTGCTGGTTTGCTTCCTCTGGATCAGAGGGTTATCCGGAAAAGGAGCGACTTTTCACCAGTCGTCTTCTAGCTGTTCTATGTGGTTGCTTGTTCAAAGTCATAGAATTGGCTTGTTTACCCAGAGTAACAGTGCCTGCTCTCCAGAGAAATAACACGTTAAGAGTTTTCACTCGTCCACAGAACCCCTGAGCTGGGGCGAGTGTGTGTGGCAGGAGAGACACTGCACCCGTTGTCATTTTGGTTTCTTCAAGACAGGGCAAGGAGAAATCGAATCACTGAGAGAACCAGTTCCCTTAGGATTAACCTCTAGTCAGATTCTACCTCCAAAGTAGAGGAGGCTTGTAGAATGAATCTATGAATGAATGAAAGAATGAATGAATGCTTGGCCAACTAAGCTCTTTGGAAGAACTTCCTGGCATCATTCATGCCCTTAAGAGATATTTATCATGCATCTTCCGTGGAACAGACTTTATGCTCTATGGGTTGTGTTGGGTGTCACAGTCCCTGTTCTCCAGAGGGTCTTAGTTCAGCTAGAGGAAAAGACAAGGAAGCCAAAGATGACAGAACAAGAAGTAAATGTTTATCAAAGGTCTGTGCCAAATTTATAGGAAGGGCACCCACTACTGCCTTGGACGAAAGCAGAATCATGGATAATTTCCCAGAGTGGCTGATGCCCAGACTGGGTGAGGAGTGAAGCAGGGTTACTAGGGTAGGGAAGGAGGGAACAGCATCCAGGAAGAAGGAACAACAGCATGTGCAAAAGAGAAGGCGTATGTGCACATTGGAAAACTTCCAGCAGGGCTCACGGTGAGGCTGGGGAGGGAGGGAGGTGTCAGTTATCAAGGCATTCTTAGGCTGAGTATGGACTCTGGTCTAAATGCCGTGGTGGTGTTGGGGGTGGTTGGAGAAGAATTAAAAAATTTTGTGGGTGTGTGTGATCTGATTGAATTTGCCTTTGACTAGAGATGGAGTGTGGAGCCAGGATTGCGCATGGGGGAGAGAGGCCGGAGGCTGGGCAACCAACTAGGGGGCTATCGGCTAATTTAAGCAAGAAGTGATGGAGGCTTGAACGAAGGCATAGCAGTAGGTACGGAGAGTAGGGGACAAGCTTAAAAGCTACTGGTAGATGCAGAAGCAGCAGGATTTGATTGGATGTGAAAGTGAGTCAGAGGGAGAAGTCTGGGCTGCCGTCTGTGTTTCTACCTTGGTTGACAGATTGGATATAGAGGTGGGTGTCGATCCGAGGATAGTTTGGGAGTAGTTCCTGGTTTAGGTTATGGAGATGGGGTGGTTGGAGGGCACAGAAGGGTGAAAATGATACCATCTCTATAGAATCCAGAAGAATAAATCTTTCCCATTAATGGCTATGGTCCCCCTCTCTACCATCCAGATGACTGTTTGGAAAAGTGGAAGATCTTTGGTGCTTTTCCATTTTCCTTTCATTCACTTTTCTCTTAGCAGGCATATTTGTGTATGATATAAGATACCATGCTAGGCCTTGGGGAATAAGGTACAGGCCCCATTCCCAAGGTGTTTACATACTGGTCTTGTTCGTATACACTCTCTTTGGCCTGTCCTCCATCCGATGCTCACATTCGCTGTGTCTCACTCCCGAAAAGGGAATTTGTTCTTAGTTAGCTATTGCCTCATTCCAAATACGCTGCTGATAAAGGCTTAGGAGATTTGGCTGTTCTAAATGGGTACACTTTGATAGGAGATTCTGGAAGTTGAAGAACTCCTTACCAGAAATGATTTAATCTCATGGTGGCATTTCCCCATCATACCAGACAGTGGAAGAGAAGCTTTTGGTGTGTGAGGACTTCCTGGTGCCTCGGCAGGCAAACCACAAAGATGACGGCTGCTCTGCTTTCACCTTGGACCAACCTTCCAGTTCCAGCCCCTTGTTCATTCTGAGACCACACTTCAGCATTCTTTATTAATAGTAAAAAGCTCTCCTGCATTTGGTATGAAAGAAAGATGATTTTAGGAGGTTTAGGAGTCCTGAATTCTTAGATAACACCAGGAATATAAATTCCCTTTCCCCCAGTCAATTTAGTTACCCTCCAGCAGCATTAAAAATTTAACAGAGCTGGAATCAGAACCACCTTGCTTCCAACTCTCTGTATTTTTTTCCCTATAATCTCAGTTATAGACCCATTATTCAGGGGCCCTCAAAGGAATGCATTATCAAAAATGAACTCCACTGGCTTTCACTGTACCCCTGAAGCTAAACACAGCTTAAGTTAAAAAAAGACATAAAGTAGGGGAAGAAAGAAATAGTCGATTCTTTATAAATTATACCGCTCTCCCCATATCTTGAGTTTGGGGACAGGAGACCCTCAGAGTTGGGTGAACCTGGGCAGATTCTCTTTGTTCCTCTAACCAGGGGATGCAAGAAGATTCATTCAGGCCAAGGGCTTGAATAAAATGAGAATAAAATGCAGGAAAAGCACAGAAGAGGGTGGCAGGGTTCCCTTAGTCTAGCTGGCCCTGAAGTTAGCAACACACAGAATTATAGAGGGGAAGAAATGTTAGAAATTCCCTGGTCTGGACCACCACGTAAATATAGACTGAGGGAGTTATGGCCCCAAAGAAACTCATGTGAAATAAGACATAGAAAGTTATTGGGTTCAGCTTTGGGGCCACAGCAGAAGAACACTGATAAACTGGGCCTGTGACAAAGAGAGAATTAGAATCATGCAGACCCTGAAACTGGGTCATGGACCCATGGTCCAGGTCATGAGTCTGGAGAAGCTTGGAACAGAAGAATCTGGGGCAGGAGGAGATGGGGTAACAAAGCAATCTTCACATGTTTGAAGGGTTATCACATGGAATAAGGACAGGTATCAAACCCTTGGGTCTTAAAATCGAATCCAATATTTTGTTTTGCATTTGAGACACCTGAAGCCCAAAGAGTTAAACAGCTTTCTTAAGAGCAGGCCTGAATACCTGCATCCTTTCCCACCAAACAGAGGCCTCGAGTCAGAATACCTCTAAGGCCCCGACCCCTTAGCTGGATATGCCACCGCGCTTAATCATTGAGCCTCCATCTATAGTTTTTGAAAGCCAACCATGTACAAAGTTCTGTGCCAGATGCTAAGGGGGATTCAAACAGCATACTTGGACCTTACAGCATACTAAGGGGGATTCAAACAGCATACTTGGGGATTCAAACAGCATACTTTGAGCTGCTGCCCAAATCCCAGGGCGTTGGAAAGGGAGTTGCTGTAATTAATGAATATATTGATAAATATATTAATCCAACAGACATTTATGGAGGTTAATATATGTATACATCTTACATAATATTCATTATATATGACATATGTTCTGTATAATATTTATTTATATATATAATATGTCTCATCAGGGGACAGAAGGCTGACACCCATGGGGAATGCCCTAGCCAAGCAGGCAACACTAAAGGTCTAAAGAGAGCTGGGGTCGTAGGTGTTCTTAGGAGTTGAGAGATGAGAAAGGTGACTTCGTCTGAGTTACAAAGTTGTCTATAAACATTAGGTTGTTAAGTTTCTTGCTAGTTCTGTCATCTACGTCTTTTCCTCATATTAGCTGTGGCTTCTTGGAGAGCTGGAACCCTGCTTATGCTTTTCTCTTATCCCCACAGAGTGCCCAATAGAAGCCGAGCAAATAATAGTGATTAACATAACTTGAATAAAAAATTTTAAGGAGATGAATTTTTTATGGAGATGTCCTCTTTCTTAAGCTCATGTGTTCAGACAAGTGTTTTCCAAGGGCGAACGAGAGCCTCTTTGGGGTATGGCTGGGGGCCACGAGTCTGGAGCACAGTGGGGCCCCGTTCTCTTCCAGGATTGTTTTTCCTCTGGCTGAAAGCTGACAGTCATGGGAATTCTCTGGTATCTTACTCCGCTCTAGTTCCAACAAAGAATGGGGGAGGAAGAGAAGAATGTTCTAGATCAAAATAGGCCTCTTTCATAGTGTTTTGGTGTTTTGGCTGGGAATTATACTGGGAAGACTGCATTTTTCTGGGGCTGTCCAGCTTTCCAGCTCAACCCAGAGGGTCCTGTTTTAATAGGTGGAGGGTTATCACCTAATCTACGAGCCAGGTGTCCAGGACTAATGCAGTCACCATCTAGTTTTTTGAAGGCAACTAGGTACAAGATGCTGCACTAGCAAGATGGGAAACAGGAAGGAACAGAGAGCCAGGAGTTGGGAAAACTCACTTTTAAATAAGATGTTTCCACCAGGTGGCCTCTGGAGTCTAGTTTAACAATTTTATTCCATAGAAGAAACAAATATTTGGCTATTAGTCCAATTCAGCCCCTACCCAGTTGAGACAAGGTGCTCAAGCTTGAAGAGAAAAGAGCCCTGTGAAGTTCCTCGTGAAGATCAACTCTAGTTTTCAGACAAGTTTCACGGAGAAAATTCCCGTGCTCAAGGAACTTACCCCTCCCGTGAGGTAGGACGCATACAGCGCACCACGTACACATCTACAAAACGTCCTCCAACTCATTTGCGCCAAGTCCACAAAGCAACCTTGACCGATAGAAGAGCATATACAGTAGTCATTAAGTTCTGTGGCCCCAAAAGGAAGCAACCCCTAGGCTGGAGGTGGTAGGCGGGGCAGGGACAGAGGGGCGGTCCAGCTTTCACAGCCGCTCTGGGCCTCAAAGCCCCAGCCTCCTCATTTAATTATCGAGGAAAGGAGATATGTGTAGAATCTCCAATTTAGGCTTAGGTCAAGTTAGAGAAGGCTTTCAGTTTCCAGCTACAGAACGATTTTGCCATATATGTATCTCTGCAGGCGCCTGGGCAGGGGGCTTGGGCTTTCACTCTGCTCTGGGTGACCCTAGACAGCAGTTAATCTCTCTGGAGCCTCTCTAAAAGGGGGGCTAAGCCCCACAGGGATGGTGTGTCAGTTTACTAATGACTGTAAAAGGCTTCGGAAACCCCCAAGTACTGGAGGAATGCTGCTCCCAGCAAAGAAAAACAGTGTATTTCCAGGACACTGCAGCCTAAAGACTTTCTCTTTGCTGGGTGGGGGAATTTGCAGCTTCTCTCAATCCTGAACCAGACTTAGGTGGACCGATTTTCAGACCATTTGAGGATCCAGGAACTTCTGGGTAACAAAGAGCTCGCCCTTGGAAGGGGAAGAAGAATTCAGATCAGGGGTTTTGGGGAGCATTGAGAATACAAGAAAGAAAGGAAAGGGAGGAGACAGTTCTAAAATCCTTCTACCATGTCAGAGCTGCTGCCCAAATCCCAGGGCGTTGGAAAGGGAGTTGCTGTAATTAATGAATATATTGATAAATATATTAATCCAACAGACATTTATGGAGGTTAATATATGTATACATCTTACATAATATTCATTATATATGACATATGTTCTGTATAATATTTATTTATATATATAATATGTCTACATATTTTTTTTCTCATATCAAGTACTAGGACACAGTAAATCCCTCAGAAGAATCCTCAACATTTCCCATGATCGAAGTGAGTGCACACCGACAGATACACCGTGCTAGCCATTCGTAGTGTCAGATTGTATCATGCACATACACCCGAGTGAGGGCCCAGAGTGACTGCAAAGCAGTGAATCCACAAACAGACACTCTTCCAGGACCTGGTGGTCACCCCCTGGGCCCATGCAGAAGGCTTTTTAGTTATCTGTTTTCCAGAATGAAAATGTTCTTTGTTACCAGTTTTCAAAGCTGCAAAATATGAACGCCTCCAGAAAAATATCCTACAAATGAACCAAACATAAATTATACAACATCTTAAAAAGGTTAAAGAAATTGAATGCTTGACAACATAATAGGATTTATGCCCAGTCCGTCTATTTCCAGATTCCCTGGAAACACCCCCTTTCCTTGGAGGCCTCATTTACTCCACAAATTGAGGACTGACATGGAGCAATATTATACTAGGGTGACTGAATTGTACATTCTTCACAAAGAAGGCACCTGATTTTTGGCTACCATCTAACCACACTTCCATCCTCTAAGACACACACCAAAGTCAGCTGGGAAAAGGTTATATTAGAATACAGGTTGCTGGAGGTGGCTTTTACATGTTTAGTTTTCAGACTGGCAACTATGCTTGAGACTCATTCTGTGTCCCCTGATGGGGTTCATTGTTCTTCCTGAGTTTCCATCCTGGGCCCACCTCTGTCCTGCGTCCTGACACATTCATCTCACAATTTTCTCTCCAGCGTCCATCTCTTCCACTGGATCACGAGTTCCCTGAGGGCAGGAACATGCTTTTCTCTTTCCAGCCTCCAGCACAGTACTTAGCAAATAATCAATAAATATTTGTTGAATGAACAAGTCATCCATAATTTAGCCACGGTGTGGCCTAAAATGGACTAAAACCCCAGGCCATCTTATGATCAGACATGGTTCACTTTGGAGACTCTCACAACATTTTAACAAGTTTATTGCAGTGTTGCAAAAAATAGTTTGGTGACAGTGGGAAGTTTAGTAAAGAAGGGGAGGAAGAGAGCAGGGCCAGTAGGCGATGCGGACATGGGTCTGGCCCTTCTGACAACAGCCAGTGGTCCACGTCTGTAGTTGGATCCTTCTGGTCAACCTGGGTGTCTGTAATGCTTCTGCATGGCATAAAGCAGAGACTAAGGGGTCATGTGGTGGAGGAGTCATGGCTTCTGAGGCCCCCTCCTTTCCCAGGTTCCTTTGCTTCTTCTGTAGTGCTCTTGTCCCATCCCCGCCACCCAAAAAATGTCAGATGGGAAAGGTGAACATCAAGTATGGGGAGCGGCAATGACATCGGGGACGCCAGTTGTCATCCAGCTCAGTAGCAGTGGAAGCATGGGGGTGGGGAGGCCCCAGGACCAGAAAGGAGTGGCCTCTATCCCTACTATTACTGCCACCTCACTCTTCACACCCTTGAGGTTTGGTGTCACACCCTGTCAACTCACCAATGAAATAATGCTTGGAAAAAATATTTTAGAACTAGAGTGCTGTACAAAGTATCATTATAATTGTTATTAAATCTTGCCAGAGTGAAATCTTTCCTTTAGGATGCAGTTGCTTGGCACATGGGAAAAATAATCCCCACTGTCAGCCTTGCAAATAGTTGGCAAACATTTACTCGTCTACCATGTGCAGGAGAAGGGGGAGGCGACGGTGGTCGGGGGTCTCTCTCTACGTACACGTGTTCCACATGCCTTCCCTCAAGAGGCACATGGAAAAACGCAATGAATGAAATCATTCTTGCACTCACCTGGTTTAAATCATCACTTGCCTGGTTGAGGGGGCGGGGGCCTATTTTTGTGTCTTTGAGAAATCAAGGTTTTCATTTCAGAGGGCTCACTAAATGATGACTTCTGCAAGCCTCAGTTTTCTTTTTTGGAAAACAAAAGAATGGAGGGAAATGACCATAGAGTTTCCTTTCCACCCCTGGTAATTGATGAGTCTCTGCAGCTGATAATACTCACGCGTATCTGCGTGGGTGCTGCAGGAATAAGGAGACTCAGAGAGAAATGCTCAGAGATCTTGGAAAGAAGAGTGCCCAGGAGACAAGGGAGCAGCTCGGGGATGTGGCACCTGGAGTCCCAGCCCTGACTCTTCCGCTGGCTGACTGCCCAGACTTACGCAAGTCACGTAAAATGTACAGTTGGTAGGTCCCACCTCAGAAGGTTGCTGTGAGGCTCAATAGAGGTATATGAAAAACTAGTTCCCAAAATACTTCTCAGACATGTCATTGCTAACCCTGGCTCTGCCACCAGCTTCAGAGGCATGTAGGGGCTGCCTCAAGTTTCCCCCCTGCAAGGTCCTCTCCAGTTCTAATAGTCTATTCTTCTGTGACTATATTTCTAAGTATTTTGTGAAGCACCCTATTGACCAAGCTGTGCATCTGAAATCATCAAAGATACATATATTTTGATTCGAAGGGGCTTAGGTGTCATCTAGTCCAAACCTGCTAAGTCACACAGCAGTTCTCTTTACAGCATCCTTGACAATGGGTCAGTTATCATGATGGGGAAATCTTGCCCAACCTGGAAGCCGATTTTGATTTTGAGCTGTGTTATACTTTATCAAGTTTTTCTCATATTGAGCCAGATCTGCTCCTTGGTAAATCCTACCCACTAGTCCTGCTTTCCATCTTCTGGAACCCTAATTGATCTGAAGTTATTCATATTAATTCTATCTCAAACTCTTTTCTTGTCTAGCTTAATAATCTTCTCTCTGCTTCACAGATAAAGGACAAAGTGACTTGTCCCTGGTCACATCCCTGGGACATGTCAGAGGATGATGAGAACTTGTTGCCGGGGGTGTTCGTCACTGCTGCTTATCTTCCCTGAGCCACAGAGAAATGGTCTTGCAACTGATGTAGGGAAGCCCCTGTGTCATTTTTCCAACAAACCACAATCCATTCCTTTGTTTTGGATTCCTTGGTTTAGCTAAATGTTTTCATTACATTAATTGCAAAAGATTTTTCTGGTCAACCAAGACAAACTCACTAACACACACACACAGGGAATCAACATATAATCAAAGTGATGCATCAGGAAACTGGAGAAAGCTGTCCCACGTTAATGTTTTTACATTAAACTTGAAAGACTATTAGGAAAACAGATAACACACAGACACAGAAGAAAGATCTCTTAGTTTTAAAATACTGCTCTCAACTTGAGTGGGTCCAGTGACGTAAAATAAAGGAACTAGGGAAAAAAGATCACAGAACTGAAAACTGAGGAGCATTTGAGCTTTGTTTTGCTGGAATATGGACTATCACCCTTGGTCCCTCATTTTTTTATTTTTAGATATTTGTCTTAGGAATGAAGTCATCACGACAGGATGCACAGTAGTTATGTTTTGTGTGGAACAGCAGAAAAAAGACTGAGAATAAAGGTGGGGGGGCATCGTTCCAGTCCCTAAACTGCCATGGAGGGGTTGTCTGGTCCCTAAGAAGCTCGGCAGGAATGGAGTAGTCATGACTTATTGATAGCAACAGTCAGCTTTTCTCTTAGAGGTTTTTGAGGTACCCTCAAAGGACCCATGGAGATCACTGGGGACTCACTGCCTTCTTGCAATACCAACTGTATTTTGCAGATAAGGAAACTGAGGCCCAGGCAGTTGTCGTGACTCAGGTAATATCACGCAGAGAAGTATGCAGAGCCAAGACTGGAGGTCTGGCCCTTGATTCTGAGCTCACTGCTCTCCCCGGTGCATCACTGAGCAGAGTAGATGACTTAATTCTTACTGTCCAGAAGATGGACACCCTGAAAACAATTGCCCCTTCCATCTTTCGGAAAGCAGGAAGAGTTACGCCTTTCATTCAGCCACAAAGACAGTCTTATCATTAGTTCCTTTATCAGAGCTCTAAGTCACAATTGCTTCGGATGAATTTCTCATATTTACATTTAGTATCTTACAAGGTCACTATATTTATCTTTCTATGTTTGCTGGAAATGAAGGAAAAATGTTAACAGCTGTACAACTAGAGGAAAAAAGGAAAGAAAGAAAAAAGAGAGAGAGAGGAAGGAAGGAAGGAAAAGAACAAACTAGGCTTTTTTTTTCAAAGTAAGGGAGGAAACATTGACACAAAGGAACACTCTTACTAAGAGTAGGTGGAGAAAGGCATCTGAAAAATAATACCTCAAGATGCATTGAAACATTTTAGGGAATTAGGGAATTCTGATCTCCTGAAAAAAAAAAAGAAAATTAATATTAAAGACAAGCTGTGAGTTTCCATCTGGCCTTGCCGCTTTCGACTAACGCTTCCATGACGGAATTCATCTGTCCATCAACTGTCAAAAATTCTCCTGTCAGTAAATCCCACGATACCCGAACAAGCCCACCCCGCTCAAAATATTCCATGCCACAAACTATTCCGAATTCTGAATTCTTTTTTTCAGATCTCTGTTCCATAAGACATAAAAGTTGTTGCTTCCTGGCACCCCTTTTTTTCTCTCCCTTTCCCCCAGATCTCTCTCACGCTCAACCTCTAGTAGGGGGCAGGGGATGAAGGAACTTGTGTGGAAAATTTAGGGAGCCCTCAGTCATTTGGAGATTGTGTTCCCACCCAGATCCTTCTGAGCTTTTGCACTAGAGTCTGACAACAGACAGCCCACATCTGTTTTAAAACACTGAGTGGTTGTGAAGTGTGAACTCCCCACTGTTTAATGTAACTACATGACTATTTAATGTACACTGTGGTAGAGCAGCTCAGAATGCCAAACTGTTGTGACATGCCTGAAGGACATATATAAACATAATATACTGTAGGTTATTGTGACAAAATACATCTATGCCACAAACAGGGGGATCTGTTTGTCCACCAGGACCACTGCATGAGAAAGGAAAAATGTTCGTGACATTCTTTCTTTCCCCTACCCCATCCCCACGTCAACTGTGAAATCGATACGGGGCTAATGAATCGATAAATCCAGAATGGTCATAACGTGCCCGATTTAAATAGTTTCAGAATTTCAAAACCACTTATCTTTTAAATGAATCTGAATCTATAATGCAGAAGGAATGCGGAGAGAGAGGACCGAGAGGAACTGCTGAAGATTTTGGCCTCTTCCTAGAGACTTTGTGAACTTTTATGGGTGTTAGGGCACATTGGGTAACATTTTGATGGTACTTTTGGTGGATTTGGGGGCCATCATTTTCTGCAGATGTCATAGATGGAAAAACCATCTACAGCTGCTGCTAGCGTTAATAAACGAAATAAGAGGGAAGACATTATGGCTTTACAAATATATTTCATTTTTAATATGTTTCTCCCAAAGGTGAATTCTTGTACCTTCCGACATCTCATTAATCAATTGATCAGAATCTGTTATTTTACATCTCATTGCTACAATTTTAATTAACCTTTGCTAGTTAAATACTCACCAAAAATCAACTCCAATTGTAACCCCCTTTCCCTTGAATCCAAGCATTTCAATAAAAGCTTTTCTTTTTCTCAGTCTTTAACTAGGACTTAAATGGAAAAGATCTAGACTGTGTAGTATCTATTGCTCTTTAGGGGATTTTGCAAACCTAGAATAAAATCTTTAGGTCTGAAAAACATATGAAGATTATGCTGTGAGTAGGCTTCCAGAGGGTGGACTCGGCGGCTATTCTTGTGTGTACTTTTAGGAAAGTATTATTCTCTTTTTAATTCAAAGTTGCTGTTTCTCAGAAAATAACTATTTCCATGGAAAACAAAACAAAGCAGCCCGAAACAACAACCAAAAATATCCCTTTGTAAATGATACCGAGAAAGAGAAAGGGAGATTTGTTTTGAAAATAAATTTCAAACTGCTATTATTGTTGGTATTTAAGTTATGCTACTTTAATACAGACCAAGATTCTTCATCTATTATTTCTAGATTGAAAACACCCAGGCCAAGGTCCCGTAATTAGGAAAACTTGCTCCTGCCTCCGACTAGTGCGCTTCGGGCTTCCCGTTACTGTATCCCGTGGTCCGCATGATTTTTCCTGATAACTTAGCAGTCACCGAGGGAATAAATCTGAGAAGGCCTTTAAAACAAAATTGTGAACGCTTTCCTGTTTGCCTTAGACCTGCAGCCTCAGTCCAGGCTGCAGATGGACTGTCCCAGGCACGGAGGACTTTTCTTATATTGAGGACTTTAAAGGGACGGTGTAGGGAAAGCAGCTTGAGAGAGGGGG
>NW_006792985.1:4539314-4552431 GCF_000442215.2 Lipotes vexillifer
CCAGCAACACAGCAGCGAGGGGGAAAACCACTTTTGTAGAGCTGACAAATGGGGAGTGTGGGGATAAGGTCTTCCGAAGCCAATCGTCCCTGAACAATTCGGTGAATTAGTTGGTTTTTGCTTGGACACGCTCCCCTGTCGTATTCTTCCGCACTCATCTGCCTCCTTTCATCACAGTGAAGAGCCCCATTACCGAGGAACACCTCACGTTAGCTCCTAATGCGGGTAAGTTTCTGGTTACACGGCTGCAGATGCTGTGTAATGTTACCACCCTTCCACAGCCAGCGGACTTTTGACGGGCTTTTATTTTAATTTCCTTTATCCCGCTGGTTGCAACTTTGGAGACAGACGCAACCCTCGCCACGCAAACAGGGTTAGTGCCTCTTTAAGGAATATTTAAATTGCATTTCCTACTGTCAGTTAAGTCTCATCAATCATGTTTTTAATTAAAAAGAAGGACATCTACATCCCACTTTCGACTCAAAGTGCATAATGAAATCCTGGATTGGGGTAGCGCTGGAGAGTTTCCGCGTTGCTCAATGCATTCGGTGGAGAGGCAGGCAGGGGAGGTCAGGAACACTGGTGCATATGCAAGTGGCAAACAAATAACACTCCTGATAGGGCCGGGTGACATGTGTCAACCCTTGTCATCCAGAAACAAGAAAGGCAATGTGCCCAGACAAAGGGTAGGGTGGAATCTCTACACGCTGGCAGAACCTGACCCACGCGTGAGGCTTTGTGTAGCAGATGCCTCTCTCATTGTTCTGTGCCTCCCTCCCCAGTACCCCTGACAACAGCCATTGCCGCTGGCATTCCACCCTGACATCTGTTCAGCTTTATTGATGCGGCCCTGGAGGAATTCCCAGTGTAAACAGGGAATTCTCTAAGGGAACCCCATGTTGTAAAGGGATGAGCTGCATAATGCAAAGATTTAACCACTATTTAAAGGTGTGACACTTGATTGAAAGTGACTTGATTTTTTACCCCCTTTCCAATCCTACCTCCCTCTCCACCCTTAACTGTATTTGGCACACACGGACTGCAGCAACGCCCCCCTCCCCCACCCCATCGCTTTGTTGTCCTGATGCTGCAGAACCCATTAGAAAGGATGAAGGATGTGGGGGGGGGGGGCGCGGGGTACCATCACCCAAAAAAGCCACTTAAAAAAATGTTGTCCTGATGCTGCAGAACCCATTAGAAAGGATGAAGGATTGGGGGGGGGGGGCGCTGGGTACCATCATCCAAAAAAGCCACTTAAAAAAAATTCTGGGTTACAGTCAATTGAGTCTAGTTGTCGCGTTGGGAGCCTGCCCACTGCCCACCCACACTCCTGGCGAGAAGCAGCTTGAGAGTCGCTTGGTCCTGTGACTGAAACTAATGGGGTGGGCTTTGTGCTCCTTGCTAGAAGCAACTGTGGCCGTTTACAGTCCCTGGGCGGAGCCTAGTCAGCCCAGTCCTGGCAGTGCTGGAACTGAGGGGATTTGCCTTTGGAATTTTATGTTTTTGGCAATGGTGCCGTAGGATGTTAATACACGGTTTTTTAAAAGCAGACCTGTTAAGAAACACAATGCATCCATCTTCACCCCAGCAGATGTACACGCAGTCTAAGGCCAGCTCTGCAATGCTGCAGCCTGGCTCAACTTCCTGGCTGATATTCAAGTACAGGGGGTGTCTTGAGAGCTCAAGTACTAACATTTTGTGGCTGAGGTTAAATATGCAGAGATCCGTCAATGGGGCCTAGGCAGCATGGCTGCGTCTGGTTAGGAGTGAACTTTACTTGTGATAATGCACGAACGGAGTGTGTTCCGTGAGGCTGTGGGTTGGATCTGGATTTTTCTGAGTCCACACGGCAACCCCCCCACTCCCCTCCAGTCGACTAGTGGATAGACAAACCCTGAAAATTGCAATGACCCCCTCCTGCACGGCTTCAAAACAAACAAGGGTCTGTGTTATCATAGTAGGGGCAAAAGAAAACGACAAAATTACCAGAGTGTGAGGTCCAAAGTCAGAAAAGGAAATCCATTTCTGTAAGGGCCTAAAGTGGTTGCTGACCTGTGTTTTCAGAGAAGAGATATCAAAAAGAGGGTTACTGTGTGTGTGTGTGTGTGTGTGTGTGTGTGTGTGTGTGTGTGTAAATTAACCGTAATCAGCAGGCTGGCTCTTTACCTAGAGTTTTAGGATTTGCTTTCAGCTGGTCCTTTTCCTTCCCTAGATCAAATGTGGCTTATTAGTCAAGGAACCAACTTGCTATTTGGGAATATGTTTGTGCCCGCTGCTATAGATTGAATTTTTATTTAAAACAGCAATAGGAACCCTCCAGAGATTTTTTTAATTCTAAAAATAATTTGTGTATTTTCTTCTGACTGAAACAATGCATGCTAACTTGAGAAAATTTAGAAAATAAGGACCAGCAAAAGACAATAAAATGAAAACTACCCATTAATTAGCCCACCACTCAGGAAGAACCATTAATCTCCTTGGTTACCCCTCTTCCAGTCTTGTCTCTGTTTGTATAGTTAAAAAAGAGTGAATATCCTGTTTATTCTTTTGTAGTCTTTTTTTCACTTATTAGACTCTCTTCCCATATCATTAAATATTCTACAACAGATTTTACATAATTATGTAGTATTCTTTTGTATATCATAGTCAATTATTCATTTCAGGACAAATGTGGTTTCTGCACTTATATTTATTATAAACAGTGCTGCAAGGAACAACTTTTGTAGGTAAAGCTTTAGGTGTATCCGTGATTCTTTCTCTGGGACAAACCCTTAACAAAGAATTGCTGGGTCAAAGGCTATATGCATTTTTAAGGTTTTTGATCCATATTGCCATATAGCTAGAAAGATTGGGCCAACTTGTACTCCCACCAATAGTGGATCAGAGCACCCCAAAATGCAAGTCTTCTGGGCATATTCGTGGGTGTCCGCATAATGTAGAACTATGTGTGGTGAAGTTACAGTCCCTTTTCCGTAGATTCATGGCAGCATTTCTAATTAATATGTCCATTCCCAAATCACCTCCCATCTGGCTGAAAAATAATAAGTACAAACAGCTAAGTGTTGATAGAGGGTCAGAATCTGGCAAAGTCGAACTTTCCTTCCTGTCCACTTTAAAGTGAAAAATAAGTTAACTTTGACATTGTTACCAGTCACAGATTTAAAGTGAACTGTAAATAAAATTCAGGCCCTGTTTCGAAAAGGACCCCTTAACACCCAGCACCTCCACCCAGGCCTGTTGGAAGGTGGCAGGTGAGAACGACACAACTCACAGCTATGCAGTGAATGTGCTTTCATTAGAACGTGGCTATTGATGGGCTGCCCCTTTAAGCACCGTTTTCCTTCACTGACTCTGAACATACCTTTTGGGATTCAAAATAATTTTGCAACAGTGGATACAGACCTTCTTTATGTGTTATTGGTCTGGGAACAGCAACAGATTAAAAAAAATATTACCAGGTCAAATAACAGCTGTTATTATTAAGTTCAGCTTTTATTATCAATTTGCCAGTAGAATCCGGCAGTAAAAAAAAAAGTCTGCATCTGAGCTTTTTACTAATCAGTACTCTCATTTTGCTAATATTCTAACGACTGTCAATTTACTTCAGTGCTGCCATTTGCAGAATTTTCCAATTAGCAGCAAACCTGTTCCACCTTCTCCTGTAATTATGGGGGACTCAGTTCAGATCAGCTGCGGCCAGACAGCATATGATGTAGTTGCCAAAATCTGTGCAATGTTGTTTTTAACCTTTGCATGTGCTGGCACAGTTTTAACATCTCTGTTTGTAGGCAGGAGGCTCCCACAGTAGTGGCATGTGTCAAAATACCAAAATAATTTTTAATAAACACACAACGAGGATGAAAACACAAATATGGACGTATTTGGTTTTCGGATCAATTGAACGTCTGTTCCAGATTTGGTAGCATTTCCCCTGCTCTACCCGCTCCTTTTTTTAAAACAAGAGTCTTTTGAAAAGAACAATTGAGGGTTGCTGAACTGAACCAATTTCCCCCCGTTTCCGTTGCCAGTAAAACAACAGTTATTAGAAAAACCCACATTTCAGAATGGAGGGGACCCCAGCAATCATGTGGGCTAACCCTCTCATTTTTAGAAATGAGGAAAGCTAAGGCTCAGAACGGAGAAGAGACTTACCCAAGGTCACACAGCTAGTTATGTGCAGAGCTGGGTCTAGAACCCAGGTCTTTTGCTTCTAGTCCAAGGTTCCTTCCTGTACAGCATTCATTTTCCCCCTTTTCTTGATGGCTTCTAAATGTGGCAGGAGACAGAACAGGAAAGCCTCACCTGGATCCCTCGTTTCATAGAATGCCTTGCTAGCAACATCAAAACCAATCAAACTCTCTGAAAAGCTGCCTCAACAGCTGACATTGCAGTAATAACAATAGTGCGGCAATAACTATTATTGCTACATGAAAAAAATATATTTAATAATAAGCTCATTGATTTTTAACAGCATCTCTGTGTTGCCTAATTGATGGGAAGTTGTATGTTTGTGTAGCCGATGGGGGTTATGAATTAAATATGGCCGTCTCTCCTTGAGGGATGTATGTCAATGCAAGAAAGACGGAAGATCTACATTTCCCCCAAGCAAAACAGTGCCCTCGTAACAGGAGCAGGGAAGACTGAAGTGCGAACAAAAATAAAAACCATCCATCACTGTTTATTAAGTGCTGCTACTTGAAGGTAAAAGGGATATTGAACTGTTTTTAAATTGGAAGGAATGTAGCTGGACAAAGTATTGATGGTAATATTAGCTGGGTGACAAATTTTATTCTTTTGTCCACATTCATCAAAGGAGCAATTTGGAGTAAATTATTTTCTCTATGCCCATAAACCGATTTTCCTTCCCTTTCTATTTTTTAAGCACACATGTTTATTAAGGAACATGGTGTAGGAGGGATGATACCGTCTCGTTCAAGCTCTTCAAACCTTGTGTCTGAGTCAAAGGGTCCACAGTTGCTCCAGACCAGGCCAGGCATGGGTCTCCAAGGTGCTTATATAAAATTTAATATGGGCTTAAAAATTGAGGCAGACTGAGTCTGTTCCCACAATTTAAAAGAAAAGGGGTGGGTCAGATTTGATTTCATTTTTAGCTGTGGTTTTCAAGTGGAAGTTCTGAAGCATTTATTTATTTTTCCAAATTTATAGTGTACCCCTTCAGTCCAATGTTCACTGGCTGCTGTTCAATGAAAACATCCAAGTTTCTATGGCAAAACGGGCTGAGGCAGGGAAATGAAAATTGAAAATGTCGGCTGACAATGGGGAGAATTTCAATAAAAATTTAGTTTGAAGTTTCCTTCGCTTCAACGCTATTCAACTTCAAGTCATTTTTGTTTGCATGAGGTCACGGAAGTGCTGAGGTGTTTCACGATAACCTTACCAGGCAGGCTAGCATACTCAGAAATGGATGGACCCAATCAAAGCCCTAGTGTTTTCAGAAACGCCTACTGTGTGTCCAGAGCTGGTCCAGGGTGTTGGCGTCTCTGTCTTCTCCAATTAGATTCTGGGAATCCAGGTCCTTCCAACTTCAAATGTGCCTTTAGCCAAAATGACATTCTCATTTCTTCTGACGAATCTCATCATCTCAACCAAAGTGCAGTTCATTGAACAACAGAAAGTGGTTTGTTTGTAAGTAAATTTATAAACTTAAAAAACCCTTGGACTAGGCTGCTCTAAAGCCAAGTGGATTTTCTTGGATGTTGCTTGACTTACAGAGCTGTCCCACTTCTCAGCTCAATGAGGGAAGTTTTAAGGAAGCTGGCCAGATTTAATCAATCAGTCAATCAATCAACAAGATTTCAATGAGTCCCTTCCAGGCAGTGAGCCGCGGTAACATTTATGTAGCACTTCATGGTTCCCAGCACACTTCTGCATAGATTGTCTTACTTGTTTCTTATAGGTGGATATTAGTGAGGCTCAGAGCAGTTCAGTGACTTCCCTAAAGTCACACAGCTGTGAAGTAATGGGCTGTAAACCAGCTCTCCCAGAACTTTTCTTCTATACTACTTGGGACAACTCAAGTCAGTGGAAGATTAAGCACCAAGTCAGCAGTACGGTCAAGAAGTGTACATGATCTTGGATGAGCCTTGGGGATGTGAGCTGAGTAAAACCAAAAGCCCATGTGTGCCTGTCTCAGCATGTGTCACATCCAAGCATTTCAGAAGTAATTGAAAATAATTCTAGTTTTCTTCTAGGCGTCTTTCAAGGAGCAGTAAAGTAAGTGAGGGGAATGCAATTCATAAGGTTTTGCATCGTTATTTTGTTCTCCATCTTTCTCCCATCCTCGGCTGCCACGAAATCTGTATCCCCTCTCCTCATTCTCATCCTTAAGTTCTCACCCTCTCACTTTTTCCCCTTCTCTCTCCCTGTCTGTCTGTCTCTTGCAAACCTTAGCCCTTTCTAACACAATTCCACATCACTCGTCTTCCCACTAGTTATCTGCATCTGGTTAAGGCCTGCAGCTTAGTGATAGGGTAGGGGGGCGGGGGTGGAGAAGGGACTTGTAAAGGCTCCCCCAGCACCAGTACGACCTTCCTCATGCATGTGTGCATGTATGCCAAGGAGGGGGCAACCCTGTGGACCGAAGGATCAAGATTTATAAAGGAGATGGCCTTTGTGTGTGCCCCGAAAGATGGGTAGAACTTAGGTTTGAAAAGCAGAAAATAAAAAGGTACCCGATAGGAGGGAATGAAGGAACAAAGGGAATAAATTCTAAAACAGAAACGTTCTCTGCCTTCGAAACACAATGATCACACGATAAACAGCCTTATTGAGTGTCTGCTCTCAATAAACATTGAATTCAGTGCTTTAAATCACCCGATAAAAATGCTTCAGAGGAAAAAAGAAATTGCAGTGATCACTTCTCCCCCTCATGGGAGTTGGATGAGTGCCGTGGTTAAACACGTCAACTCTGGAGCCAGAATTCCTGGGCTCGTATCCCTTCTACATCGTCCAATAGCTGTGTGACCTCGTGCAAGTGCCTTACCTCTTTACATCTCAGTTTCCCCATCTGTGTAAAAAGGAGGATGTGAATGATACTCATCTCACAAGCATTCGGTGCATTCATACGTTACAATTAATGCAACGCATGAATATAATACAGTTAATGCATTGTGAGCATGCAAATGAATTCATACAAGCAGATCTTGGTCAGCGCTCAGTGAGCATTAGGTAGTTGTATTATTTGCAGTAGGACTCTGCATAGTTCTTTTTGAACTGATAACAATAATAACAACAACTGCCACTTATGGAGTGTTGATATGGAGGCATCTCGATAAGAACCCTGTAGGGTAGGGGGCCTCCCACGTAGAAGGTTCATCTTGGAAGGTAGGGAATATTTCCTGCTCAGTTTGTAGCTTTGCCAAGTCTGATCCACTTCTTGGTGGAAAAGGGATATCCTCTGGTTCATTTCCACCCTCCGTCTCCATGGTGGAATAGATTTCCATCTCCATGGACTGGAACAAATGAAAGGTTTCTGTGGGTTTCTTTCTCTCTTTTGCAGTCAACACATGTTAAGACTCGAGCTCATAAAGACCAGGTTTCTAAGAGGTTCTTCTTTTCCTGAAGCACATGGAAATTCGGCGTGTGCATCGTAAATGCCAAACAGCCCCAAGAAAGCAGGGTAAATGTTTTAGGAATCCATGCTAGCTGTGCCTTCCCCCCAGCTCCCCCCACCCCCCGACTGAATTCACCCTAAAGAAAAACATTTAATCTACCGGATCCTCAGCCGTTTCTTTTCCCTCCTAATTAGGGGAAACCCATTTTGACCGTTTCTGAAAGCTTGGCCACAGTTGTGTGGAGGAAAGGGGACAAGCCTTGTTTCTGTATACAATGGGCCTGATTCCTTGTATTTCTGTTTTCACTGAATGGAGTAAATACATTTCCTGAGGCCATACAGGCCAGGTTTTATTCCTGTCAAGATTTTCTTATTAGTTATGTAACCCTTCTGGAGACGTAGGGAATTTCTCAGAGAAGAAAAAAAACCAAAAACCCACAATACTTGACACACTTTAATTATAGCTGGACCATAATAATAACAAGATCATGTAAACTCTGTTTCAGAGTTAAGTTCCAACTGAGATGTAAAAATAAGTGTTGTAAGGCTATGGCAGCACAAATCACGGTGACGTTCCCTCCTCTACCCCATCCCATCTTCTGACACTCAGAAGGAAGGTTAAATGTGCACCAAGAACAGGACAGCTCACCCAGGAGTTATCCACCCAGGCGAAAAAGTGCCCACTATTTGGTACTGTCAGGTTCTTTTGTGTCTTCAAGTGTCTATGATGGAAGTTCTCTCTGGAGAGGAACCAATAGGAGATTATATATGTGTGTGTGTGTGTGTGTGTACATATATATAATTCTTTAAATAAATAATATATATAATTCAACACTTTATATATATCTATATATATATTAAATGCCTTAAAATAAATAAATTAAGTGTATATATATTTATTTATTTATTTTAAGGAATTGGCTCATGCAGTTGGGTTAGCAAGTCCAAAACCCATAGGGTAGCTGGCAGCCTAGAGACTCAGGCAGGAATTGATGCTGTAATCTTGGGGCAGAATTTCTGGGAAACATCCATCTTAGCTCTTTAGAGGCCTCCAACCAATTGAATGAGACCCACCCACATTATGAGGATCGTCTTCTTCACTGAAAGTCGACTGATTATAGATGTGAACCACATTCACAAAATACCCTCACAGTAACACTTGGATTAGTGTTTGATTGAATAACTGGGTACTCTAGCCCAGCCAACCTGACATTCAAAACTCACCATCACAGTCCTGAAACTCTCTTCTGTTTCCTGAATGCTGGGACTTCAAAACCCTCTTGCTGGTCCCAAGAGATCAAAGGGACTTTCTTCCTGATCCCAAGAGATTTACCTGAACTGTTGGAGATCCTTTTCTCATACCTTTCAGGTAGTTTAGTGAATTTAGATTGCTTCAAAGGTGATGCATAGAACTTTCTAGGGTACCTCTCAAGTCTTGCTGCGAAATAATAAACTATTGCCTGGGTTGCAGGTGATAAAATCTCATAGGAAATAGCCTGGAAATGTGGACAGGACTCGGGCCTCTGGGAGTTGGCCTTCACTTCTTTACAAAGTAAGACACGTGGGAGGGATCAATGAGCCTCATGGAAACCGGGATCCACGCAGATTTTCTGACGAAATGAAAACCCTCAATAGGGTGCTCTCTGAATCAGAGAAGGTGATGCTGGAGAAAAAGTCCAAGTCAAGGGATAAAGACTGAGAGGCTCAGCTCACAGAGGCAGGAGTCCTCTCCACCTCTCCAGACTATTTCCTAAGAGACTTGATCACCATCCAATCCAAGCAGTCATGTATTATTTCTTAGTGAGACTTGGGAAGAACATTAGAAAGACAGGAAAGGTGGGGGTGGGAGGAGAAAGTTCATGGGCCAGACAGGATGTTTCCTAAGTACCTTCCTTTTGCAATGGCATCTCCAGTGGGTGAGCCCAGAGAATTCTGGACTGATTCAGTCCCAGAGAATTCACAGAAACCCTTCATTTCTCAACCAGGCCACCACAGGGAGAGGACGACGAGGTCCTCTTCACACGTCGTGGTGTGGTCTGTCGGTACCTGGGGACGGGGAGCCCTCACCTGGTGGTCCTGCCTCACAGCAGAGGGCCTGACACCTCTTCACTCCTCTGAGCTGACTGCACGTCTGAGTCCAGACTCCTGATAACTCCTGTTGGGTTAGGGAGGGTTGAGGAACAGTTTGCAGACATGTAAACTGGGTAAGTAAGAGAACCATTATGATCAACAATGCACACGCACACTCACCCGCACTCACACACACACACACACACACACGCACACACAACAGAGAGTAGAGCCTGGAAGAAACTGGCTGATACTTGCAGAAATCATTTGTACTTCAGAAACATTTCTAATCAGTGTATGTGAATTTCAAACCCCAATATAGAGATAATCATGCTTGACTTTTAAATGCATTCCCCGCATAGGTTATAAGGGCTTAAAAAAAAAATCTTCTTTTGTATCATGGAAATGAAAAGCTGAGTTCTCTCTCCCTTTCCCCAGATGGCCTATGAAGGGATTTGGGGCCCCAGGGCCCATCGTGATTCAGAGGCAGCTGCTCAGACCCAAGGCTCCCGCAGACCTCCAAAGGAGACTTGAGCAGAGGTTTGGCCGCCCCATGATTAGGCCCCGAAGAGCTATTCTGTGTTTCTGGCAGTCCACACACACACACACACACACACACACACACACACACACACACACACACACACACACACACACACACACACACACACACACACACACACACACACACACACACACACACACACACACACACACACACACACACACACACACACACACACACACACACACACACACACACACACACACACACACACACACACAGACACACACACTTCAAAAGGCAACTGATGAAGTGTAGTCACAAGGACTAGCTGGAGTGATGTCACGGTGGGTCAAGGGCGAGTGGCTGCACCTGGGGATTAGAGACAAATGACAACATGCACAGGGTACCTTCTGCAAGGTCCCAAGTGCTCTGCCAGCACTGCACGTGTCCACATGACACCCTGTACCAGGGCCCAGAGTCCTTGGTGGAGCCCAGGCCCTGACAATGCCCCAGCTTCCACCCTCACCAGTCACTCTGCTGACCTTCCTTGGCTCATTTTATACACCCCTGCTTTCCTGCAAAGCCCATTCTTTTCCAGTTAAGCCTGAGAGAGAGTCTGAAATTCACAGGTGGTTTAGGGATAAAATTTGTCATAACTTTTCACAATCGAGAGCGTTACAAGGAAAAGAGATATGTCCGAATTTCCAAAAAACGGGAATATTCTCAGGGGCTGAGGTGAAAATGCTACCAACTCTCCACGTGACGGGGCCCCATTTGGTCCTGTAATCACAACAGGAAAATGCCGGCATTACAGGGCTGCTGGAGAGCTATGAAAACAGGACTGGTTTTTGAAACCACTGTTAAGATTGTCCCCGCAAGGGCAAAGCAGGTGTTTCCAGAGCACCCCAGAAACAGGTCTGGGAAAAGCCTCAGCCCCGCATTGAAGGGCAAGTTCCTTATTTTCCACGCACCTGGTATTTTACTGAGCTCCAGTGGGCACCGTTGTAGTTGATACAGGTGCTTTAAATGTCACGTTGCTTTTCTGACATCCAGCCTGTATGTTAAAGGCATAGGATAGCTGGATTTATAATGTCTTGTGCCAAACTCTGTATTGCAAGAGTCAAAATTCATGCTTAGACGTCTGATTATTGAACCACGCAACTTCAGGACTAGTCACGCCAATGAAAGCCATTTGGCCCTGTTTTCTCTGTGAACAAAGCTGTCTGCGTTGGTTCATTTAATCGAGCATCTATCTGGCAATTATTGATATTAAACTGATTTCGTGTTTCGAAAGATGTTTCAGACACCAAACACAGAACTCCCAGTTTATGTTACCGCTGAATACAGAACGTGAATTCCTTCCCGAAGTCATCGGCTCTCGGTTTAACCCCTAAAGTGTAAGCGTTGATCCCTTCTTCACTTGGCGACTTAATTACTAGACGTCGTGCCCTCCTTCCATGTAATTTATTCTCAGGAAATAAACGGAACACTTTGGGGGGAGGGCACCTGCGTGGCATCGTTTTTTTTACTGAGAAGGACAGTTTGCTGAATGTGTTGTGGTTCTTCACCAGAAGACCGATGCTATGGTAGAAACGATATCTGCTGTTTTGCAGGAAAGTTCTAAAAGGTGTTTTAAGTTGTTTCCCAAAGCACCTCAGTAATTCTCCCAGCATCTCTCAGAGGTATTGCCCAATTTAACAGGGAAGATGTGAGGGAACGTGTACAAGGGGCGAGATAGGCAAGTGGAACACAGAGAGGTGAAAATATTGTCGGCAGTACAGACAGTGATGGAACGTGTTCTCCCCCCTCTTCCGTTTTATCCTGTAGGTCAGACTGCATCCTATGTTACGTGATCGGTATTAACATAAACATGGGGGATTAATTTCATAGATCACATGGAACGGAGATGACATTTATCTTCACTTTTCAGTGAGTCATCTCATTCGGAGAAGGGTGAAGCCCAGGTTAAAAGAGTTAAGAACAAAATTGGTCCACGAACTACTTTATCTCTTGTTTTATTTTTTTGTTATTGTTTTTCTAAATTGTAATATAAAAGTCAATCTGCCTAGTTTGGTTCACCAAAAAAGGCATTATTGTAATCTTGGCCAGCCCCGAGGTAGAATATATTCCTAACAAAATCATAGAAGATTAGGAGAAAACTGTGAAGGACCATGAGTTAGACTTCACTGGGCCTTTCATTCTGACTTATATGGAACTTGAACTAAAAATGCCCCCCTCACCTCCAACTCAAGACCTTAGATAACAAAGCAGAGAGATGGGAACACATTTTGATCAGCTCAAAACCTGTATTGTTAAAAAAATATTTGAAGCAGGCATGTCACACCAGGAGTGGTGAAATCTCCTTTTCTTTTCTTTTTTCTTTTTCTTAAAAAATAAAGAACTTTAGACGTGGACTAGATGCCTAGCTGTTTGTTCAGTGTGGCTTTGTTGTAATCACCTTGGCAAGCTGAGGGCTGGTGAAAGAAATGGGCCTGATTTCTCTGGTTCTGCTGTATTTCAAGGCAGGATTCTAACGGGAGGGGTGGAGGACTTTTAACTTCAATTCAGGTCAAATGAACAGCCAATACATTCCGACTCATGCATGGGACAAGATGACTTCCCTGGGATTGTGCTGGGCCAGAGGCTTTTCTGGGCCGTTTCTGGGGGTGGCCGTCCTGACCGTGGGTTCGACAGGCAGAAGCTGGCATTGGATTGCTGGTGTCCGAGTCAGCCACTACTGGGCTGCAGGAGCTGCCTTTCTCCCAGCCTGGCCGCGCGACCTTCTGTGCA
This sequence comes from Lipotes vexillifer, assembly GCF_000442215.2. NCBI lineage: Eukaryota > Metazoa > Chordata > Mammalia > Artiodactyla > Lipotidae > Lipotes > Lipotes vexillifer. The sequence goes on from NW_006792985.1 coordinate 4,552,256, forward strand.
TCTTCCCCAGGGAGCTGTGGCCATCGCTTTCCCATGCTCCTGGACCCAGTCCTGTGCTCGCTGAGAAAGCTGAACAGGCTCTGTGGCCTCTGAGTGAAGGTCTGAGATGTTTTACTTCCAGGTCAGCTGTTTGACTCCCCAGAGGAAGTCTTTTTTTTTTTTTTTTTTTTTTTTTT
>NW_006792985.1:4552524-4554623 GCF_000442215.2 Lipotes vexillifer
GCGGGAGGTGTTTTTTTTTTTTTTTTTTTTTTTTCGTTAATGGCTCTGTGTGCCGATCCACTGAGTGGGGAGAGACCATGAACCCAACTCCAAAGTCTAGGTCAGGGAAGGCTCATTTGGGTAAAACCCAGTCTCAGGTTTTTGCAGATTGTCTGATATTGAGCATGTTGTTTTTCCAGGTCTTCCTTTCCCCTCACGGTCTTAAAATTTTAGTTACTTATTTAATTCTCTGCCTCATCCTGAAAAGAACTTGCGGTGGTTCTTTTGGCTTCTGAGAACTTCTTTCAAAGGCATTTTGGAGGGAGAGAAAGCCAATGGCACTGAAAGTTGCAACTGAGTTTTAGGGACTAGATGCAACGTTTATATTTTTCTGTGCTACCCTGTCTCGTGTGCGCATGTGTGTGCGTGTTGACGCAATAATGCTATCTGTTCTGGCAGAGGAAATGAGCAGTTGAACTATTTTAAAGTTTAGGATCTTTGTAGATATCAAATACCCTCACAGTCGGTTTCTCAAGAACAGTTTTCTTTATTAGAGTCATCCTGATTATATGGTCTCAAGTGAATACACTGTGTACTGCAGCAGGCTTTAAGAATAGATCTCATTTAATGAAGGGTAGGAATAAGTATAAAAAATCAACTTCAATCTTTAGAAATGGTCTGGACTTGTACAACACCAAGTAACATAAAACCAGGTTTAAAAAAAAAAGATAAAGTCTCATCAGTTGGGACTTCTTTGGACAGCTGGAGTTTGGCGAGGCTCAGTCAAGGACTTTTGAACCCTGAAAATGAACTCAGGGTCTTGTTTTAAGCAAACTGGGGCTGACTTATGGGCGTCACATGAATCTGCCCCATTCACATCTAGCCTCCTTTTGAACCTGGGGTGAGAAATCCCAGTAGCTCAAATGGGGCTTTATGCCTAGCCTCCATTTTTGAAATAAAGTGGTTCAGTTTCATGTCCTGTTTTGGTAATCCAGCGTACTCATCCTATGGTATGGAAGAGAAAGGTTAGAAATGTGGGATGGCCCAGGAAAAGTGCCCAGGGACCGCTTCTGTTCCCCGTGGAGAGGCTGGGGTCTAGATGGTTTCTGGCTCCATCATGAGACTTTTCGTCAGAGCCTTCGTTTTTTAAAAGAGAAAATGAAAGGAGAGATTCCGGTTCTCTACTCATGGGCAGAATGAAAACTGATTAGTTAGTGGTCTTTCTGAGATGACCAGAGTTAATACAAAATGCAATTGTATTCCAGACAATGAAGAAAAGGGGAACATGTAAAAATCTCTTAAAGGCAGCTAAAAGAAAGGTTTCATTTTTTGGTACTAAGATTTGGAAACCTCCAAAAAGTTAGTCACATCCCACAGAGTGAATAGAGGACTTAGAATCAACAAAGTTTGAATGAAAAGAAAATGGAAATATTGTCTGATTCCTGGAACCTTATGTAGATTGTATAGGGGTTGGGTTGAGATTAGATGAATGTAATCATAGTCTGCTCAACTAACAACACTCTGGAATATTATTAGCTTTATCTGAATGCCTTTTGTATCAAATTCTTGACCTGATTTTTGTCCCAGTTTCTCTTTTCTGTCAACTAGGTTTAGTTCTTCCTTTAAGGAAAAAAAAGTTTAAAAAATTCTAATGAAAGCCGGCTGACTCCACTATGAGTAATATAAGGAAATCTGTCTTGCTAAGGGAGCGACAGAATATTGAAATACCTGGTTTTATATTTTTATGTGGGTTTGGCAAATGCAGTCTGAAAGTGGCTAATATGATATCCAACCTGGTGTTAATAGCCAATGATAATTCCATATGTACCACCTGCTACCTGTCAGGTTACACGTTCTTTCTTTTTCCCTTTTTTTGGCATGAAGGTTACATTAGCTGTGAATGTGGGTCTTCATGGCTGGAATGGAGGCGAGCCGTCATACTTTTCAGATGAAATGGAGCTTTGATGTAATTCTCATCTTGGTTTCTTTTCTGCAGTCACCCTTTCTTCCCAACTCAACTCCCCCCCGACCCTGCTGTAAACTTTGATGAAGCCCTTAAAAACCATAACACACCATCCTGAATTTGGAAACTGGGAAGAGAGAGAAGAGAAAGGGAAAGA
>NW_006792985.1:4554633-4566122 GCF_000442215.2 Lipotes vexillifer
AGAGAGAATGAATCACAAGCACAAACTAGGATGATGTTCGTGGAGGAAAATCCTCCTGCCCAAAAAATTAATTTAGAGAAATTTCCTGGAATATATCTGTGAGGGGAAAAACCCACCAGCTGGAGATGTGGATCTGTGAGCTAATTGTTTTACACCTTTGTGTTTAAGTGCCCCTAAGTAATTTCTCTTTCCCCCTAAGAACTTGTCAGGAATTTCTCAAAAGCTAACTATACGTGGATCACAATTGTTTCCCCTTTGCTCTCTCCCACTGGTACATGGTTATAAATTGACTGGGCAGAGCTGAAGAAAATACCCCTCAAACGCCAAAACCAAACCACTTGCCTGTCAATACAGGGATTTTGACCGGGTGACCTGTCTGCCTCTTTCCATCTCTAAGATGCTCCCCAGAGAGTCGGTAGGATGCTCGGTCCAACACATTACGGTAGGAAGTGGGGAGGCCCTTGCTTTCACTCTGAGTTTAACCATTAAACACTTTTTGGCTTTAGAAAATTAGACCCGCACATGTTCCCGACTACCGAGCAACCAGATTTCCTCTTATAACCACTCAAAATGGGGTATGGGGAGTCTGAAAGACAAGCACAATACATTAAAATGATTTTTCTTGAAAGGTGAAGAGATTATTAAAGATTTCCACTGCCATTTGTATATTTTTTGGAAAGGAAATAATTTTAGCCTCTTATTAATATTATTATTCCAGCTGTTGTTATGTTCCTTCTGAGTAACTCAGAAAGGCACAGAAAGCTCCCTTTCTTTTCGGCTTTTAAAAATCTTCCTGAACCATTTAATCTCTTCAGATGGGGACCAACGGCAAAGGCTATGGTTTGGATCAGAAGAACGGTCCAAATGTCTTATGTGTCCAAACTATCCAAGTAATAACATTGCTTCGCTCAGAAAAATTGCAGCAGCTTTTTCCAGGTGCTTTCAAAATATTCTTCCCACTCTGGTTAGTCATTGCACTAGCCCCAGGAGGTAGCTGTTCTGGGTCCTACTTCCGGATAAGGAGGAGAGGAGTCTAATAAATGCATCTCAGGGCAGAAGCAGAAGCAGCCCTTCCATTTAGCCCCCGGCATCTGCTCCTGGATGTGGCCACAGGCCTCTGAGGGATCAGTGCCCTTTTAAACTTTCTTCTGAAGTCTCAAGCTAGCTTATGTCTTAGCTTTGTCAAAAAAAAAAAGAAAAAGAAAAAGAAATGTTGGCTGGCTAGTAAGGGAGAAGATATACTTGGTTTGGTAATGAACCTGGGAAAATTGTTTCCCATTCTTTTTCTTTTTTTTTAAACATCTTTATCGGAGTATAATTGCTTTACACTGGTGTGTTCGTTTCTGCTGTATAACAAAGTGAATCAGCTATACACATACATATATCCCCATATCTCCTCCCTCTTGCGTCTCCCTCCCACCCTCCCTATCCCACCCCTCTAGGTGGTCACAAAGCACTGAGCTGATCTCTCTGTGCTATGCGGCTGCTTCCCACTAGCTATCTATTTTACGTTTGGTAGTGTATATATGTCCATGCCACTCTCTCACTTCATCCCAGCTTACCCTTCCCCCTCCCCGTGTCCTCAAGTCCATTCTCTATGTCTGCGTCTTTATTCCTGTCCTGCCCCTAGGTTCTTCAGAACCTTTTTTTTAGATTCCATATATCTGTATTAGCATACAGTATTTGTTTTTCTCTTTCTGACTTACTTCACTCTGTATGACAGACTCTAGGTCCGTCCACCTCACTACAGATAACTCAATTTCGTTTCTTTTTATGGTTGAGTAATATTCCATTGTATATATGTGCCACATCTTCTTTATCCATTCATCTGTCGATGGACACTTAGGTTGCTTCCACGTCCTGGCTATTGTAAATAGAGCTGCAATGAACATTGTGGTACATGACTCTTTTTGAATTATGTTTTTCTCAGGGTACATGCCCAGTAGTGGGATTGCTGGGTCATATGGTAGTTCTGTTTTCAGTTTTTTAAGGAACCTCCATACTGTTCTCCATAGTGGCTGTATCAATTTACATTCCCACCAACAGTGCAAGAGGGTTCCCTTTTCTCCACACCCTCTCCAGCATTTATTGTTTCTAGATTTTTTGATGATGGCCATTCTGACTGGTGTGAGATGATATCTCATTGTAGTTTTGATTTGCATTTCTCTAATGATTAATGATGTTGAGCATTCTTTCATGTGTTTGTTGGCAGTCTGTATATCTTCTTTGGAGAAATGTCTATTTAGGTCTTCTGCCCATTTTTGGATTGGGTTGTTTGTTTTTTTGTTATTGAGCTGCATGAGCTGCTTGTAAATTTTGGAGATTAATCCTTTGTCAGTTGCTTCATTTGCAAATATTTTCTCCCATTCTGAGGGTTGTCTTTTGGTCTTGTTTATGGTTTCCTTTGCTGTGCAAAAGCTTTGAAGTTTCATTAGGTCCCATTTGTTTATTTTTGTTTTTATTTCCATTTCTCTAGGAGGTGGGTCAAAAAGGATCTTGCTGTGATTTATGTCATAGAGTGTTCTGCCTATGTTTTCCTCTAAGAGTTTGATAGTTTCTGGCCTTACATTTAGGTCTTTAATCCATTTTGAGCTTATTTTTGTGTATGGTGTTAGGGAGTGATCTAATCTCATACTTTTACATGTACCTGTCCAGTTTTCCCAGCACCACTTATTGAAGAGGCTGTCTTTTCTCCGTAGTATATTCTTGCCTCCTTTATCAAAAATAAGGTGACCATATGTGCGTGGGTTTATCTCTGGGCTTTCCATCCTGTTTCATTGATCTGTATTTCTGTTTTTTGTGCCAGTACCATACTGTCTTGATTACTGTAGCTTTGTAGTATAGTCTGAAGTCAGGGAGTCTGATTCCTCCAGCTCCATTTTTCTTTCTCAAGATTGCTTTGGCTATTCGGGGTCTTTTGTGTTTCCATACAAATTGTGAAATTTTTTGTTCTAGTTCTGTGAAAAATGCCCTTGGTAGTTTGGTAGGGATTGCATTGATTCTGTAGATTGCTTTGGGTAGTAAAGTCACTTTCACAATATTGATTCTTCCAATCCAAGAACATGGTATATCTCTCCATCTGTTTGTATCATCTTTAATTTCTGTCATCAGTGTCTTATAGTTTTCTGCATACAGGTCTTTTGTCTCCTTAGGTCGGTTTATTCCTAGATATTTTATTCTTTTTGTTGCAGTGGTAAATGGGAGTGTTTCCTTAACTTCTCTTTCACATTTTTCATCATTAGTGTATATTGTTTCCCATTCTTCAGAAGACGCTTCTATTGTATATAGAGTCACTATAAAAAGTGAAATTGCAATGATAGAAAGCCAAGCTCATTTCAGGTGGCTCCATCCTTTTGGCCTAACAATCTTTTGGCCGCTGATATTAGTGATTTCGCTGAGTGGAAGGGCCAAGGAGCTCTCTATTTTCTCTAAAATTCGATTTCTCTTTGAAGGTTTAATAACTTCCCTGCCAGAACACACATTTCCCACTTTGTCTTTCTAGAATCTCAATTTGTGTGGCTATCTATTAAGCACACCTTGGCCTTCTAGATTCCCACCTTGCTTCAAATTTTCTAACTGGTCGTCTACCCATACCTTGAGCTCTCCTGATCCTGGTTTATTTTAGGGGTCAAAATTAAGCTTCATGCTTGGTTGTAAAACTGTATGGTTTCACGTTTTCAAGTGCACAGATGCATACATTTCTTTGAGACTCTACTCTTCAGCATTAAAGAGGGACCCTTCATTGTAATCATTACCAAATGGATACAGTACTAATGGAACTTAATTGTTTCCACTAGATGGATCTCGGGTGTTTTTGGCAGCCAAAATGAAAATGATTCCAAATACCATCAAAGGGGCTTATAAGCACCCAGCATGCACAGAGTGTTTTGATATACAGTGGAGTGTTAATATCATTATCTCTCTTAATACAACATACGGTTACTTTAATCCTCTCCCGCCTCTGTGATCTTGGAAGAGCCGATGGATAGAAGGCAAAGAATAAAACACTATATACAAGGAGACAAAGGGAGAATTAGTCCCCATCCTCTGAATGTGATTTTTTTTGATTGTTTGAATGTTGGCTTCAAATATGTACCTTTATCAGTACTGACTTCTGCATCTTCCACGCTAGTTTGAGTTTGTATGCGACATCAAACATACCTTTTCACACATGTTCTTTCCAGATTTTTTTTAACACTTACTTAGCAGTTTATAGAAGGAAGTGAATGATCTCCTCAAGCTGCTTACAAATTAAAAAAAAATCTGTGCTTATTAATTATGCAGGATTAGTCTAATTATAATTCAGCAAATTAATTAGCGACAGAAGGTGTTCTGAAACATTGGAGTACATTTGCATGTTAAATGGAGAGGCTAGTCTGTAATATATGTAAATTTATGCATGGCTTCATAGTTTAATTTAAAAATTTGCAGCTGCATATGGTATGGGAGCAGGTGAAAAGTCAGTTTTAGTTTAATGATGCTAACAAACATTAGATGGTGTCCTGTCTTAGCAAGAGAATGCACTCATATCTGCTAATCTATAATTCTGTCATCAGAATATAATATTACATAGATGCTCAAACTCAAGGTCATTAGTGAATGGACCCATAGGTGCAATAGATATAAAGCTGGAAACTGCAGAGAGAAGGCGAGAATGAGAGGAACGCCAACTCTGAGCTTGGTTTGCTACATTATCCAATATCGCATATGGAGTCAGTTGGCCTTAGTTTCGGGAAAGTAACGCTCCAGCCTGTGTAAAGAGGGGCATCTTTTTGTCTGACCGGTATCTATTCTGTCAGGTGTAAAATAGTTGTCCAACCCTGATTCCCTTTCCAAATATTCACATTTGCACTTCATTTCAATCTCCTAGAGCCGTGGGAAAGTTATTACCGAGTTATGAATTAATGGTAGGGTAGCGAGTTTTACACATTGGCCTCAACCATCTGGCAAAACAGTAAAACCAGCAGACCAGGCAGCAGCAAAGGGCTCTTGGTGTAATTGGTGTTCACTGCTCAGCCTAGCATAGATGAGCTTCACGGGGAGGGCAGAAAGGTGGGAGGGGGAGGGGAAGGCTGCAGAAGGGGAGAAGGGGCACTAAGGAAATAGGATAGTAAGGACCCATTAAGCTGATGGCTGGCTAATAACTTCATTTCTCTCCTTCACCCGAGTAGTCATGGAATCAGAAAGGGAAATAGATTCGTAAACTAATTCTGAAGTCTAACTGCAAGATGTTTTCTGAAGTCAGTCTGTAGCATGTTCAGTTTTGCTCAGTCTTTTTTCTTTCTTGGTGAGAAGGGAGAGGAAAGGATAGGGCAAAGAAGAGGATTCGTGTTAAAAACAACAACAAAAAGAGGAAAAGATGGAACTGTGCGCGTTGCAAAGAGCCCTCCAAAGACATTTTATGAGAACAATTGGAATTACAAACATGCTCTTAGTGTTGTGTTTCATTCCAATTCAAGCCCAAAGAGTTCAATTATTATTTTCCTTAGTGGTGTCAGATTTTCATCTGAGTGCAAAAACAAGGACTTTTCCTTAGAGATTTTTTTCCCTACAAGCTTCCTGGTGCCAAGTGATGGAATTCAGGAGAGTGAAGACATGTCTGAATACAGAAGAAAAAAAAAATCCCAACATATAACACCAGGTCCTCAGAAACTGTAGTGTGTCGCTAGTCAGAAATAAGTGGAGAATCAAAGTAGCCCCTGTTTTTGCACCTCGGTGGCTGTTTACAGTCAATTCCTTGCCACGTGAGCTTGGGAGACCCTCACTTCGGAAGAAATCATGAAATGGCTTGGAAATGAAATCTGTGGCTATGGAATCAGGATTACACAGTGGGGGAAGTCGCTCCCTTCTGGTACCTAAATGAGCACAGCAGATCCCACTCAGGAGTTGGTGTTTGGTAACGAAGGGTCTATTGCCAAACTGAAATGCCACTTCCAGGAGCTTGTAATTGGAGTGAATGCTGAACAGAAAATGATTCGATGGGGCCCACTGCCAGTTAGCGGGTGTACGAGGCTCTGAATTCTTTTGCCTGACCATAGTTTACTGGAAACCGTGATGAGGAGTTTTGACCTACCATCTTTTTGTTGTTGTTGTGCTTCTCCTACAATCTGTTGTAATGGATTAATTACATTTTTTTTTTTTTTTAAAGTACCTCTCCCTAAAAATTAAGGGAAGTTCTTCAAGTGGAGTATATACCAGTCCTGGAGAGATAAACAGTGCAGAGAGAACCAGGTTTGAATTTGTGGCAACTCCCCTGTGGTATAGTTTTGTTTGGAAAATGGGCCATTTTAAAGTGTGGTGGGGGGAGAAGGGTCAATTCGGGGGAGGGGGGCGTAGCGAGTGGTGACGTTACCAGGCATTTACCCAAAGACTTTGCGTGGATAACTAATCCTCACTATCGGCCTACGAGGTCATGTTACAGAGGATGAAACTGAAGGTCCCTGTTGAAATATTAAGCAGCAACAACAACAACAACAATAATAATAATAAAAAGCCTTGACATCATCTGGAAATGGCTTGATAGGGACACCCCAGTGAGGTGCCACATGGACTGAAATTATCTGCCTTCAAAGGAATTTGCTTGCTGGTCTATTTAAAAATCTCCAATGTAGACGACTCCCCTCCGTCCCCTGGGTAATGCTTTCAAATTTTAGCTTTGGTGACTTATTCTCAAAAAAATTTTCCAAGACTTAATTCAACTTCTTATTGTTACACACTTGACTTCCAGCCTTTTTTCCTCCATGGTTTTGATGGACGAATGACCTTGCATCTTCCTCATCCACTCAAGCAAACTTTTACACTCTTCTTGTAGAGACTACAGCCATGTGGGCCATGCCCTCTTGAGACCATGTGGGTTCTTGAGGTGTCTTGTTTTCCAAATATCTGATAGACTTGCTTATCTTCCTCTGCAGAATCCAATACAGCCACAGAATTTCTAGAAAACACAGTCCCTGATAGGAATGATAGACATTGTTGTTGGTTTGCTTGTTTTGTTTTGTAACATGAGGAGTGACCCCATTCTTATTTACAGAGAGTAAGATGTAGACAGCGACATGATCCCCTGTGTAGATCCACGAGGCACTCACTGGTCCCCTGAAAAAAAAGAGCTGCTTGGCAACATGTTCCGTCTTTTCCTTCAGAAGAAACTTGGCCAAGCTCCCACCTTAACAATGTTTTCCTGAGTCAGACAAACCTGACGTCCACTCTGGGCTCTTCTGCTTACTAGCTGTTTGACTTTGGGCAAGTAATCTAACCTTTATGAGTCTTGATTATCTCCTCTGTAAAATGGAGATGTTATTTCTCCTACTCTCAGAGTTGGGGCGATTAAATGAAACCATACATGGCTAATAATATGAAGTCAATGAATAGGGGCTATTTATTTATTATTATCATAATCATTATCGTAATTAGACTTTGAGCCAAGGGGAGTTAGAGGGATTGAATGTAATCAGAAGTAAGAAAATGTATTCCTTGAAATTTTTCTGTAAACTTAAATCTTTCAGATCTGAAACGGGCTTTCACTGGAATCATGCAGGTGAATAAGCTTTTGTGGTAATACAACCCTTTAGGAATGTCTGTAGAGAGGAAAGATGCTGTACTTACTCTGTTGGTGTACTTATATTTACATTTTAAGGAGTCATTTAAATAAGTGGATTGCGTGGGAAATCAGCTTATAAAAATGAGTATTTGATTTAAGCTTAAATAAGCCAGTCAGTCAAAAATTTTAAATTATCTCCTCTTTCCTTGGATCTTCTTGGGTCTTTGTACCAACTGCCATCTTACCAAGCAGATTGCAAGTAGCAAGCATTCTCAGATGTCCCATTGTCACGTTTTTTTGGGGGGTGTAGCAAGAGCCAACTCGAAGTTTGACCTCCCACAGTCTCTTCTTTTTTGTGGACTTGAGTGAGAGTCTTTGCAAGGCCTTAAGAGCTTCAGGGCCCTTTCTAATCTTGGGCTGACACCTCAACGATCAACAGATTGATCAAGGGCACGTCATCTTCTGGCCAAGGCCGGGGCCCACCGCTGTCCTTCACCTTATTTGGGCTGCCTGAATTTGGATTCTGTTGGAGGCTTTGCGGGGAGGAAAACGTGCTCTCTCTGTTGTCAGAAGGTTCAAAGAGGATGTTACAATTAAGACCTAGATTAAAGCTAGAACATTATCTTTGTGTTTTACACTGGTCTCAAGTGGAAACCAATCACTTAGGGGTTTTCCTACCATCTAAAGCAGAGTGAGCTGCCATGCAGGCTATTCTTAGAGTAAGAAAATGGCCCCACGGATGTGACTGTCCAACACGACTTCTCCCTCTGCCTGTAAAGACTGTAAGCTTGAAAGAATCCTGGGAGAAGAGAGGTAACTGCCCATTTCTTTCAAATATGATTTTATGATTCAGCCCATCCCAACATTTGGTAGTTCTCACAAATGATTTGAGAGAGTGTTCTAAGAGAAAGGATTATTTTCTTTTCAGAATTATGCACAAACAGTGGAAGGCAATGATATTTTAATTTATTGGACTCTGGAAAAGGAGGTCCAGCAGTTAATCCAGATGAAATGTGTCTTCCTCAAAAATCAATAGACATAGACCTTTAAGCACCTACATGGTTTATCAACTCTATATATGGCTCAGCCTTTAGTGATCCAACCTGCATATGTGGCCATTGTGGCAGAAAGAGAACCAGATACAGCATCCCCGTTCTTGGCCCTTGGAGAGTGTAGGGATGTTCCCATCTCCATGGTGTATAAGATGTGGCCATGTCATCACAGAAGCTGTTTCCAGGGTAGATGGAATCAGAATTTTTTTTAAGGGAATAAGGAATGAAATTTCAAAGTGAAAGGTACTTTACATGTTATTTCGCATAGAGTAAGGCTCTGCGCAGTGGTAGCTGTTACTAGTGCCAAGTTCACATCCTTTTGATATACACTCCTATCTGATTTTTTTTCTTGAAAGAAGACTTTGTGCCTTCCACAGTGCTTTCCGAAAGATTTTTTTGTATTATAATTTTTTAGAAGGCGCTAGATCTTGGGCTTCTAATTGGAGGTCAATTGAATGGCCTCTTCCACAATTCTGGAGAAAGAGTATGCCGAGTTTTGTACTAGATCATTGGCTATAATCTCGAAGTCTGGCATGAATATTAAGTAGTTACCCTTCCTGGAACTCTGCACCCTATTTGTACATCTAGTCTGAGTCTCAGTTTTTATTTGGGGTGGGCTCAGGACATGTCTAGAGCCACCTAGCAGCTTTTATTGTGTTCTTGAACAATGCCGAGTGTTCTAATATTCCAGAGATTAGGAGAAGAGATTTCTTGGGTACTAGGTAATCCTCTGGGATCTTACTCAGACCCGTATTCAGGGGTCTCCAGGCTCATCTCAGAAACTGAAGAAGCATTTTGCAAATAGTTTGGTTGCGTGCTCCATGAGGGCAAGATTTTGTCCATCTTGTTTGCCATTCTGCTGAACCTTTATGGCACATACTCCACACTTAATAATCGGCCAAATGAGTAAATGAATGAATTCATCAGGGGGTTTCAGTCGTAAGCATTTACTTCCACGCAACTATCTTTGACCTCATGTTTTCCTTTTGGGATACTATAGTCCTCTCTCTCCCTCGCCAAGAAACCAGAATCCTTCATGGGTTTTTTGGGGTTGATTTCGATTTTTTTTCAGACTATGTTTTCTGAAGTTTCTTTTTAAACAGTTATATTGAGATATAGTTTACCTACTATAAAGTTCACCCATTCGCAGCGTATCATTCAATGGCTTTTGCTATACTGACAGAGTTGTGCAACCATCACGACAGTGTAATTGGTGCAGGAGACATAGAACGCCCAGTGGAGCTTGCTGCCGGAAAGACCCAGGTTCAAATCCTTGTTTCTGCCACTGACAAGCGGTGTGATCTTGGGCCAAATTTCTTAAATTCTTGGCGCCTTTGTTTTTCCTAGCTGTGAGATGATTCGTCACTCATACAGTTGTGAGAAATAAATGAGGCGTTGGATATCAAGTACATAGCTCAGAGTGTGGCATGGAGTTGACATTTGGCAAACCTTCTTTCCCCCGCTCGGTGACCCCTGTACCCTTCAACTTTCTGGACCACACAGGATGGTGAGCAGGGACAGAGATGGCTCTGATCTGTGATATTCCTGAGCTACCTTCTGCTGCTGCTGAAGCACAGAGAAAGGATCCTAAGAGAGTGGTGCCTCTCACTCAACAACCGGCCCATCAACCTCTGGGTTCCACCAGCTCTGGCCAAGGCATCAGCCAAGTTACCCCACTTTCCGCCCATCAGCTGTCCTCGCTTATTCATCTTTCACAGTCTCCGACCAGGGGGTTTGTTCTCTCTTTCAGAAACCCCCCCGCACACACCCCCACTTGGACTTCACTAAGTCACAGACTTCTGTTTCCAGTGGTTCCTTCTTCCAATGTCACCATTTCTGGAGGGTTGTCAACTCTGTACATTTTTCTTTGCAATCATAGAAAAATAAGGTTGGAAGAAACCCTAGAGATAATCCAGTTAAACCCTCCTTTTAACAGTCAAAGAAACTGAGGCCTAGAGGAGCAAAGTAACTTGGTTACATAGTTAGTTGGTAGCAGTTCAAGACTGGTACACTGTCAGCATTTAATAGATATCAGTGCAGTGAAGGACTGCCTTTGGGTCTGTTCTGTTGCCTCACTTGACCCAGGAACCAGAGTGAAAGCTGAGGGCTTGAGTTCAGATTTGGACCCCACTCTCTATTCCTCTTTCTCTAATAAAACAAGCATAAACCTGTCACCGTTAGCATTCACTTTTAAGGAATGAGATCAGGAGCCTTGTAGAGTGTACCGTGCTAAGTGGTTAGGATATTTCTGGAGTCAACACTGTTTGGAGAAAGTGAAAATTACAACTTCCATCCTGATGAGTCTCTGCACATTTGGTCTGAATCTTGTAATTCATTTTGGTTTCCCGTTGCTGAGTGGAGAGAGCTGACATTTTCCAGGCTTCAGAGGGATCTAGACCCAGGAGATTTATTCCCTGCAAGTTACCCTATGGTTAATGGATGGGATGGTTAGTAGAGGGTTCTGTACCAAGCCCCTGAGCATAGAGGGTGGAGGGGCTGAAGGGGAGGAAAGTGGGAGACATCAGTAAAAGGAAGAGAAAAAAAATGGAGATGTCAGTAAGCCCCAGAATTCCTTTGAATTGATTTCTAGGTCCACATCTAAAATACGCAGGTCATAATTTCTGGTGCTAGCCATTTAAAAGTAGCTATGCCTTCTTTTAGAAAGTACTGTACAATGTAAGAGGATTTTCTTTCTCTCTCCCCCCTCCTCCCTCCCTCCTCCACCCCTCGCTCCCCCTTTGTGAACGGGATGTTATATCCTTAGTGTGCAGGGGGCTGGGTAGGTTCCAAACTCAGACCCCAGGCCAGCAAAAGAGTCAACACTGGGTGTTTTCTAGCCAAAGAACTGTTAAGGGTCGTAATTTAAAATGAATAAAGCCTTTCAGCGGGCCCCTTCTTTC
>NW_006792985.1:4566289-4567559 GCF_000442215.2 Lipotes vexillifer
CTTTCCCTAAATCAATTTGATTTTATGTAAACATTTATCTCCTTTGCACTTTCATACCATTCATATAATAATGCCTTCATGAACATTAATGTTTTCAACAGATACGTTTTCGAGAAGGTGAGGGGTGTGGGTAGGTGAGGGGAGGTATAACCCACAGAATGCATTCTAAGGAGTCCAGTTGTGCCAAAACTTGCCAAAACCCAAGGAATTTGTGAGAAAAAGAAAATGTGCTTTTAGTAGGGGAAAAGATGTAAATCACTCATGGGGGAGGGGCGGGTGTTGGAGGGCAAAGGTGGTGTGAGGGCAGGGGTTATGGTTTGGAAAGAGACTCAAGTGAGGAAAAGGCCAGTTTTAAGTCTTTTGTGAGAGCATCTCCAGGTATTTTAAGTTGCTGTAGGTGACCCCGCTAGGAAGGCGCAAGTGAAAGAATGCTTCGCCTTAAGAAAGAAAATGCTTGAATTTTGACCAATCTGTTCTCAAATACAAGCAGCTCTCCTTTCTAACGCACTCCGGCTGCTCTGGACAGACGCCCCGCTGCACTTTCGAAAGCAGAGGCAGGCTGTGAATGTGAACACCGCATAAAGCAGCAAGGAGTGCTTCCTCTGCCTTGTTATTCTCTGCCTGGTACCTCGGATAAAGGCCCTGGACACCTTCATGGCCCAGGAAGCAATGCTTAGCCCCCGCCCCAGAAAGGATGCAAAGAGAGAAGTGAAAAGCAGATGCTATAAAATTAGGGAAAAAAATATTTAGCTATTCTTTCCAAATTCACACCCAACCTTATTTATAGATAGGGGTCAGGAACACTTGGCCAAATATTTTTAGCAAATCTAGAGAAAATTCTCTGAAAGGGCAATTCCTCTTCTCTCCTCTTTCATCATTTACTGTTTATCTCCCCATCAGGTTTTCTTTTTTCAAGTGCTAAATACAATTAATTGGCACGCTCTCTAATTCTTTCGTGTGATCGTTAAAGAAATAAAAATAAACAGAAGGCCACCACGACGGCATCTCACCAACCGTTGCTTTAAAATAGAATTTTTGGAAGCATTGTTGATTTCTACTTATTTTTGTTGGTAAATCCTGGGGAAAAAATGTATATCTTTTCCTTTAAAGTTCTAATTCAAGGCGTGGATGGTAGAGTTCTGAAGGGACTTTGGGACTGCGGTAAAATTTCGTTGTCATAGTAACAGAAAGGGAAATAGGCCTTGCTCACCTGGGACTTTAACGCTGCAAAAGCTGGATTTTTTTTTTTTTTTTTTTTTTTTTTTTTTTT
>NW_006792985.1:4567575-4580854 GCF_000442215.2 Lipotes vexillifer
TTTTTTTTTTTTTTTTTTTTTTTTTTTTTTTAAGGAAAAGGACTCTGCAAGTGAAATAAATGAAAAACTTACTGTATTTCGAAACAACATTCCAAACATTAAATAGGTAGATGGCTGAAAAGACCACTTCTGCCATTTTTCTTGGTTTCTGTACTCATCTGATCAAAGAAGCCCAATTTTAAAAGTGCACAAAAAAGGTTATCTAGGAGAATATTGGCTTAAAAATATGTCTTACAAATGATAACCTCAGACCATTATTCTGTGCCTTTGTATATTTCTGGATAATCTACAGAAGGTCTGAAAGGACATTCACACTTGTTATTAATCATAAAAACCCCAGCATATACCTGCACAGACTGACTGTCTTTGGACAGTAACATTATTTTCTGATTTTATATCCACCAGTTGAAAATATCAGGCCCCCTTTGTGTGTGAGGGTTTAGGTGTGAGGTATGTGTGCATGAAGATGTGTGTGGCCAGCAGAAAGCCACATACGTGACGAACCCTGGGATTCGGGGCTAAGTCATTGCCACTTTTAACCCTCTGGAGCAAGCTAATTTTGTACAGCAGGAGTCACTGCTGCTTGTGAAGCCTTTCTTTCTTCTTTTCTCTCTCTCTGTCTTTGTCTCTCTTTTTTTGGAGAGAGCATGCCCTAGCCACTCGGGGGCGGGTGTACAAACCAGAGCCCAGCTTGTGAGCCATTTCGCAGGCCTCAACAGTGATGGAGCCAACTTGGGACCAAAAACATCCAAATTTGCGAACTGCAGTGGGTCAGCTACGTTCCTTCACAGGCAGGGCTGGCTGAAATTCCCCAGACCTTAAATCCAATCACTTTCCAATCAAATCTAATATAATGCAGATATATTCTCTCCTAAAACATGTTTACTTAAAAAGGTAACACCTTGCTTTCTCTTCACAGATTCTTTTTAAAATTTTTCCTCAAGTGCAATCAGAATTGTTTGAAAACAGCAGGAAACCCAAGGGACATGAGAAGGTTTCAGGTAAGGGGCCTGCCGTTCTTTCCTGGTAAATAAGTCATCCTGTTTTCTTTCTCCTTAGCACTCTTTTTTTCTTTTCCCCCCTTAGAAAACATTATTCACGGATGCTGCTAACAACAAAAAAGATAACTGTAAATGACCGCCCTCTTCAGATAGTACTGAGGGTTTCTTCATTTTGTAGTGTTTAAGGCCTTCTGCCTGCATTGCCAGAGCCCCAGGGGAGGGGCACCAACCCAGGCTGGAGATTTGATTTTAAGCCCTCAGGCTGCCCTTCGCACACACAGCTGCCCACAAGCAGGAACAGCGTTCTTGATACTCAGCCACCTTGGGATTTTTCAAAGCAGCTTCTCTGTGCTTTCTGCAAGCAACAGCCTCTTCCTTTCCTTTGCCACCGATTAACTATTCAGTGGTCTCTCTCAGAGTGTCTGGGAGAGCAGCAGACCAAGCAGCCGTGGTCACTTTAAGATCTCAGCATGACAACAAGACCCACGGGACAGTAACCCAGCTGCCTGGCAGTTAAATCTGCCACCGGTTTCATCACCCCTGCCACTGATGTACTGGGGATACAAGCTAATAAAAACACAGAGCGAGGCAAAGTGTGTCAGGTTGGAGATGCGAGGAAAGCAGCCCCTCTTGGCCCCCTTCCTTCATCTTTGAAGGACCCACATTTAATCCACCAAATGGCTTTCCTGCCACTCACGCCCAATTGAAATACCTCCCGCTCCTTTCCCCATAGAAAAATGGAAAACATGTTAAACAATATTATTCAGGCTTGAGACTTAAAAAAAAAATCCTGGCAGCAACGTGAGAGATGAGAGATGGGGATCATTAGCCTCGCGTTTCAGGTGGGGAAAGTGAGGTTCTGGGAGTTTAAGTAACTCGCCTCTAATCACGGGAAGGAGGTGGTGGAACCCAGAGCCAGGAGGATGTGTCTGATCAAACTCTTTCCACTGGACCCTGGGTTTGCAGCGCGTGCAGCTGCTAGGTTTATGCTTTGCTGTTGCCTTTTTCTAAATTCTGAATAATTTCTGAACGAGGGGCCGCACATATTCATTTTACACTGGATCCCACAAATGATGTAGCTGCTCCTGCCTTTTGCTCAAAGAGCTTCTGTGGTTTAGCAGCAGAGTCATTAAAGAGTTAATAGGAGAGATGGGTACATGCAAGGCCAGTGAGCACGACCTTGAAAAACGAAAATTCCTGTAATGTTTTTTTCACCGCATCGTGGGTATCAAACTATCTTGCTGTGACTGGGACATTTTTTTTTGTTTGCTGTGTAGCGCTAATACGAGCCTCGCCTGAACAAGTTAAACCACAGCTCTCCATCCTGCAGACTCTTCCCCTGCTGCATGATAAGAAGACAAATAGAAATGAAATGATTTTCTTGATGGGGGGGGTGGTCAAGCAGGAACATTGTGCATAGTGGAAGCTTATGGTACTCAGTGTTCCAAACAGAAACATAAATAATTTCAGTCCAGAAACAGAGTGAAATTCAAAAGAATTCCAAAGTGCCCAGATGACCAAAGCTTAGCTTTCACGTCTGGAAGAAACAGAGGCAGGGAAAGAAGCTAGCAGCTTAGATTCCTATCCCCCCTTATTCTCTATCATCCCTTCCAAAGAGTTTTAAATTTGAGAAGACACTTCTAGGAGGCTTTAAATAGAATGCCTTGTCATTTTATTTATTTTATTTTATTTATCCCCAATTTTAGAAATGTACTCACTAAGCAGACGCACGAAATAGTTCCTCTACTTCTGTGGTTATTTACTAAGTGAAATTTTTAATGTGCCTGAATTTTTTAACAGGGTTAGAATAAATATTGTTCATCTCAAAATATGAGGAATTCTCATCCTATGTGAATGTACTTGACTTTTGCAAAGACGAGGGAAAAGATTTTTTTTTTTTAAGTTTGTGGATTCTAGGACTGTCTTATTTCTGGGGTAGGGCTAAAGTCAACTGGAAAAATTTTTTTAGCATTTTTTTATTGAGATAAAATTCATATAACATATATTCATCATTTAGACCATTTTAAAGTGGGTGATCCAGTGGCTTTTAGTATATTCACAGTGTTGTGCAACAATTACCACCATATCGTTCCAGAACATTTCCATCATCCCAGAAAGAAACCCCATACTTCCCAATTCCCTTTTCTGTCCACCCACTGACAGCTACTAATCTACTTTCCGTCTCTACAGATTTGTCTATTCTGGACATTTCCTGGAAATGGAACGATACAATATGTGGCCTTTTGTGTCTGGTTTCTTTCACTTAGCATCATGTTTTCAAGGTCCATCCATATTGTAGCATGTGTCAGTATTTCATTTCTTTTTATGGCTGAATAATATTCCATTGTAAGAATATACCACATTTTGTTTATCTGTACATCAGTTGATGGACATTTGGGTTGTTTCTACTTTCTGGCTTTTATAAATCATGCTGTTATGAACATTTATGTACAAGTTATTTTGTGAACATGTTTTTGATATCTTGAGTATATACTTAAGAGTAGAATTTCTGGGTCATATGGTAGCTCCAGCTTTAACTTTTTGAGGACTGCCAAGCTATTTTCCACAGTGGCTGCACCATTTTATATTCCCATCACTGATGTATGAAGGTCCCAATTTCTCCATATCTTTTCCACTACTTGTTATTTCCTGTTTAAAAAGAAAAAATCCTAGCCATCCTGTAAGTGTGAAGTGGTATCTCATTATGGCTTTGATTTGTCTTTCCCCAATGACTAATGATTTGAGCATCTTTTCATGTACTTTTTGGCCATTTGTGGATCTTTTCTGGAGAAATCTCTATTCAAATCTTTTGCCTATTCTCAAATTGGTTTACTTTTTTATTGTTGAGTTGTAAGAGGTCTTTATATATTCGGAATACTAGGCTCTTATCAGATAAGTGGTTTGCAAATAGTTTTCTCATTCTATCACTGGCTTTTCACTTTCTTCACAGTATGCTTTGATTCACAAAAGAATTGACAATTTTTATACTGTACTCAGATTCTATGACAAGTATAGCCTTCCATGAAGGGTCTTTTACATGGAGAAAGGCTTGACTATGTGCTGTAATGGTCAAGTGAAAAGTTTGGATCAAGTTCAAAGTATGAAACAAAACCAGAGATGGTAGATAATCATGAGAGTGATCTAAAGGAATGGTAGCTTAGGAATTCCTAGAATATACGTATATATCATTCAGAATGACAAATGTGATAATTTTAAACCATGTGGACAAATAACTTCGATTCTCTACTTTTGTTATATGATCAAACGTAGATTTAATCTGAAGTTTTTTTGATTTGTTTTGTTTTGTTTTGTTTTTGTGTGGAGATTTGATCTGAGCAGGATAAAAATACAAAGTATTTCTAACCAAATCATGAATCCAGCCAAACTCTCTCTCCTCTCTCACCCCTTCTCTTTCCACTATCCCCCAAACATCGGTGGAACCTAAATTCTTTTTCCAGAAATGATCAAATGAGGACAAAATCATTATATCAAACTTATTTTCCAATCTGAACCAAACCTCTCTTTCATTCAGTTCAAGTCCTAAGTAACATGGGCATATAAAATATTTATCGAAACGCAAGGGTTTTAACCCTTTTTTTGGGGGGGGGCTCAGTCCCCTTTGAGAATTTGGTTATGAGCTGTAGTTTTGTCCCAGTAAAAAGCTACATTTCAACAAAGTTTTGCTTAAAATTTCAGGGGTTCCGAGACCTCTTAAGACATCTCCGAGAATTCCACGGACCCTTGATCTAAAGAGATGAAATTCTTCTAACACCCAATGGGCTCCCTCCATGTAACTTAACCCTTACGATGGGGACCTGTCCACTTAGGACTCACCCTGATGGTCTTCCCGTTTTCTTGGCTTTAAAGACCACCTGCTCCAGGATCCACATCCTCAGACCTCCCCCTTCTCTGGAGCTGCAGACACCCAGCTCTGCCTCCCTCCTGGGCATCTTCCCTCAGATGACTAGTGAGCGCATGGTCACAGCAGAACTCAGTGATTCCTCCCTGATCCGTACCTTCCTCCTAAGTATCTGTAAAATCCCCCTCTCTCTCCTGAAAAACTGCAAGAGGCCCTTGCCTCTACTCCTTCCTTGTCTAACTCATCCTCAGCACGGCTGCTGAAGTGATCTTTTCGAACATGTCACTCCTCTGCTTCAAGTAGGTTATAAATATCTCCTGTCCATGGACAAAAGCTCAGATTTTAGAAGGCGTGGCTGAGAATTAGCTTCATACCAGGCAGGGCTTCTGCCACGCGCCCCTCCTGACACTTCCGTACATTCCCCCACCCACCAGGCACACCTCACTGATTTCTATTCCACGGAATATCGCTTGGAACCTTCTCACATGTTCGCCCCTCTGCCTGGGAACCCTTCACTCCTCACCAGTCTGTGACGTCTCATGCTTCAAGCCTACACCTGAGTGTCACCTCTTTAGTGAGGCAGTTTCTGGCAGACCTACTGGCCCACATACTTCTCTACAGGCTTCTACTCTGCCATTGATCACACCGTCTTCCAATTATTATTTGTCTCATAGCCTGTGTGCTGCTTGAGGATAATCTGTATGTTTTATTTATTTCTGTATTTCTCCCCAATGCCAGTCACTCTGTGGAGCTCAAAAAATTCATTATTGAATGATTTTTTTAAATGAATTTATTTATTTATTTATTATTTATGGCTGCGTGGGTCTTCGTTGCTGCGTGCGGGCTTTCTCTAGTTGCAGAGAGCAGGGGCTACTCTTTGTTGCGGTGCACGGGCTTCCCATTGCGGTGGCTTCTCTTGTTGCCGAGCACGGGCTCTAGGTGCGCGGGCTTCAGTAGTTGTGGCGCATGGGCTCAGTTGTGGCTCGCGGGCTCTAGAGCGCATGCTCAGTAGTTGTGGCTCGCGGGCTTAGTCGCTCCATGGCATGTGGGATCTTCCCAGACCAGGGCTCCAACCCATGTCCCCTGCATTGGCAGGTGGATTCTTAACCACTGTGCCACCAGGGAAGCCCTATTAAGTGAATTTTTAAGAGAAACAAAGAAAAAAGATAGGAAGGAAG
This sequence comes from Lipotes vexillifer, assembly GCF_000442215.2. Taxonomy (NCBI): domain Eukaryota; kingdom Metazoa; phylum Chordata; class Mammalia; order Artiodactyla; family Lipotidae; genus Lipotes; species Lipotes vexillifer. The sequence goes on from NW_006792985.1 coordinate 4,573,614, forward strand.
GAAGAAAGGGAGGGAGAAAGGGAGGAAGGAAAATAAGAAAAGGGCCCCCAAAGTATCTGAATCCATGGACCATTAAGGCAGAAAATCACTTCTGCCCTCCTTGAAATGGAACAATTAGTTGAAACACGCAGATTAACAGCACGGTGAAGGAAAGGAAAAGAAATTTATGTATAGTTTAAGCTGACAGGCCTGTTAAGACATAATGTACCCCGTTCTTTATTTCTCTGCATCGTGGGTGGAGAGAAGACAGTTGGAAAATCCAGAAGAAAATCAAGCCACTTTCTTGGAAGAGTCAGGCATGTTGTCATTACCCACATTCAAATCCTGAAACACAGTAGAAGTTGACAACAATCAGGGCTTTTGTTGCCAGTTCACTCTCATAGACAGGCTGGCTGGGTCTGCTCCAAGTCAGAGTGAAAACACAGATGCCCTCATTCATTGATTCATTCACCCACCAATACTATCGAGGAAATTCTGTGAGCCAGGCACTATCCTAGGTGCTGCAGCTATATCAGCAAGCAAAACAGAGAACATTCCTCACCCTTGTGGGACTTACACCCTAGTGGGGAGATAAGGAAAGTGAGATAAATGAGTGATTTACGTAGCTTAGCTCTGCTTCTCTGAGGTCTTCAAGTGAACTGACTGGAAGCACAGGGGCCCTGGTGCCAGTTGTCCTTGTATTGCCTGCTGGGACTCAGCGGTGTGGCCAAGTACAGATGGTATGGGAGCCCAGCGCTACCTGCCACTGTAATAATAGCAAGTGTGGATGCTCCTCCCAATAGCTTTCAGAGTTTTCCACAGCATCAGCTATAATAGGACACGTGTCAGCAGATCACGTACTTGAGACTGGGAAGCTTAGAGGCCTTACCAATTCCCCCACCCCGCCCTGCCTCAAAAGGACTCTGTTTTAAACAGACCTGACCCCTCTAGAAGACTGCAGTATTTCCCATCACGTGGGCGGCACCAACTGCTACATTACTCTTTCTGGAGTTGGTAGCAGGTGCCTTGAATCTCCAACCCTAGAATCATTTTAAATGAATTCCTTCATTCCAACGTGTAGCTTTCTTGTTATTGGGATAAAGATTCTTCCTAGCATTTGCTGGACTTTTCTGACTGACTCTCGGGTGTCTCAAGTTCACCCCTAATGATTCCCTTTTTTAGATGAGGTCCACCAAAGCAATCATTTTGTTATATAGCTATGTCAGGGAGAGAATGGAGATACGTCAACAGTTCTTGCCATCCTCTGCTTCAAAAGATAAGAATTCAAGAGGTGTGGAGGGGTGCATACATTCTCTCAGGTGAAAGAAAAGTCATTTCCAGGGTCAGGTTGGGAGAGACATCAGTGCTGAATTGATTCCTGTTTGATTATAGGGATCTGTGTACAACCCCAGGAGGGGCCTGCTAGAAGGGCCTTCTGAGGGGGTCCCGGAGGAGGTGAGGGAGGGGTTGGTGCTTTGCAAGGACACACCTAGCAGGTCTCGCAGACCTCTGAGGAAGAAAGCAGACGTGCACGGTGCTGGGAAGACACCAAGATCTCCCCCATCAGAATGGAGAAGCGAAGCGAGGCGTGTGAGGACGGACTGATGTCATCAGGGTAGTTGGATAACGTGGGAGGCCTACAGCCTGTTACTGCAACATGCTGGATGCAACCACTGCACAGAAACAACGGAGAAGTTCACGTGGCTGGCAGGGCCCCTAGTCCACACAGCTGGGTGGCGGCCATTCGTCTATTTGACTAAACGATGTGAGAGCAAAGAGCAGGGCTACTCATGCCTTGGGACAGGGCCAAGCTCCATCCAACAAACCCGTGTGACTTCTTAAACCCCAGCTCTTATATAAAACGTTTCAATGGCATCACCATCTATTTTCCTTAAATAAAAAAAATGGTGAATATTTCTCTCACACTCGTGAAGAGGGAAATGAGAGTTTAAATTAACTCCAAATGGTAAAAATTTAATACAGCTCCAGCTGCCTGCAGGTTTCTTCAGTTCAAGTCTCTCAGTTCAAGGGCCACCCCAGGTGCTCTGTGATCTCACCCACCGTGTGAAGGTTGCTGGGCTACTGAGCCACACTTTTAAAGCACAGAATGAAAAGCACTTGACTTATGGCTTCTCTGATCAACAGGTGGGTCCATTATCTGGTGATAGCACAAACCAGCAAGTCCAAGTTAAGAAATAGTAATTATCTATTTGGAGTCAGAAGAAAACCTCTGAAGGTCTGAGATCTTTTGCCCAGTCTAATGCTTTAAGCTTGGGAAAAGCTTTCTGTGGGTAACTTCAAGCTCTTGCCTGTTGGACAGTATACCCTTCGGCCCACCCTCATCACCCCCTACTTTTGGCATCTCACATGGGGACAAGAATTAGGGTTTAAGAATTTTGACCAACTCACACAGGAACTGTGTTTTGAATTATTTGTGGGAGAAAAGGAGAGACACAAAAGCAGGTAGTTGCCTATATAACCCTTGGGAAAGGATATGTCAGATTTCAGTTAGGTGGAAACAGACCCTAAATGCTCCAACATTTTAAGAGACTCAAATTTGGGCACTAAAATCTACCTTTGAACATTTTCCAGGACCATCAGATGCAGAACTTCCTGGAAAGCAAAGCTTTCTTAGTTTCACCATAAGAGTGCACAGATTCTTAAGCTGCTTATGGGGCCTACGTGCTCCTGGGTTTTGATGCATGACAGGTGATTCACGAGGTCCCTAGGGCCAGAGTTTGGTGAAAGAGAATGGCCCAGCCAAATCAAGAACGGCATCGAATGTGTTAAGGCTCCGCTGTGAGCCTCAAAATGTTTGCTGGTAAAATACTGCCCTGGGCCATAACCATCCCTCTTGGCATACGTTTCAGATGGGACGAGCATTGCCCCCAATGGAATAAAATGATGTAGGGTAGATGCAGCAAGCATCACTGGCCTTTGAGATGAAGAAAAATTTGGTTGTAAAGCAGGTTAATGACCTTTGGGCTTCCTGATGACCTAAAAGCCAGGATAAAAAAATTGCCACTTGATTTCTGTACATATTCAACTAGTTTTTTTTTTTTTTAAATTGCATAACTCTTCATAATTTTTTATTTTATTTTTTAAGAGAGTATCCGAATCAAATCTTTCCCTCCCCACCCCACATATACTATTTACTATGAAATGTTGGCTCCTGTTTTAAATGGATTTCTTTTCTTTTCTTTTCTTTTTTTAGCATCTTTATTGGAGTATAATTGCTTTACAATGGTATGTTAGTTTTTTTTAAAAACAAGCTCTAAAAGGTGTCCATCCTAAGCCAAACTTGCCAAAATATGCCAGCAGACATGCCCTTTGGCATACTGCTCCACTTATGCCAGTTAGAATTTTTTTTTTATTGCCAGAATAATTGTTTTGGTACCCTTGAGTTGTATAATAAAAGTTTTTCAACTCTTCAAGGCCCTATCTCAAATCTCATTTCCTTGATGAAACTGTTTGTTACTGCCTTCAGTTCGGGTTGATTTTCTTACCTTTGGACTCCTAGAGGATACAGTGGCCACATAATTCAGCCCTCAATTATGTATCACCACATAGTAATATCTCCTGATTATGTGTAGCATTTGTTCTGCTTTATCAGTTGCATGGTAAACGCCTTGAGGTAGTGACAGTGTTTTCTGTAGGCTTCCATTGCATGTGGCATGGTGCCTGGAAGATCACAAAATAACTCTGACTCACTGAAACACAGCGCTGTCTGGTGACTTCCGAATGTATCTTCTCGGGACTTATGTCATTAATGCCACAGCCCCCTCCCTTGCTGTGAGCAGCTCCAGAACGCCCCACATCTGTCTCAGCAGCAATCAACTTTGCGTTCTCTCGTTTGCTACTTGATACTCAACTGAACAGAAAACGTAACCTTGGGGAATATGAAACACCAGCGATTGCTAAGAATGCTGGGAATTCCTTAAAAAAAAAAAAGGATGACAAAATCCATACTTTCGGGGTAGGTAGGTGTTTAAAGGTAATTTTGGAGACTCTGAAGTCTAGTAACAAAGAAAAATCCGGGCTTTCAATCTGGCTTGAAAATGTAATGTGTGCCAAGAATAAAGAGGTAGGGAGAAACAATTTGCAGTAGCCAATTTGTTTGTTCTTTGCCTGGGCTGAATTACGGAGGCTTAGGCTAATTGTTTCATCAGATTCCCCTTGTCGAATGTGAGAACTCGCCAGCGTTTAAAAACATCAATGGAGTATTTCTTCTCACGATATGGTCTCCAAACCTGATTGCCCACCACAACCAGAAGTCTGTCTTGATTTTCTCTGTCCCTTTAGTGGTCTCTCTGTTTCTTTCCTCCTTCCACAGGTGGAAAATAAAATCCCACATAATAGTTATGCTTTGGGAAAGCTGAAATAACATATATAGCAACTGAACAGTTATAAGGGAAAAGCACATCATGAATTTAATTCCATTTCCAGATGTAAAATGTCATAAAGAATTTTTTTCCATACTTGGCAAAATAACAGGGATTTTCGAGGCCATTTTATTTAGCTTGGTGTACACGTTTGTAAGTAGGTATCAGAGTCTTCCACGTCGAGTGGGCTGTAAATGCTACCTATTGTAACTTTACTGAGATTAAACTACCAAATGCCCCATCTTCAGTTAGAAGGTACATGATCCTCATTGAAATGGATGGGAAATGTGTCTGACTAATGGTAGAATTGGGTGTGTTTTCAAAGCAACAGCCCTGATCCATACAGGGAGGTTTCCAACCAATGTGATTATTCTTTAGCAAGTACAGATACTGGGATCCTCGCCTGTTTCAAAGAGCAGATTATTTAGTCATTCCACACCCTTTTCATTTTGACTTCTCTTTTGCTTTTACCCTCCCGTATGAGGCTTAGGGTCTTTGTAGGAACACCTGGGTATGAGCTGAGAAAGCCTGGCTGGGAGTAGTATCCAAGCTGGTCATTCCTCTGATTCAACTAAGTCATACAGCTAGAGCTTTGAGAAGGATGGATTTTTTTTTTTTTTAAGTGTGATGTTCCAAAGAGCCATAGACATTTTGGAGAGAGGCGTAAAAATAACCCAATGGTTGGAATAAATCAGGGTGGTAGAAGTTCTCCTGCCACATGCTGTCATTCTGATGCCAAAGAAACAGCTCCTCTATTGGAAACTTAGTTGTACAGGCAGATTAACGGATGTGTCCACCTAAAGGGTAACTCCCACTGTGGCCTTCTATAGGCAGGAAAGAGCTCTTTACAACTCAGCTCCTGCTTTGTATAAATTATTAGAGTGGGGGACATGGGAGTGCTTTTGGGTAATGAGAAGGAAAATATAATTTGAGAAAGCCAATCCGTTTTCTTGAGTACTTTGAGCGGACTGCTCACACAGTTGTAGCTTTCGTTCTTAAAACTTTCTTGTATTTTTCAAGGGGAAATACAAACTTTTTACTCGCGTTTCTACTTCTGTTTAATCAGCTAAAACTGTCGTTTAGTTGGATGATTCAAAATGGAACCTACACTGTCACGCACCAATTGGTCTGCGTTTATTGATCTGGCCTCACCAAAAATTAGAGATCACGCTAAACAAAATGAGGAACGGCAAAACGTGAAAAACTACTTTCGCTTAAAAAAATGTAAGCAATTTCAATAGATCCTTACTTCTCTTTCCTGACACCTTGAATGAAATCTACCGTGTCATAAATGATATTTGCGTGAATATAATTGGTTGTTGCTTTTGTGTTGAGTTGAAGCCTACCAGTTGAGGAGAGCTCCAGTCTACAATGGCTTAGTTTTCAGATCCGCAGACTCTCCTACTGGAGCTTTGAGCTGAAATACAGATACACCAACTTTGAGAAACAAATGAAAGCTGTCACCAGTGTCAACAGCAAAAGCTGGGGGTCCATCCCACACAAATTATGGACATCTGTATTCCTAACTGGCATCCTTTCGGGCTGTGCCAGCAGAATGGCAGTGCCAAGAGAGTCTGACAGCTGTATAAAAGACTAGGTATCAGGTTCAGGTGATAGGCGACACTGATGAGACAGAGACGTCCTTTTGGATGGAAAACTCTCCATATGTTTATTGTAAGACTCGAGATTTTTAGTTTCGGGTACCTCAAACTAAAATACTCATGGTATTTTGTCAATACTAAATTCTCTACTCCTAAAACAGATCAGTTTATGGTCTTAGGAGAACAAGCGGTATTGATGAGTCTGTGATCAGAAGATCGTTGGCAGAGATGCCTCCAAATAGTTAACAAGGTAATGGTAAGAAATGTTGACCTTGATTTGTTTAGCTAAGATGTAAAGATTTTTGAAGGTCAAAGGTGTCCTTGTGTAGTGTTTTGGAGTCTAACTGTGTCTGACCCTCTAACATTAAGCTGCTGTGGCCTGCAGTTTTGAAGAGTGAGGCAAACCAGGGGGAAGAGAGAAGGGGGAGAGAACAGGAAATGGAGTGAGGTGTTTCAGGAAGTTGTCAGGGGTTGACTGATTGATTCCAGATGGAAAAGGTCAGCCTTCGTGACCCAGGAAATACTCACTGGGGGAAAGAAGTTGGCTTGTGGAAGGGGAAGGCCTGGGAGGGAGACGATGCTGGAATGCACAGTCCACTTCCTTCAGTCTTCAAACATTCAGAAACTTTAACTTCTCTGAAGAGAATAATATCAGTGTTGTCATCGTTCATCAGAAAACAGTGAAGGAAGTTAAATTCGAAGCTTTGAATGTACCAAATGTATCTTCACCTCCATAACGTAGTTCACTCTTCCAGAAGGAGAGTGAGTGTATGGAAAAGTCAATATTTGTGTGTATCTCCATGTGTAAGAAAAACAACAATTCCTAAAAAAAAGAGCAGCCACCAAACATGTCTGATTTCACGTGGTGGAGTTTCAAATCCTTTACATTTTATAAATTCAGTTAAATTGGCAGGCTCTCTTAGATCCCTCAAAGTCTAAGATATTTGGAATATTAAAAACGGGAACTTGCCTCATATCTATATATATACAGGCACACGCACATACATTTGGACATAATTTAAAATCTTGTAATAAATTTTGCAGACACTGAAATAATTCAGGTTAATTCCCTTGCTGTCATGAGAGGCCAGCGCTAGCCAGCAAGAGATTAAAATTTATTTCCATTGTTAATAGAAAATAATGAAGTGCATCTGAACCATCAGGGTATGTCATTCGGGAAATGTTCTCTTTGGAACCAAGTCTCACTCCACCCAAATGGAGAATGATGAAATCAGCTGGCTCAAGAAAGCCCCATATTTTGTGGCAGGGATGCACGAGG
>NW_006792985.1:4580864-4599361 GCF_000442215.2 Lipotes vexillifer
GGAGTGTTCAAGTACAGTATAACAAGGAGCTTGTGGAATGAATTAACGGGGTCTCGGAGAGAACGCTCTTCACATCCACATAATCTTCACACAGGTTGAGGTTCCCCTCCTTGCGCCTAGCACAGCTCGTTAGCAGTTAAAACCAGAAGCACCCTCTCGTCTTTGGTTTTTTCCAGGGATGACAGCCATGTCTTTTTTTTTTTTTTTTAACTTGCGTGTTGAAGGACGGGAACAGTGTTCCTGATCAAGGGAACAGCAAATATTAAGCTGAGAAGTGGATGTGGTATTTTATGCATATAAACTAAGACACCTTCTTTGGTCTTACCTGAATAATGTGATGAAATCAGCATGCTTCCAGTTACAAAGCCAAAGGCTAAGAGTGATTTTGGAGCCTTACCTTCCGTGCCACCCCTGCATCTTAACAGCTATGTCTTCGAAAATCCATTCACGCACACAATCTATAAAAGTGATCCGATTCCTCTTCTTTTAACTCCTCTTTGTCCTATTATTTTCTGCGGGTAAGCAGAAACAGAGGTGATTGCTTTCAGCCTTCGTGTTCATCTTAACCCCAGGACTAGGAGACTCAGCCCCTCTCTCCCTTTGACTATGATTCCATCCTGTGCTCTGCTGAGAGGCCCTGATAAGAGCTTGTGCCTCGTGCCCTTGCAGGGAGTGATGGATGTCTCTGTCTTATGGTTGCCACCGCAGGATAGGAACTTTCTGGAAGGCCTTTCCCCAGACTCTTACCATGTTAACATGGACACAATTGAAAACAGACCTGGAGCTAGACAGGCTGCATCCCTGACTTGTGAGCAATTACACTGATATAATTTTCTGAATGACAACGGAGTTTCCTTTAAGTTCATTCTGGTGTCACAGCGAGGCAGGGACACCGAATCGGTAGTGCCTTCACAAGTGAGGAGCTGAAGTGTGGGAGAGACACTAGCCAACCAGGAACACATTGTTCTGTGGTCTTAGGATCTCCAGGGCCTGACATAATAATACCCAATACATACCAGGAGCTCGGTGAATGCTTTTGAGTTGATAACTACAGCCATTTATGTCCATGTAAAAATTCCTGTATGCCACTGTTATGCCATGACACCAGGCTAGGTGAAATACTTTGTGGACTCATGATTTTAGGGGTTCTCCCAAACCCTTATTATATTACAATGTATATAAAAATTCTTTTTAGAGATACCATCTGAAATCCTATTTAAGGTTAAAATTTCAGGAGAGTGTTGCCTTGGCAAGGGGTAGAGGGTAGGGTAGACTGAAAAGGGGCATCAGATAACTTTCTGGGGTGATAGAAATGTTCTGTATTGTGATATGGTGTGGAGTACCTAGTTGTATCCGTTTGTCAAAATTGTGCAGCTAAGATTTGTACATTTCAATGCATGTAAATTTCACTCTAAAAAAAAAAAAAAGGGTTCATTATATTTATTTTGTTTGCTTGAAATAATTCATAGTAAAAAAAACTTTAAGTGCTGTCCAGTGAATCTTCTTTCATGTTAAGAGGTAAGGCAGGGTCAAGGTTTGTCCCCACTTTGTTTAATAAGTAAGGAAGGGATGGCAGAAAAATTCCAAGTAGGATATCAGTGAATTTAATTTGGGAGTGGACAGGAAGAGCCATTTTTAGACACAGCTCTTCATTATGTATCTATTCAATGCCTTTCCTCGGGTCTATACATGAATATGTATGTAACAAGTTCCTTTCTCAAAAAAAAAAAAAAATGCCATGTGTAACTAACAAGTAGACTGGTATCTAGGATGACTCACCTTCCTGGGTCAGTAAGTAGGTGGTGGATATGCCCAAGTCAATGCATTTCTGCTGTGCTTTCCCACTGTTCCACCTGATCGGCACCTCTTTGAACTTCTCCTGCACCCTGATCTGCAGCACACACATAGAACTCAATCTGACCTCATTCTGTGTGCTACTTGTTTACCATGTTTCTCCACAACCTGAAAGTAAGCTCTTTGAGGGTAGGGACTGTGCCTTATAACTTTTGTGGTTACCGAGCCCCTGAGTCCCCCTTGCTGGAGCCTCCCCTCCAGAGCTTAGACTATGGGAGGGGCTCAATGAGTAATATCCTCTGTCCTATCGATTGGCCAAACAAGGCAGGGGCAAGGCAACTAGGATGGGAACTCATCCATAAATGCTTTACATTTATTTTCTCATTTTATCCTTATTTTATCTCATTCAGTCCTCAAGATAGGCATTGTTGTGTTTGTTTTACAGATAAGAAAAGCGGACATCCGAAAAGGTTAAGTATAATTCGTCAAAAGTTCTAAGTTAGGAAGTAGGAGGCATGGAATTTGAGTTCCGTTTTGTTGGACTTTAAAATCATGCCCTTCCACTACTCCACACCCATCTCTTCCCTTTCGTCTGGTTAGATGCTAAATGTCCTACATTTTCAACACTGAATTCCGAAACCTTACCTTCTCACCCAAGGTCTGAGCATCTCCGCCGCTGCTCTCCAGCATGGGGGACACCAGGTACATCAGGACATCAGGCAGCATGTCCATACCCCAGTGTTACTTTGGCACATGTCAGATGTTCAAGAACCCATTCCCGAGAAATGAGAAATGACCTCCTCCCAGCTGGTGTTTCCGTCTTAGCTTCCTGACCACACACAATCTGCTCCTTGACTGCAGCCCGAAGGGTCACCTGGGAATGATCGTCCAAGTCCTTTGATAGAGATGAGGTTCCTAGAACCAGCCAGTCAGATTGCCAGCTTCCACACTTCATCACCTGGGCATAGTTGGAGCACAAATACGTGACAGCACGTGGGCGAAAGGCGGCCTCTTTTTCCATGACGCTCTGCTATTGTTACAGGAAAAGGCTAACCCATTGAGATGCCAGGAGCATGGCTCATCCCAAAGTTCTGGTCCGTCTCTTGTTAGCCATACGGAAGTCTGGCAAAAGAGTTTTGCAACTTTTACGACTTTCTGAGGAATTAACTCACCCCCCGCCCCCCCCCCCCTATCCTTGAAATCTGCAGGTCGTGTTGTCAACAACGGTGAACGTGGATGGACACGTGCTGGCTGTTTCCGACAACATGTTTGTTCATAACAACTCAAAACACGGGCGGAGAGCGAGAAGGCTGGACCCATCGGAAGGTAGGGCTCTCTGCTGTCCAGGCTGAGCCTGGCAGACAAATGATGTTCTCCACAAATTTCCTTGTTTGAGTTTCAAATTGATGTCTCTGAGTAGGAGTGGAGAAAGTACACAAGACCATGTGGATTTAAAAATGGAGCTGTAAACAGTGACTTCTGCCTGCTTTCATGTAAGCCCCACACGTCCCCCAGCTAATGTTCAGGCCCCTGTGCCTCACTGGCTCTTTCATTCAGTTCTGTGGGTTTTTCTTTTTTTTCTTTTTCGGCTAGAGGGGCATTTCAGGCAAATGTAGGCCTATGACATCTTAGTTAAACAGGAACATTACCGTGCCAGACGTGTATGAATAAGTGTCAGATGTGCCCTTAAACAGATTGTGGGCAAAACAAAACAATGTGCAGAATGAAACTGACACTAATTGATTTTTGTTTGCTTGGACAAGAAGAAATCATGGTCTGCTCTAGGTAGTTTTCCAAGCGCCGGTAAAGTAATTAGAAATACTGGTAACTGTTAAACTTCAAGTTGTCCAAGAAAATAAAGTATATGGAGGAAGATAACTGACAAACCTAAGTAAGTCCCATCTACATTCTTTTTTCCCCACTCCTCAACTCATTAGTGTACAACTCAGCTCTCGTAATATAGAGTGAACGGTTAAATGGGGCTCCTATTTTAGTGTGATGTCTTCCTGTATACTGCCCACCAGACCCCACCCCATCTTGGCCCTTAAAATGTGTCTTGTATCGTTTCAAACAGGAATTAATGACCTGAAAGAAAATGATTGAATCAGTAAAGAATTTGGAGTGGTGTTAATTCTCCCACAGTGGGCACTGAAAGGGGAGAAGAAAATCCCAGCGTTCAGAACTAGGAACCCATCCAGTTTCTTTTGACTGATTGGATGTGATTGGCCGGCTGCTCAAAGGGGCTTCATGTTTTTGGAGTCCTGCCAAAGTTCTTCCCCACCTTTGACCCCGTCAACTTTGGAAATGGAGTGATGGATTGACTTTAGTTATGGCCTGAAAACCATATTGGCTTCCTGTTGGGATGTAAAGTCCAGAGGCCTTGAACATATGGAAGAATGAGGGAAAATCCTTCCTACAAAGTTAGGAAAGTGATTAGAAATTGTCTCTTGATAGAGATGAAAAAAAACCTTCAACTCTGATAGATTTTGCTTTCTCCTTCTCTCTCTAGCCCGTTAACAGACCTTGTGGATCTTAACATCTCGGGACAGAGGAGGTGGGGAGAGAAGAGGGATTTACACATTTGTAGTGTGATCAACTTATAAAAAATATGGTGAAAACCACAGAGCTTTAAAAGCACCTTTTGCACAATTAGCCATTTTCATATGTAGTGGTCACCTCATTAGGCTTTAATGACCTGGTGAAAACCAAACAACCAATTAGGGAATGATGGCAAGTCAGCAAAGCTCAACTCGAACTTCTGAGATGACCAAGAGCAGCCAGCCCCCAAACTCCAAACTTCAACCACCAAAGGGCAAACCTGACTTCGTCTTTCCTATCTTCTTAGCTACTCCATGCATCAAAGCCATTAGCCCGAGTGAAGGCTGGACCACCGGAGGAGCCATGGTCATCATCATTGGGGACAACTTCTTTGATGGCCTCCAAGTGGTGTTTGGGACTATGCTTGTATGGAGTGAGGTGGGCAAAGGCAACTCGCTTCCCTGATTTTCTTTGCCCCAAAGATTGTTTTGATCTGGGGAAACCAGTAATTCTGCAATGCCAGCAACAGGAACACACACTATTGAGTACCTATTATAAGTGGGGCACCAGGATGAAAAGACGTGTAAGCCACAATTTACTGCAGGCGTGGATCCCTTAAAAAGATCAATATTCACTGCAGTACTGTTTATAATTCTGAAAAATTAGAAACTGGCTAGATACTGGCTAATAGGAGAATGGTTAAATGATGAAGTGTCATCATTTATTTAAAAATTTTATTTGAAATATTTTTAATGATACAGGAAAAGGGAACACATGCTATAATGCTAAGTGAAAGAAAACCAGGACAACAGTATCTATGGATGTAAAATCTAATTATATAACACACAACCATAGAAAAGTACTGGAAACATGCCAAAGATTAATAACGGTTGTCTCTGGGTTATGCAATGTTAACATTTTTCTCTTTATTTTTCTGTAATTTCCAATTTTTCTACTGTGATACTGAGAAAAACAAGTTACAAAAAGATATGTAACAGTGCTAAGTTTGTAATGGATATTGCCAAATCAATTTGTGAGGTCATGGCAGTGTAGGAATGAGGGAAGGGAATGATGACAGGGATGGGAGTTGTGGGGGGGCACACAGGAGGTGAGAGGGACTTGAGCTGGGCTGATAGGAAGGGAAGCGTACACAGGTTGGGTTGAAAGGAAATTCCAGGGTGAGAGAGAGAAACACATGAGACACAGGGACAGGGCATTCAAAGCATCTGGGGTGTCATGAGTGCACCAGTTTGCCCTGGATGGGGGAGGGGGTAGCAGCAGGAGATGCTCCTGTGCTCAGTATCTCTATGATAACTTGTATAATAGGTATTTTATTTCTCTGCCTGTTCATTCCTCAGCTAATAACTCCTCATGCCATCAGAGTGCAGACTCCTCCTCGGCACATTCCTGGAGTAGTAGAAGTGACATTATCTTATAAATCCAAACAGTTCTGCAAAGGAGCTCCAGGGAGGTTCATTTACACAGGTGGGTGAAAAAATGATTCCAAGGGAGACTGGCTCCTGGTTCACCTTTGCTCTAGGTCCTACTCTTTACACTTTATAATCATTCTAACTCTTCTAGGTCTTTCTACTGGTGTGGGAAGTGTGGACTGGGTGATAGGCATTGAACGGGGACATGTGAACCTGATTCTAAATTTGTATTTTATGTAAGCAATTTCTGCAGTCTGGGAGACGGTCATGGAACCTCATTTCAGGAGTCCATCCTTATGAATTTAATTCAGCTGGAACCATGCTAGAATAGATTTTTATCCAGGCAAATCAGATTAAAAAATTCAACAAAGTTGCTGGCTATAACTAAATTTTCTTGAAAAGGATTCAAGCAAGTTGCCTAATGATGCTGCAGAGTGATTCAAATTGTTTAAAAATTTTATGAAAGTAGAAATTATCTAATTGGTTCAATATTTGTTGAATGCCTACATTGTATCTACTACTTTTTTCCAGGTTAAAGGGACAACGACATAGAAAACGTGGTCCCTATTTGGAAAGTTAGAAACTATTGGAAGAGGCAATGGTATATTGCACAGAACAGCAGGAGAATTAGAGTATTCAAAATGTTTAGTATTTCCAGTGAATGGAATACGAGTTTCAGGAAGAGTGACTTTAATGTGGACTAGAGTAGTGGGATGAGGTTTCAAGGAGGAGATGAAATTGAAGACCATTCTTAAGGATGGGGAGGATTTGGATAGGCAAAGAGAAAAAGCGAGAGAGTTTCAACTCTATGGGACTCTTACGGGCAAAGGTGCAAAGGGTGACGTGTGCTTGTATCTGGAGAGAAGGCTGGTTCAACAGCTGTGGGGATCCGTTTAGGTAGAACTTATACCAGAACTTAGCTGAGATGAGCTAGGCGTGGCAGGGAAGGAAACCATAAAACAGCTCAAAAGTTCTGTATGGTGCCTAAAACAGGGTCACGTGATATTAAACAAGGTCACGTGACGAAAAGCCTGGGGAGTAGATGTAAAAAAAAAAAGCCTGCGGAAGTGATGTAAAGCAGGGTCACATGAAGTAAAGCCTGGGGGACTGATGTAAAGTTCATGTTCATGGAGACAGAAAGTCGAATGGTGGTAACCAGAGCTGGGGGGATGGGGGCAATTGTTGTTTAATGGGTACAGCGTTTTAGTTTTGCAAGATGCAGAAGTTCTGGAGGTTGGCTGCACAACAAAGTGAATGTACTTAACACTACTGAACTGCACATTTACAAGTGGGTTAAAAGGGTAAATTTTGTTATGTGTATTTTACCGCAGTTTTAAAAGATGAAAAAAAAAAAAAGGCCTTGTATGGGAGCTAGGACTTAATTTGGCAAGATCTAAGATGACATTGAAGGTTCCTATGTGAGGGAGAGTAACTCAAAGCTGTTATCTTAGGAAAAACGAATGCTGTTGATATATGAAGACTGAGTTAGTCAGGGGAACAGCTGAGGGCAGGGAGATCAACTAGAATATTGTTGTTTTGAAGAGAAGATAAGGGGAAAGAAAGAAATATAGAAATCAAGAAACTATATCAGACATATTATGAATTTCTAATAATATTATTTTATAGTGTATTCTTTCTCATTTGGACTTAACCTCCTGTTCTTGTTTAAGCGTAAACGTCGGGTTAGGTATCAGTTGGGAGTAGGTGGAAGAGGGTGATTTTTAGGTATATATTTAACATTTTGCCTTTGAGGTTTTCTCTCTGTGATAGGCACATCTTGGTTGGGTTACCTTTTTTTGTGGATCTATGGAAGACTCTATTGCAGTTGCAACAAAATATTTACTATTCTAGCTCCAAAGGGACATAGTTTTTGAGTCATTTAAATGAGCATTTATTACATGCCTACCATGGGCTGGCACAGCTCTGGGCTCTGGGATATAGAAGCGGGCAAGATAAAGCCCCCCATCTTAATAAAGCTTGCATTCTAGAGGCGGAGACAGACAACAAGAACATACATGATATAATTTCAGATAGTGACAAGGACAGGTCAGAGAATGAGGGAGGGTCTCTCTGAGGAAGGGGCATTGAGCAGAGACATGTATCGCAGGTGTGGAAATCTGTCTGCCTCTGTCCTTATCTTTTTGACCTCCTGTCCTCTCCATTCACATTTCCTCTGTCCCTGGACCTCCTCGGGGCTGGGTTTTCTGTTTGGTTCACCAGTGTTAGCTAGAATAGCACCTGGCAGTCAGTGAATTGGGGGCAAGTGTCTCAGGTAGAGAACAGATGACAGCCTGAGAGGTGGGGATAAGCCTGATTTAAAAAAAAAAAAAGGAGCCCACATAACAGTAAAAATAATAGATGTTACGTTACATGTAAATCCAGAAATTTTAGAGATAATGAGACATTGAAGAGCATCTGGTCAAACTCCCTCTGTTGCAGGTGAGAAAACTGAGACCCAGGGAGAAATGACTTGCCCATTGAATTCAATGTGGAGTCAGAACAAGGACTCAGGGCTCTGGCCATCCTGTCTGGTGACTTCTGTTGAGCAATGCAGTGTCGCCAAATAGTTCTGTTTGCCTGATGTGCTGAGACATCGTTGACTTATTCCTGAAGCAAATATCAGTTGAACGTGCCCATTCTGCTCAGCCCTGTGCTCTGTGCTGTGGATGCTACAGACCAGTCAGGCCAGGGGGAACCTTCCTTCCTCAACGTTGTGATATAGTGAAATAAATGTGAACTGCTCATGCTTTGGGGTCAGACTGGCTGGATGCACAGCTTGGCTGGCCTCTACATAGTTTTAAATCTTGCAGGAGTGACTTAACCTCTTAGTTTCCCCATCTAGAAAATGGGCTACCTACCTTCCAGACCTGTGATGATGACTAACTAATACAGTGCATGGCAACAGTGGTGTGCCGGTAAAGGTTTAACAGCCAGCTCTCCAGGGAAAAGGGGCGGGGGAGCATTGGTTTGTAGCACTTGCTGATTTCCATGGTGCAGGTACTCTCACCATGGCTGATTTCAAGCTACCGGTATGACATCAGCTAGCTCACAGCATTCCTGAAAATTTAACCACCTGTTCTCATGAGCTGGTACACACCAGGTCTAGAGCACCTCTGCACGTAAAGCATTTGAAATAGAGAGAAACTGTATCTTATTACTCAAAAGGTGTATATTATTAATATTATTATTGCTATTACTGTTATCACGGAGGCTGACTTGAACAAGGAATTACAAATGTGATGAGTTGTATAGGATGCTGGGGATATATGTCAGAGGAATCTTAAAATAATAGGGAAGGTTAAGGACAGTTCAAACACATGAAACAGTATGTGCAAAGGCCCTGTGGTAGGAAAGAACATGGGATATATTTGATGGCAACTATGAACAGGGAAGAAAGAATGTTAAAGAGAGGTTGGCTTCAAGCTGGAAGAGAGGGTTGAGCCTGCTTGTTTGGCTCTATCCCAAGTGCCATGGGGAGCTGTTGGAATAGTTAAAGCTGGGAGTGCCATGATCAGATTTGCCTTTTAAAAGAGTATTCTGGCTGCAGCAGTAAGAATGGCTTGGAAGCTAGGGAGGTCAGTTGGAGGCCAGTGTGGTGGCCCTGGCCAGAAATGATGGCAGCTTGGACTAGAGTGCTGGTGGTGGGGACAGGCAGAAGTGGATGAAATTTAGGAGGTAACACTGACGGGACTTGATGATTGATTGGATGGGGTGAAGGTTGGGGAAGGAAGGGGAGGGGACGACTCTCGGGTTTCAGGTTTGAAAAATTGGGTGGGTATAGCTTAGGAAAGTGATTTTTAAAAAGGTATAAAGTGCTAAGGGAGTTCAGAGGAAGGACAAAATACTTCCAGCTGGCGGAGAGGTGGGAAGATTTAATATTGTAAAGATGTCGATTAATGAATAAATTTAACACAATGCCAATCAAAGTACCAACAAAACGTTTGGGGAAACTTTACAAGAGTTCACCTGTAAAAGTAAAGGTGCTAAAGTAGGACCCCGCATTTTGAAAAATGAGAGGGCCTTGCCCTGCCAGACTTTAAAACCTATTTTAAGTTTCAGTAATTAGAAGGATATGGGGTTTTGCAGGAACATATAGAAAGGTCATGCAACAGAAGAGAACACTTAAAAATAAACAGTTTTTGTACACACGAATTGTATAAATACAGCAGTATTTGTTTGGGTGAGGAGACATCTCAAGTCAATGCGGAAAATATGGAATGTTTAACCAACGGTGTTGGGCCAACTGGGTAAGCATTAAAAAAAAAAGAGGTTAGATATCTAATTTCATATCATAAACTGAAACATATTTGAATTAACTATTTTTAATTAAAAATGTAGGCATTTCAAAAAATTATTATAATTGAGCCTTGCTTATCTTGATCCCAAAGACAGAAACCACCAAGCATAAATATGTGATTACATAAAAAGAAAATTTTTGCAGGTCTAAGTTTCCCTCATTAAATTGAAAGGAAAAGGACAAACTGGGAATGTATTTGTTACATATGACATATTATCTTACATATAAAAAGATTCATTCATTTGTTCAGCAAACTTCATTTTATGCCTACTCTTTGTCAGCCATTATGTTATACATTGTGGATAACCAGGTGAACATTAGATATCTTATAAATTAAGTAGAACCGCCCCCCCCCCGAAATTAAAAGCTAGCAAGGTACTGGGGGGGAAGGGAGGGTGGGATGAACTGGGAGATTGGGATTGACATATGTACACTACTATGTATAAAATAGGTAACTAATGAGAACCTACCGTATGGCACAGGGAACACTTCTCAGTGCTCTGTGGTGACCTAAATGGGAAGGAAATCCAAAAAAGAGGGGATCTGTGTATACATACAGCTGATTCACTTTGCTGTACAGCAGAAACTAACACAACGTTGTGAAGCAACTAGACACCAATAAAGATTAATTTTAAAAAGCTAGCAAGGGGGTTTCCCTGGTGGCACAGTGGTTGAGAGTCCGCCTGCCGATGCAGGGGACACGGGTTCCTGCCCCGGTCCGGGAAGATCCCACATGCCGCGGAGCGGCTGGGCCCGTGAGCCGTGGCCGCTGAGCCTGCGCGTCCGGAGCCTGTGCTCCGCAACGGGAGAGGCCACAACAGTGAGAGGCCCGCGTACCGCAAAACAAAAAAAACTAGCAAGGAACATCAGGAGTTAATTCAGGAAGCAATATAATCAAGCAATAAACATGTTTTTAAAAATCCCAACCGCATTAATAATCAAATAAAAGCAAATTAAGGCAACTACAGGAAGGTAGATGGCTCCAGGAGAGTACCCTAATGCTACTAGCCTTAGAAAAGTGTATGTACCCTTTAACCCAACAATTCTACTTTTAGGAATATATACTTGGGAAGTAATTGAGTTTGCCTGAAGGTTGTTTATTGGAGCACTGTTTATAATCGTGAAAAATTAAAAGCATTCTTAGTGTCCATTAGGGAACTCATTAAATAAATAACAAAACATCCTTACACTGAAACACATTTTAGATATTAAAAGTAATGCTGTGGATGGATATTTAATTACATGAAAGATGTTGGTGATTTTTGTTTTAAAAGGCTTAAAAACTGTAGGTACAGTATGGTCCAATTATATATATATATATATATATATATATATATATATATATATATAAAAAAGAGTAGTTGCATTAAAAAACCCAAGGTATGAAAGCCTGCATACCAAGGTGTTAACAATGGTGGCTTTTGGATGTTGATATTATTATTTAATTTTTTTCATTTTCTTTACTTATATTTATTATTTTCTAACAAAATGAAGTAATTTTAAACTAAAAATTAAATGAAGAAAATATATAAGAAATTAGCATCACACGTTTAAATACTGAAACAGCACACATCGGCAATCTTGATTCTTTAGGTACAAAGAAAGTATTTCCAGGTGAAGCGGTGAAACTTCATCCTTCTCGCCTTTGAGAAGGAAGGACCTTGGGAGGCAGTTAGGGGTGAGAAGAGTAGGGGTGCAGGAGTATACGCTTTCGCAGTCAGAGAAGAAAACAGAAATACAAACACGGTCCAGGATAGCTCATGAGCCTGGTCACTCTCCCTGAAAACTTCCACTTTGAGGTTCCTGGGCCAAATGCGACTTGGGTTGGTGGAGACAAGCGGCTGATGTTATCCAAAGAGGGGACCAGACACCACAGGAAATGGATGGGTGGTCTCTTTTCTGGTCCACTCAGCTAGCAGCCACTAACATGTAAAGGTAATTTACAACCCATTGGGAATCTTAGACCAAGAGCTGGAAAGGCAGTGGCTTCCCCCGGTGACTGAAGATGGGGCTGGGGCCTCCTCCAGGGAGCCTGCAGGATCGTGGTGGCCTTCTGCCTGCGAGGCGTTCCAGCCAGCCTGGCCTCAGAGCCACACGTTGTGAGCCCCTTGGGAATCACCTCCTCCAGTCCCAACCAGTGGTACTACAGGAAGACGCTTCAGAGACCACTGAAGGCTGAGATACAGCACTCAGCTCCGTGGTGAGGTGGAAAATACCACATTGATTCCAGAGGAAAGGGAAACCCTGAACCTAGAGGGTTTTAGTGGGGACGGAGTGAGATTCCGGGATGGGATGGAATCTAAGAGGAGGGGCAGCGGACTCAGCCACAAGACCTGCTTTTGGATGTGGGCTGTGTCATCCACGTCTTGTTTGTCCTTTTGTCAAGTCACCTAACCTCTCTGAGCCTCATTTTCTTCATCTGTAAAGCTCTGGTGCTAATTATACTACGACCCATAGATGTTTCCCGAATTTGGCTGAGGATAAGAATCATGCTGGGCCCCACTCCAGACATATCGAATTGTACTCTTCTGGGAGGGTCTGAGAATCTGTGTTTTAAACAAAGAAATGAGTTTGGGAAACCTGAGTCCTGCTCATCAGGCTGCTGCAGTGACTTCCTGGCTTGTAAAGTATTCGACAACATGGGGCAGTTCTTTTGAGACTGAGTCATTACACCACAGACACAATAGTATTTACTCTTAGGTGGAATCTTCTAGAAAGAGACTCAAAAAGCAGGAGGTAGGAAGGCAGCCTCCAGAAAACCTCCCCTCTCTCAGCCGCCACCCCCCCCCCACACACACACATCTTATGGTTCATGGTCCAACTGTTGATGGTTCCTGTATCCGAGGATGCACCACCACAATGAACCCAAGCCTGTTAGATGGAACTTACCTGGTGTAATTAGACAAAATGCAGTAGTCAGCTTCCCACAGTTGTTGCTGCCAAGTACAGCATAAACAACACCAGGGCTCTGAAAAGCAGCACGTCTTCTTCACACATGTGACTTTGCAGGTGTATTTTCCTCCGACCACGATTTGCTAAAGTGCAGCCTGCAGAGTCAAGAGATCCACACCAGAATCTAGCTCATCAGGAAAGGTCGCATTTCCTCTGTCTGGTCTGAGACCTAGAGATGGTACCAGCCGAGGCTTAGGGAGGAAGAGATCCCCTACACCCCTTGCAGACTTTTCTGCAAAAAACTGGCAGTGCAGAAATATAATCCTGGTAGAGGCACCCAGTAGGACCATGGTTATTGGCTGCTCAGTGTACTTCTTGTCTGTCTTGAGGATGCAGGGAGAGAAAGTCTGGAACAAGGCATTTGGGGGTAGAATTTCCACCGTCTACAATTGTAAAATCTGTACCATCCACAGAAACCAGTGAAAAATCATGATGCATGAGTGGAATGGCAGGTCACTGAGGGTATGGGGGTAGATGTGCACAGCTTTTCAGTATCTTCCTATGACCTTTTGCAGAGTCTGGGTTTCACATTTGATTGCTGGTTAAGTTCGGACAGAACTTATAAGAAAAAACAATGATGCTACTAGTTCAGTGATCACGTCTGTCGTCTATTGAGCACGTAGGGCCAGGCTCTGTCTTTTGAGCTCATATAATCACCACCTTTTCCCATGTTAACGGTTCCATTCGTATCTCAACTTTATAGATGAGAATCCTGCTGCCTAAGGTCACCAAGCTAGGTCCAAACATAGCAGTCTTATCCCAAAGTTGTGCTCTTAACCATTGAACTGTGCTACTTACCAAGAGTGTATAGCTCCTTTGAAGAAATTACGCTAAGGCCATTATTTGGCTTCATCCGGAGTTTTACTTGGCAAATGCCAGTGGCCTTGGCTCTCTGACCGTTACTCTGAGGAAGTGCACGGGAGACAGGCCTGGCCAGTGAGCATGGAGGGGGCTCAGAGGATGCCTTACCCGTGCCCTGGTGTTCCAGATTGCTAAATGGATATTTCTATTTCAGTGTGATGTGTAGGCTTAGAGCCCATGAAGTGCTTTGAATTCCCTAGAAGTCGTAGAAATTATCCTCTTCATGAATAACTGAAATTACAGAAGGCCAAAAAGTATGAACTCCACTTGGTTATCAAACTTGAGAAAACTTAGCATTGGAAATGGAAGTCAGTGACGCAGAGTTTAGAGGCCCGAATTTGAGTCTGAACTTTCCAGCAAATCACCTAACTATTCTTCACCTTAGTTTTCTAACCTAAAAAATAGGAAGATACCTATCTTACTTGGAGGAGGAAATTATGTAGATATGCAAATGTATTTTGTATAGGAATATACAAATATGAGCAAAATTTACTGTTCTAAGCGTTTGGCTGTGGGATACAGAGTTCCTGGGATGAGTTCTTGGTAGCTTCCTTCCTCACTGCTGTTTGATCAAGGGTGGACTTTTTTTTGCATGCCCTCTCTTCTGTAAAAGGCGGCTTCTTCTTGAAAGACCCACCATATCATCATGCCTTTCATATCTGGGTCGAGATTAGAAATCAGGGTTTTTAGGTGACAGAGAAGGCCAAGGCAGCCCGAGAGCATGGGTGCTGTTTGCAAGTGGGTTGAAGGGGAAACAGGTTTTCAAAGGAGAGGCCGACAGGGCCCAGCTGGCCCAGGTGCAGGCTCAGGAGTGCACTGAACTTAGAAGCTGACAAAACACCCTGGCTATGGAAAAACAAGTAGAAGCCAAAGGATCCACGTCAACTCCTTCCCAGAACAATTCTTATGTTTTACTTTTTTTTTTTTTTTTAACATCTTTATTGGAGTATAATCGCTTTACAACAGCGTGTTAGTTTCTGCTGTATAACAAAGTGAATCAGCTATATGTATACATACATCCCCATATGCCCTCCCTCTTGCGTCTCCCTCCCACCCTCCCTATCCCACCCCTCTAGGTGGTCACAAAGCACCGAGCTGATCTCCCTGTGCTATGCGGCTGCTTCCCACTAGCTATCTATTTTACATTTGGTAGTGTATATATGCACATGCCACTCTCTCACTTCGTCCCAGCTTCCCCTTCCCCCTCCCCGTGTCCTCAAGTCCTTTAGCACAAACAAATGCATTTGATTTCCCTGTTCATTATATGGTCGAAAGCATTAATCAACAAGAAAATGGCCAAAACCAGGCAGCAGTTGGAAGGAGAAGTGGGAGGCCTAGATGTTTCCACAGCCCTGCTGCCCACATCATACCCTGCACAGCCTCCTCCCCGAGGCTGGGCACGGGGCGTGGGGTCCTGCTTCCACTGAACCACACTGCACAGATGTGCACGCTGGATGGCAACTGTTAATAGCTCACCCACTTCACATTTCTTCTTTTTTTTCTCTTATAGCATTATCCTGAAAAAAAAATCTCATTGAAGAAATGAATCTGATTTTTAGTTAAAAATACCCAATTCGGATATCATAAAGGGGCCCAAGTACCAGTTGTCCCTGGTTTGCACTAGAAACAGGTTGCATGAAGAGCCCTCCTGGTAGCCTGTAGCTTTACTGAAGTTAAAACTCCCACTGCCTGTAAAATTCAGATCCATCATTCGGCTGAGTCTGAGGAATGATGTCTCCGTTGGAGACCCCAGAATAGGGGGCTGTTGTTTCACTAGAGACATCACAGCCTCTTAATGGCCTGGTGGTCTCAGCTATAATATTCTAAATACACATTACAGAGAGCAGAGCATATTCATAACTGCTCCGTGGTGGCATTTAGATTTACCCTTGAAATTTATTTTTAATTTTTACAGTTGTCTCTTTAACCATGTATATTACTCCCTTCTTCAAACAATCTGTCTTGCTGCTGCAGTTTTTCTTGAAACCAAAGCGTAATTAAATAGTAAATTAATATTTCATTTAAAATTAAATATCAAAGGCTTCCGTCTAATCTTTCACTTGTGCACTGCTATTTCTCACCTTGTGTTCTCATTCTTGTATCCACAAAGGCAGGTACCGCCTCTTAATAATGTGTTCCTATATTATCTTTGTTCTTTTTTTTTTACATTGGTGACACTGAACCTTTGCTACATTGAAACAAATGGATGTAGGGAGAGATTTCAGTGTAGCAAAGGTTAAAGACAACTTAATTCAACAGCCCATGGCCTCAACTCCACCCATCTCCACTTCTCAAGGAAGAATTTCACTGCACCAATTAAGTAAGAGTCTTAGAATCATATAATGCAAGAGCTTACAGGGGGTCTTAGAGGCCATTTGGCCCAACCTTTTGTTTTTGCAGAGACATAAACCAAAGTCCACCTGCCCTTGAAGGTGGTGTGATTGGTCAGGGTTAGGAATTAAGGCATTCCCAGGAAAAGGCCAGCTTTATCTTCACCACACCATCAAATGCTATGAAACTATTTAACTTGGGAGCATTGTAATGCCAATGGAACATAGCCTTGAATCTTGGACACCTGAGGAGTATGGCAGAAGGTAGATGAATAGATGAGAAAATTGGAAGGATTGGGAGAGAAAGAGAAGAACCAAAATCATAGCACAAAGAAGGCAGACCTCACAGGAATCAATACGTTAAGATCAAAGCACTTTGAAGACATAGACACTGAGGGAGGAGCAGAATGGAGACATCCTAAAGGTGGCATGAGGGCAGGAGCTAGTCAGTGTGCATGCAGATTCCTCCCCAGGCAAACAAGGCTGTTTTACTCCTTCCTGTCCTGTCAATAGAGAGTAACTGTCTTTGACCAGAGCTGTACGGAGAGGTGTTCCTCATGCATGTTTTCTCCTCAGCCTGCACATCAAAGTCCATCTTCTGATCTGGCAGTCGCGTTACATAGATTTTAGTTTTCTTGAGCAGGATTCTTTTTCCGTTGCTTTCTTTATTCTTGGAGAAGGTTGGAATTTAGAGTTAGGACTGGAGAGATCCTCTAGTTCTGTGGCCTGAACCCCTGTGATAGAAGTGAAGATCCTTTGCTGCAGATAAACGCACATAGCTGCAGACACACAGCTAGGCTCGGACTTCTAGACTTTTGTCGGCCTCTTGATGGCCCTCCATAGACTCTGTAATGGCCTGGGCTCCAACTGAAGACTTACTAGTGAGGAAAGCTGCAACCCAGGCAACATCCCAGAGTGGCAGCCTGACAGAACACTCAGATCTCCCTCACCCCATCATCTTCTTGGTCTCCTCTCAAATTTCTGTAAAGGAACTCAATCGGCCCTTGATATTGCCACCTTTGCGATAAGTACTTCTGTTGGTCAATGGCAGAAATGACCAACTACCTGCAAAGTCAACACTGTCTTTATTGAGGGTTGACCAGAACTCTAACCAGGAGTCCCCTTTCCATGTTAGCCAGTGTTCCCTCTATTTCTGGGAAACAGAAGTAGAGGCATAAGCTGGGGTAAGCATTATCTTCTCCCTGTGACTCCCCTTAAGGAAAAACAATCATGTAGAATTTATCCATCTCACCAACGCTTTGGGAAAATTAATATTGAGCAAAAGCCAGCTGTTTTTAAA
Source organism: Lipotes vexillifer (assembly GCF_000442215.2). Lineage (NCBI taxonomy): Eukaryota > Metazoa > Chordata > Mammalia > Artiodactyla > Lipotidae > Lipotes > Lipotes vexillifer. The sequence continues at coordinate 4,598,367 of NW_006792985.1, forward strand.
TGAGTGGTTCCCAGTAGATATTTTTAGTTAAATACTATTTACTTATAAAAGGAACCCTTCACACATTGCTTATAGTTTACATCTAGTCGTTGGGTCCGAGATACATAAGTAACCTCATATGTTATCTTTGCAATCAAAATAAGAAATGACACATAAGATCCAAGCTCTCAGGAGAAATATTATGAAATCTCAAGGTATTGATGAAAGTTTTTCCAAGGCTGATCCAAATGGGATTTAGATTCTGTGGCAGTTGAAATGTGTATTATTAAACTCCTTAAGCAAACCCGAATGACTCCCAGTGGAGGATTAAGACATTCTATGTATAGCAAAGGCGAAATTCTCATGTCTGAGTTTTCTCTATTGAATTCCCCCTTGATTAGCTCCTGTAATATTTAACTTCATGCCATGCCATAATTATTTAATAAAAGGTAAATATAAATTATATTTCAGTGGGGATATGACCTTTTACCTTAATGTTACGTTACTAAAGAAAGACATAGATAAATAGAGCCTATACATTGAAGCATATTTTTAATTTACTGTGTTTTTGCCTTGCCAGCATTTCTCTATGTCCCCGTCAGCAAAGGGATTGGCAGAACTTCACACCATCCCCGCACTCCATGTGGTCGCAGAGGCTGTAAATTCACACTGATGATGGCAGTTCATGATCTGGTTGGCCCTTAGAGACAGTCTTGGTGCTGGTCTCAGGCACCTCATTAGCTAATTGAGGTTTACTTGGCTCATACCAGGCCTGAAAAGTCAGGGAACACCGGGAGCGGGGAGGGGGGAAGTTGGGACTCAAGGTGAGGCCGAACAACTGGTCTGATGCGACGTGAGTTTGGAACCAGAGTAAGAGTTGTCCAGTGCAATCCTGATGTTTTGAAGGCTGAACCCTTGAGGGACTGACTGATTTTTCCTCTTACAGTTTGGTGTTGAGTAAACGGTTTGGACTTCATGATTTTTTTTTTTTTTTTTTTTTTTTTTTTTTTTTTGGG
>NW_006792985.1:4599687-4612306 GCF_000442215.2 Lipotes vexillifer
CCCGTGTCCCCTGCATCGGCAGGCGGACTCTCAACCACTGCACCACCAGGGAAGCCCTACTTCATGATTTTTACTTCACAGTTGCACTTAAGTGGCACGGTGTGTGTGTGTGTGTGTGTGTGTGTGTGCACAGGCACATCCGTGTGATTATTCCCCGTCCATATAGATATACATGATGGTGTGTGTGTCACTGTCTTTCTCATCTTGGATACACACAGAACCCATCCACAGGTTATGCCTGTGAAGTTTGGCAGGAGCCTCCAGAAAACACTCAACATGAGAAATAGATGAGTATGTCTGTTTTGCTTATTCAGTTTAAAACATGAATCGCTAACCCAGTGTGGTCAGGAGAGTCTGCTATTTCTGACTTAGGTGGGGAGCAAGGAGGGGAGGGAAGACAAGATGAACCAGACATCACCCTTGTGTCCTGGGGGTTTTCATCTAACAGGGACAAGAGTGGGTACCACCGTGTGATAAAGTCTATGAGAGAGAAAGCCTTATGTGTGCCGATTAGAGCCCAGCTTTAGCAGATTCCTTTGTGAGCAGCAGGAAGGGCCCAGGAATAAGCAGGTTAGTGGTGGCTGAGGGTGGACCGCTAGAGCTCCAGTGAGAGGGAGTGAGAACCTGTTACCCATGCAGATGGAAGAGAAGGGCCAAGGACAGTCATGGAGACAGCGGGGACCTTGGGGAGGGTGGCTAGATTCTCTGCCTTATGGGATATTCCCGTACTTTTTGCTCAGCACAGTGTGAGTATACCCATATTTAAAACTTCCGTTTTCTGGGCTTCCCTGGCGGCGCAGTGGCTGAGAGTCCGCCTGCCGATGCAGGGGACGCGGGTTCGTGCCCCAGTCCGGGAAGATCCCACATGCCGCGGACCGGCTGGGCCCGTGAGCCATGGCCGCTGAGCCTGCGCGTCCGGAGCCTGTGCTCCGCAACGGGAGAGGCCACAACAGTGAGAGGCCCGCGTACCGCAAAAAAAAGAAAAAGAAAAATTTCCGTTTTCTCCATGTAAGAAAATCAGCATCTTAGGTAATGAAATGGTGCATGTTTGAAAAAAGACGAGGCTATGATTGATTTAGACCATTTTTTCACTAAGTCTGCTCACCCCGCAGCGCTGGGATGCTGTTTGTGTTTGCTGATTGATACCAAATGGGGCTTCTCTCACCCTCAGTGTTCTGGGCAGGGCTGCACTCTCTCATGTGCCCTTTGCTAGAAGCTGCAGAGGGAGCCTGGGGAGGGGTGGAAGGGGGTGCAGGGAGTGGGTGAGTGGAAGCAGAGGGTAGCATGGCCACTTTCAACACTCTGCCCTTGGCCAACTCCAGACCAGTAGCGAAGGACAGAGGGGTAGCCTTTGGCCCGGGAGCTGCTGGCATATCTAGCGGGGGCTTGGAATGACATCTCTGGTTCTACAGCAGAAAAGGTGAAGAGCACAGGCCTTGAAATTATAGAATCCAGGGTACAGATCCCACCTTTACTGCCTGGAGGTGCATTTAAAATGGGGATAAAATCCATGTCTTAGGGTTGTAATGAGGATTGAATGAGCTAATATAGGTAAAAGGCGTTAGCATCATGCCTGTAACATAGTAAAACCTTCATTCTAACAGAGATCGTAACAATTTGCATTATTGAGTATTATAGTCACTAAAAATCCTACTATTAAAGAAAAAGTCTTCAGAAATTGCTGACATTATAGTGCTAAGTGGAGAAAAAAAAAAAACAGTTTACGGAATGATTCCAATTATACACACAGCTATTCTTACATGTGTTTCTGGGTAAGATGGTAATCTGAGTACAAGTGTTTAATCGGCCCCCATCCCCAGGATATATTGGAGAATATTTTCAAGAAAACATAAAAATAAGGGAAATCTGGTATTCGTGCGTGAAGCTAGGCTGGTCTCATCAATATGCCAGAAATTTTGTGCCATTGTGCTGATGTGTGCAGATGGGGTTGTGTTGGAGGATGTGTGACATTCCACTCGTGGGAAAAGAAGAGCTGGGCCAGGAAATAATGGGGGAAACCCTGACAAAACCTCCCAGATCCCTCCCCCAGAGTGAGAACAAGCGACACAGCAGAAACTAGATCTTGAATGGAAAGAGTACACTCAACAATTCCATGTCCAGAGAAGTTGTCATTAATATGTGAGGAAAACAGAAAGACATTCTCTGATTTCAAGGGCCCCGACAGAATTCAGTTCTTATTCCTACTGAGGTAAGCTGACTGCTGGAGAACTGATCAGTGAGGAATGCGAGAAAGGAAAAGTTACGGTACCACAGGACCACTGGTCAGCAGAAAAAGCGGTTAAACATTATAGTATCTGAATTATTGTTAGTATGATGACACAGCTTAACATAAACATGAAAATTAATGTCTTAAAGGGACAGATCATAGAAAATCTAATAATAGGAATATTAGCTGAAGAGGATGAACCATCAACAAAAATGCAGAAGTACAGAGAATGAGGTGGGGAAATTAAGGGTAAGCAACAGTTTTTTTTATAGGTGGAGGGGCTCCATAGACTCAAACAATTAGGAAAAATAAAATACTTTTATAGAAAGCCAGAGGGACTATTTTATTTTATTTTATTTTATTTTTTAAAAATCATTTATTTATTTTATTTTTGCTGTGTTGGGTCTTCGTTTCTGTGCGAGGGCTTTCTCTAGTTACGGCGAGCAGGGGCCACTCTTCATCGCGGTGCGCGGGCCTCTCACTATCGCGGCCTCTCCTATTGTGGAGCACAGGCTCCAGACGCGCAGGCTCAGTTGTTGTGGCTCACGGGCCTAGTTGCTCCGCGGCATGTGGGATCCTCCCAGACCAGGGCTCAAACCCGTGTCCCCTGCATTAGCAGGCAGATTCTCAACCACTGCGCCACCAGGGAAGCCCAGAGGGACTATTTTAAATTAAAATAGGATGTGCATCTTCCTAATCACTAGAGAAAAACGTATACATTAAAAACCTATTAGACATACCAGGAACATGTGGAAGGATAAATTTATAGTAGCAATTATGTATAAAAGATGTTAAATAATACGATCAAAAAGATACATTAAATAATACATTGAAAGCATTTCCCGTGGAACACAGACAAGACTAATACGAATTCACAAAAAACTTAATAAATTTCAAAAGGCAGATATTCTGCAGGCCACCTTTTTGAATCCAGTGCAATTAATTAGAATAAATAATTAAGAGTTGAATACTCAGTCACCTAGAAATTTTAGGATATTCTCTTTGGAACTAAAGGAAGACAAAATTAGAAACAGGACTATTCAGAATGTTGTAACAGAGCTGGTGCGGGGTGAGGGACTGTGTGGAGAGTCGTAAATAGGAGAGTAGAAATTTTAAACAAATACTGTATTAGATTCTATGCTAAAACATTTAAAATCTTAATGAAATGCATGATTTCTTGATGGCTCATGGCTATTCAGTGTGAGTAGCATGACTACTACTGGGGTAGCAGTTGGGGTATCTTGAATGGGAGGAGTCTATGGGTCCTCCAGGTGGACATTTCCAGCCAATACTTGGATAAATAAGGCTGAATCTTGGGCAAGCTATCTGAACTGGAAGTAAAGATTTGTCATAGCATGTAGCCTGACATGGGAATCCTGGGGGCACTAATGAGGTTGCTGAGGAAGAATTTATAGGCAGGCAGAAGACTGCCTTGGCAACAAGAAGCATCAGACGGACAGAGGAAGAGCAGTCCTCAAAGTAGGTTGAGATTGACTGAAGTGGAGCGGCAGGGGTGAAACAGGGCAGTGTGCATTCAGGAAAGCCAATGAGTGTTAAGTATTTCCAGCAGGACAGCTTTTCCAGGGTTCTTTCAAACTTTAAGTCAAGAGATAATATCCATGCAATATAAGTTTTAGAGCGCATAGGATAAAATATAGAAAGCTTCTGAATCTATTTTTTCAAAGCTGGTATAAAATAAAACTTCAGAAGCCAACAACACCATGCACACTGTCCCAGTTATTAACATGGGCACACAAATCCCCGGCAACAATAATAGTAACAGACGCTTGTTGAGGGCTTAAAATGTGCCAGGCACTATTCTCAGTAATGTAATTGATTTCATCCTCCCACCAGCAATCATAAGAAAACAGTAACAAATTGTATTCAGAAGTATACTAAGCAAATTATATACCACATCCATGAGTCAAGGATTAATTGTGAAATATTGAGAAATCTACTCTAAAATACAATTTAAATTGGTCCAGGGAGAAAATTCATATGACTGTAATTCCCTAAAATTCTAAGAAGTCCTGATAAAAGCCCTTATCAAAACATGGTAACTAGGGCTTCCCTGGTGGCGCAGTGGTTGAGAGTCCGCCTGCCAATGCAGGGGACACGGGTTCGTGCCCCGGTCCGCGAAGATCCCACATGCCGCGGAGCGGCTGGGCCCGTGAGCCATGGCCGCTGAGCCTGCGCGTCCGGAGCCTGTGCTCCGCAACAGGAGAGGCAGAAGCCACAACGGTGAGAGGCCTGAGTACCGCAAAAAAAAAAAAAAAAAAAAAAAAAAAAAAAAAAAACATGATAACTAATATCTATCTCAAATAGCCAACATCACATTTGGTGCTGAAGTGTTAGTGTCCTTTAAGGAAAAACAGCAAGAATATCCACTATCATCCTCTTTTCAGACACTTTTTGGGAAGTTTTAGCCAATACGAGAACGGGATTCAGAGAACTAAACGGAATTAATATACTTATCAAAAGGAGACAAAATGATCATCACATATAGATGCTCTGAATGTACAAACCTAAGAATGAACAGAACAAATAAGTACATCTGTCAGGGGTTTGGTTACAAACTAAGAGACAACTACTATTGGTTAAGATCTTTTACCTGCAAAGAACTGTGCTGGGGGCATGCTACACATTGTTTCGTTTAATTATGACAGCAAACCCACGAGATGGATTTTAAACAGAAGTTCACAGAAGTTAATGGCGGAGCTGGAATTTAAACCCAAGATCTACTTGACTCTAAAGCTGATTCTCTTAATGACTATAGTATATACTACCACACACTCCCCTCACACACACTGCCTGTGCAGACACATAACAACCAAAGTGTTTCTAGGTGCTAGTAAAACTCTTAGAAAATATGATGAGGGAGTAATCATATTCACAATAAAATCAACAAAAAGTGAAATACATAGCAAAAAATGAAAACCAAAAATCTTATTACCTGTATGATGAACAGTACACATTTTACTGGTGGACCTAAAGAATTCGTATATGTATATGCAACACCCCCCCCACCCCGTGTGTGTGTGTGTGTGTGTGTGTGTGTGAATATGTGAATGTGTACTTGCCAGATCTTGGAGTTGGGATGGTCTTTCTACCTGTAATACCTAAGGACAAATTTGGACATAATGTTGTAACGTGGTGACAGAGTGTTAAAAGTATTAATATGTAAAGTGTTTTTACAAGTAAAAAAAAAAAAAAAAAGCCTAATTCTCAATAGAAAAGAGTGCAGAAAGTATTATAAGCAGTTCATAAAAGAAAAAATTAAAATGATCAGCAAGTAGAAGAAACAAATGTCAGCCTCACTGATGAATAAAGAAATGTAAGTTAAAATGACCACATGCCTTGCTGGAGGGAGTACAAATTTATATGTTCTTCTGAGGAGTGGTTTGACAGTATGTGTGAAAGGCCTTAAATATAAATCATAATTTTTTCTCTGGTAATTCTAATTCTTAGAATTTTCCAATTAAAAGAATTAAAGTTATGCACAAAGGATAATTTTTGCTCTGATTTTTATAATAGTGAGAAATTAGGACCACATTAAATGCCAAACATTAGGAAGCCATTTAAATAAATTATAGACCATGTCATGGAAAAATATGCAGGCATTTTAAATAATGTTATAAAAGAATATTTAATAACCTGGGGGAAAATTTGATATATTTTTAAATGGATAAAAAGTAGGTTATGGAATGGTGTGAATAGTACGCTCTGAATAATTTTAAGTATGTGTGTGTGTTTAAATCTTGGAGGATATAAGCAAAAATGTCAACCCAGATCATCTCTAAAATGGTGAGATTATGGATGATTTTATTTTTGCTTCTATATTTTAAATTTTTAATAATTTCTTTAAATAAAAGGTGTTGCTTTGAGAGTTCAAATAAAAGAAACAAATATTTACAAAACATATATGCAAAAAGTAAGATTGGGCTTCCCTGGTGGTGCAGTGGTTGAGAGTCCGCCTGCCGATGCAGGGGACACGGGTTCGTGCCCCGGTCCGGGAAGATCCCACATGCCGCGGAGCGGCTGGGCCCGTGAGCCATGGCCGCTGAGCCTGCGCGTCCGGAGCCTGTGCTCCCCAACGGGAGAGGCCACAACAGTGAGAGGCCCGCGTACGGCAAAAAAAAAAAAAAAAAAAAAAGGAAATACACTCTCATGTGTTTACTGCTGCCTAATGGGAGTGCAGGTGATTATTATTTTACCCTTTATATCTTTTTTCTTTACTTTGATCGTGTATTAATTTTAAAACCATAAAATATAAGCAACAAAATTTTAAAAAGTAAAGGAGAGGAAAGAAGGACAAAGGATAAAGGAATCAACCCCCAAAACTCTTTAGCACAGTAGAAATGCCAAAATAGGTCCTTCATTCATTCATTCCCTCACTCATTCATTTTACAATTGCTGACACTAAGTGCCTGTTATGTGCCAGGCTCTGTCTCCAACAATGAGAACACAGTGGCAAAACAAAATAAGTGTGAATTCTGCTCCTATGGAACTTGGCGGTATCTGGTGAAGCCTGACATGAAGTGAACGTATGTGTAACAAAACATAATTGAAAATTCTGAAAGTCTATTATGCGTAAGAAGAGGGTTTTATGAGAATAAACTCACAGAAGGTTTATATATGTATGAACGTAAATATTTAAGAGCATAATTAAGAAAAAGTGATGTTTAGGAGAAGAATTACTAGATGATGAAGGTATACTGGGGAAGGAGGCAAAGAGGGAAGAAGGGAAAAAGCATGTCAAGGTACTTTATCGTCTTCCTAAGAAACTGGGATGGGATATGGTTGATTTTGTAATGTTTCTGATTATTTGTGAGTGAGCAGAGAATGATAAGTGTGTGTACTTAAGGCAGAAGTGATAAAATAATTATAATAATCCTGAAATTTGGAGACCTTTCTATTACCCGTGGCAGACTTATTAGAAGCTTTGCTTTATGGCCAGTTTATATACTCAAAAAGAAGACTTTTGTTTTTCAGCATTAAATGAACCCACCATAGACTATGGCTTTCAGAGACTGCAGAAAGTCATCCCAAGGCATCCTGGAGATCCTGAGAGATTAGCTAAGGTAAAATGCTTTGGAAAATGACACGTGAAAACCTTCTTGGAGAATTTCAGCAAACTTAGATAAATCTAGCGACTTAAGTCTCTTTAAAATTAAATTAGGCATTGAAATTTGGCTAAGCTGGAGATACAAGATGCGCATGAAATATCTACTAACTGTGAAATATGTTATGGTCAGTCTCGGAGGAAATATGAAATCTGAAAAGTTGGGCCTATGAAACAAACACACTACAATTATTCAGCTTATAAAACATTGCCAACTTTATGAAAATAAATAATTATATAATTGCTTAAAAGTGTAAGTCCCCATTCCTTTGTATTTAAACGTAATTTTGTTTACCCGTAATTACAGGGACATAGTAATCCACAATCAAGTATTCACTGAAGGCCTAGTACGGACACAGATATTTAAGGAAGTGAAAAACACATCCATATATAATTTCTATGAAATGTATCCGTTTCAAATGAACTTGCTCACAAAAATTATATAGTGAATCTGGCCCATTATTTTAGCTTTCTTTATTTAAAAATACGTCGGGGCTTCCCTGGTGGCGCAGTGGTTGAGAGTCCGCCTGCCGATGCAGGGGACACGGGTTCGTGCCCCGGTCCGGGAAGATCCCACATGCCGCGGAGCGGCTGGGCCCGTGAGCCATGGCCGCTGAGCCTGCGCGTCCGGAGCCTGTGCCCCGCAATGGGAGAGGCCACAACAGTGAGAGGCCCGCGGACCGCAAAAAAAAAAAAAAAAAAAAGTCAATTTATTAGGTATTAATTAATGAGAAATTATGGAATTTTAACATTTTAATTTACATTTTAAGCACATACATTATAAAATGCCATGTTCTCTTTTCTGTAGTGTGAGTGAAATTCAAGCACCGCAGTTGCTTCTGCGTCGCACCTTTATTTTCCTCTTGGAAAAATCCCCAGCCCCACCATTAAATTAGATGATATCTGGAAAGTAGGTTAATAGCAATTGAAAAGGCTGTTAAAAACAGAAGGTGGAGAAGACAAAATGAGAGGAAAGGGATTACTGATTACTAATTCTCTCTGGTTAAAGTGAACAGGGGGAAATATTACTGAAAGAATTCATCTTTATTAGAGTAAAATTTTGCAGAAGGCATTGCCAAGATAATTTCAGTACTCTGGACAACTCCTTGGCAAGCAGCTAAACTCAGGTCAATCAATCATTTTGAGACTATTTGGTTAATTAGAATACCAGATTTTTTTAATGGAATGGTCTGTGAGTAGTTTTCAATGGAACTCCCATGACGTTCTTAATTTTAGCCAACTTTACCCTTGATTTGGTTGTGTTTTGTTTTGGTAGCCAAGCTATTTATGGAGCCCTTTTATCGAGAAGTATTTCACATAGATATGCATTTATAGGGGGATTCATACGTGTGGTCCTATTCTACCTGTCAAACCAAATATAGGACCTCTTGGCTAGTTACTTACACTTTAGGGGGATGCCTGGACTTCCGATTTTTATATGTAATTTTCCTTTGTGTTGGCCATTTTGGGTTTTACCTTTGCTTATATCCCACACTTTCTTTTCTTTTTCTAGGAAATGCTGTTGAAAAGAGCTGCAGATCTGGTGGAGGCGCTCTATGGGACACCACACAATAACCAGGTTAGGTGCTCGCATTTTGCACTCTCTTGAGTTTAACTCTTAATTGCTCGATAAAAACATTCACCCCAACCTGCCACTTTGTAGGACATCATCTTGAAGCGTGCCGCAGACATTGCTGAAGCCCTGTACAGTGTCCCCAGGAATCCCAGCCAGATCCCAGCTCTCTCCAGCTCTCCAGCTCACAGTGGCATGATGGGCATCAATTCTTATGGCAGCCAGCTTGGGGTCAGCATCTCAGAGTCAACACAGGGAAATAATCAAGGTACTACCTTTCTCAGAGTCAAAAGGCAAACATCTTATACATTTAAAAGGCTGGTTCTGCTGGAGTGGAAGGAGTTACAGCTTGATTCTTATGCCATCAAAAGAGTGTGTCCCAGGGCTTCCCTGGTGGCGCAGTGGTTGAGAGTCATGCAGGGGACGCGGGTTCGTGCCCCGGTCCGGGAAGATCCCACATGCCGCGGAGCGGCTGGGCCCGTGAGCCATGGCCGCTGAGCCTGCGCGTCCGGAGCCTGTGCTCCGCAACGGGAGAGGCCACAGCAGTGAGAGGCCCGCGTACCCGCAAAAACAAACAAACAAACAAACAAAAAAGAGTGTGTCCCAGATAAGCAATGCAATCATTGGATTATCTCAACATTAGGTGTATTGTTAGACTTTGAGCTCTTTAGGTACCTGGCAGAATCCTTTAACTGGAAACATTTAAGAATAAGATTAAGTATTGTGAATTTAGAAGAGTTTAGGCTTACTAAAACTAGATTTACAGGTATTATTTGAATAAAATCTACACTTCTGCTATTGTGATCATCAAACTGAATAATGGAAAGAAGCTGAGTTATTGCTATTATTGTTAATTACACCCAAATTCCTAGTGCCAAGGGTGAATGGCTTAGATTTGTTTGGTAACTTCAATTTGTGTATTATCTCATATATATATATATATATATATATATATATATATATATATATATATATATATATATATATATAAATATATACATATATTTATATATATATATATATATATATATATATGCAAATGTATACAAATATATAAATACAGCAACACAGTTAACAGTGCTTTTACATGTAAAGCATATTGAGTAAAGGTTTTTGTCATTCAGGTTGATTTTATTAAGGTGCTAAATTTATCATAAATCATTTTTTAAAAGGAGTAAATGTTTCTGCTGATGTACCTACCCTTGGGATAGTTTTATTTCTAATTCTGTCATCCATTGCAAGGGAATTCCTCAGTCTCATGCTCAGGGTGAGTTCTTCTTACAGAAATATGGGTGGGACATATTATTACCTTTTTTTTTTTTTCCCCCCCTAAATTTGGGTCATTTCTTAAATAGCTTTAGAGACAGTTATCCTATGTGGGTTATTTCAGGATAGATTAGGTGAGGTCTCTGTGCTGGGGTTTCAGAAGTATGGGGAGGACTCATCCCACTCTGGACTGGATCTCCGTGCATTCGATTGCGGATGCTTCCAAGTCTTTGGTCAAAGAACAGCCCATTTATTTATTTATTTAAATTGAATTGTAGTTGATTTACAGTGTTGCATTAATTTCTGCTGTACAGAAAAATGACTCAGTTATACACATATGTACGTTCTTTTTTATATTCTTTTCCATTATGGTTTATCCCAGGAGATTGGATATAGTTCCATGTGCTATACAGTAGGACCTTGTTGTTTATCCATTCTAAATGTAACAGTTTGCGTCTATTATCCCCAAACTCCCAATCCACCCCTTCCCCTACTTCCCCTCCACCTTGGTAACCACGAGTCTGTTCTCTGTGCCTGTGAGTCTCTTTCTGTTTCCCAGATTGGTTCATTTGTGCCATATTTTAGATTCCACATATAAGTGATATCATACGGTATTTGTCTTTCTCTTTCCAACTTACTTCACTTAGTATGATAAGCTCTGGTGTTATCCATGTTGCTGCAAATGGCATTATTTCGAAAGAACAGCCCATTTAGATGAACTTATCAATGCATTTTAAATGAAAATGTTCCCCACCCCACACAGCAGGGCACGGTAACAACTTCAAACTTATATAGCCGTGATCTTCGGAGTGCTAGCGCCTCTTGAAATGTTATCAGGATGCCTTTTCCCCATCACACCCAGAAAAGATGCTATGTTATGTTAAATTTGGGAAACACTAGGTTAGCAAAGTTAAACCGGTTTATTTATTCTCCAGGCCCTTCATATACGAATCTTCAATATGCTACGGTACGCACCATCTGCCAAGCTTTATTTGACCACAGAACGCTTTTCTCAGTGATACCCATCAGTATCTCAGAGGGCTCTAGCGTTACATGAAGTAGGATTTGGGAGATGTCACTGCACACTGCCATTAGTCATTCACTCCTTGGTGTGAGTTGGAGATGTTGACTGCCAATGGGAAAGAGGAGGAAGGGGGGAATTACAGGGATATGGTTTTCTGCGAGATGGGGAAGAGACAGGAAGGTATAAAAAGTTTGAAGACAAACTGCAGACTTTTCCACTACAGCCCACAGTCAACTTGGAATTCTATAGACCGGGGGCCATATGCTGCCATATTTGGTCTGTGCTGTGTGTGTGTGTGTGTGTGTGTGTGTGTGTGTGTGTGTGTGTGTGTGTGTGTGTGTGTGTGTGTACAGGTTCATTTATCTGGGCTTTCTCTCTGTTGTCCAGGATACATCCGCAACACAAGCAGCATCTCTCCGCGGGGCTACTCTTCCAGCTCTACCCCTCAGCAGTCTAACTACAGCACCTCCAGTAACAGTATGAACGGCTACAGCAACGTCCCTATGGCCAACCTGGGTGTCCCAGGATCTCCAGGATTTCTAAACGGCTCCCCCACAGGCTCCCCTTATGGAAGTAAGTGCCCTGTCCATCCCTCCAGCTCTCCCTGTCTCTCTATCCCTGGGTTTTACTCTTCAGCCTTTTGAGGGAGAGTAGCATTCCAGCATCTTACTGACTCACGGAGGGAGTGGTCCTTCCTGCCTTTTGTACTTTTCCTTTAGTGGACTTGGGCTCATCTGGTTACTCAAAGCCTTTCAAGGGAGAGAAAAGGAGTGAAACAATTCCCTTTTTTACAGGGAAACAATAGATGTGGCTTGTGTAGACGAGAGCAAGGAATTAAGATTCCAATTCAGTTAACATTCTGTACACTCTTCATTAGGCACTTTCAGACGTAGTGTTTTATTTGCTCTGCACAAGAATTCTCTGAGGTCAGTGTACGCAAGGAAGTTTCAGTACCCAGCAGTTAACTGACTTGTGCAAGATCAGACAGCTAGAATGGAGGACAAGGATCTGGACACAGAGTTGATGACTCCAGGTTATTCTGTGTAACACACACCATCTCCCTTTTCACTTTGTTACATGGCTCGCCCCTCCCTTATGTACCTCCAGAGAGATGGAACTTGACTGCCGGTGACAGTGTAATATATGGGGACAGAAGCTCTTAGTCCTAACCTGTGGGCTAGCAGCAAGCTAGACGTTCTAGGAAGTTACGAAAACTCGTTCAGGTGGCTTTGGGGGCTAAGCTGGGACCTTGCACCATGAGGCCAGGAGCCTCAGAGAAGATGAGGCTACTTAGGGAATATTTCAGGCTGGGGGAGAAGCCACTGTGGAGAGTCTGAGTGATTGAGTGGAGTGTCCTTGAAATGCTGTACCTTGCTGCAAGGCTCTGCTGCCCAGAGCGGTTCCCTC
>NW_006792985.1:4612423-4627786 GCF_000442215.2 Lipotes vexillifer
GAGCGGTTCCCTCGTGCCAGGAACAAGGGCGAGCCAAGGCCATTTCTACCGCAGCTCGGGAAGTGGTGCCAAGGGTCTGGAGGCCACCGCTCTCAGCCTTTGGGCCTGTGGTTCCCTGGGGACACACATCCAGGAGTTACTTCTGGGTTATCTGTTCAATTCATTACACTCAACACTCTACTAAGTGCGGTGAAGACACAGTAGCCAAGCAGCAGAGGCTGGTTCTCCCAGGACAACTAAAATCTCGCTGCTGCAAAGAAAGACATGAGTTCTTCATGGTGTCCTGTCAGATGGCCAATTAGATGAATGAGATCAGAGGGACCGAGGAAACCAAACTGTTGCTTGCTTTACTTATTTATTTATTTACTTACTTGTTTTTAACCTTCTCTTGTTCCAAAAACGTTCTGGGGCAATATTAATAGTCAGATGGGCAGTATGAAAGTGTAAAATAGAAACTATAAGAAACAAACAGATAAAAGAAAATAATGTGTATCAGAAAATTAGATGAATCCAAGGGTTAGTATGGATGCCGTTTGGTCTATTCAAGGGAGTCATTAATTTGGTTCGGAGGCTTACAACATGGTAAAGCAAAGAGACAGACAAACACTATTTGTTATAAAATTTTATGTCCACACATTATTATTAGTAGCAATAGTTGTTGTAGTAGCAGCCGCTCAAGAGAAACCTGATTTTGCTGTGGCTGAGACCTTGGAGAGATTTTTCCCATGCATCCTTGTGGAGAGGGTACCCTATGTGCAGAAGGGACCACATCTTCAATAGCCCCTGCAAGTGAGACAAGGGCAAGAGAGCCATTGTGTAAATAACGTCACATGATAACGGTCACAACAGTAAGAGTAATTTCCAGTCACATTCTACCTTACAGCTTAAAAAGCATGTTCACACAATAGAGTCCAATCAGATCCTCACAACCATATAATATGGATATAATAATCATAATAATTTATTATGTATATAATTTACATGTTTATATATTTATTAATATAATTTATTACACTAGTATCATCATCATTTTCCCTTCTAAGATATGAAGGGTTATTAAATGACTTACTCAAGGGTTCATTGCCAATAAACAGTAAAAATGTGGCTAGATCATAGGTCATCAGATTCAGGATATCATGTTTTTAAATTATTCAGTAATATTAAAAATATTTCATGTCTTTATAACACATTATTAGGCTGAGCCGTATGAAACCACCTCTTCTTTATTTCCAAAATGTGTAATTTCATATGTTCAATCATACATACATGGTTGAACCATGTGAAATTCTCATTTTTGTAGATCAAAAATGGTTAATATAACAATAAATATAGTGTTTAGTGTGGTGATGGGTGAGGGAGAGAGAAAAAAAAGACAGGAAGGAGTGGGTGGGGTGTGGGTGGAGAGACAGAGAGAAAGAGAGAGACAGAGAGAGAGAGTGAATGGATGAATGAAATTGCCCATCTGGTGTGGATGGCTTGATGTTTCTTACTAGATAATTCATTTGGCAGAAAGGGACCCTTCCCACTCCGGCAAGTGACAACTTCCTAACACTATCCTTTCTTGATCAGTCAGTCCCACTGCCACAAGAAAAATAGTAACACCCTGTCTTCAAGTCACCCACTAAAACAAGAGAGCATACACAAAATAGGAGGAGGAAGGTGCCCTGCCCAGAGGGAGTGGGAAACACAGCAGAGAATGTCCTCTTGTTTCCTGCTGGGTCTGTGAGACTCCTTGCACCTTCCTTTTCTGAGGAACGGTCTGAAGGAATTGCAGACTGGGAATGGAATTCCAAACAGTGCATTCATTACAATAAAATCCCCTACTGCAAAAATACTGAATACCCTATGGAGTTCATTACAATAGCACGTGACCTGTATTTCTACCCAGCTAAGTCTCAAATTCTCTGGGAAATTGTTTTAAATAAAAAAAAATTAAAAAGCTCAGGGGGATACCATTTCGTCAGTTCAGTTGCTTGTGTCTGAAAACGCCCTTCTCTGATTTTTCATTTTATTTTTTAAACTAGTCTGATGTGGCTGGGCCATGCCACGGAGCAATCACTTGCCAGAGACGTTAAAAAGAAAGAAAGTCAAACCTCTCAGTCAAGTTGACTTGCATGACGGCCAACGCAGAGTATCAAAAACCTGCATCTTTACTGTTTCTGCTCTCACACCACTTCAAAAATGGCCAAACAGATGTTTTTTCAATTTCACATACAAACTTCACTTCCTGGCGGTAGCAGTATGTGCCAAGTTCCAGCTCAGTGCAAGTTTTTATGGCTGAATTCTAAACCCCTGACAATAGGAGGTTATAATGAAACGCTGACAGACCCCTTAGCGCCAACAAATGCAATGGCTCGATGCAGAGGAGGATGTGTGCCTGGTGAGTTCCAGCTGGGACGGTGCAAGCCAATCAATCCTTAGAAGAAGAAAAGTGGTTTTTCCTTAACTCCCCATGTTCACAGAGATTTCTGGGCTAGAAGTGCTTGCCTTTACTTTGGCCTCTATCCACAGAGAGAGGTGTCCAGAGAAATTTTCAATTTCAAGTATGTGTGATCAACTTTCCTAAAACAGTACACTCTGGTGTCCCCAGAGATGTTCTACTCAACAAGCCTGCAACACCCAAGGGACCACTTCTTCCAAAGTAGAACAGCCACCAAGCACATGCAAAGTTTGGAACAGGGTCCATACAGACAGAATCCTTCACCCCTGGCCTCAGGGATTCCTACTTCAGTTATATAGTCTTAGAGTCTGTCCCAGGCCTCAATATTTTCATGTTTTCAAAAATAAATATCAAGACATTTTCTGTTGTAGAGTGTTAAATGATTATGGTAGAACATTTAGAACATGTGGAAATAGTTTGTAAAAGAAAGTATACTCCCATCGTAAAAAAACACCTTGTTAATATTTTGGTGTATTTCTTATTGTCTTTTTCTTCAGAAAGGAAAAAAAATATCCTATGACAACTGTAACATTCTCACTGTAGACGCATTGAAAAGCACGCCTATGTAAAAAAGAAAAGAAAAATGACACACTTTATTTCTGTGCAGAGATAACCATGGTTAACTTTTAAAGTATAGCCTTGCAGTTATGGATAGATACATTTTGAAAATGACAGCGTCTGCTCTGATGCACAGCTAATGGGTTTCAGCCATAAGATCAATGAAAAAGAGAGCGGAAGAAAAATGGCAAAATTCTCAGTCACAGATATGAAGCTAGGCTCCATAAAATCCATCAGTGCAGACCTGTGTCCTAAGAATGGAGAAGAGATATTAGGAGTGGCGTTTGCATTGCAAAGTTAACTACGATCAACAAGCTTCTCCCAGGAATTTGTGAAAGAACAGTTAACAGACAACCTTGTTTACAGGCAGTTAAGCCTTAGATCAAAGAGGCACATTAACATCCAGGAAAGCTACTATGCCTATTGCTCAGGATTCTATTATATTTTCCCCAAAGAAATAGAGATCTTCCGCTTGTTTCTTTTAGCAGCTTTTGCTGCTTTCTGCTACATCAAAAGTAATACATGTTCATTGTAGGAAATTTTGAAAATACAGACGAGTAAGAGAAGGTAACTTAAGAATCTTCACAATTCTGTCAGCCAGATATCGTCATTAAAAATTTGGATGTGTACCACATCCTTCTAGACTTTTGATTTGTGTATTTTTTAAAAAATAAAAGTGGGCTCATTGTCTATGTTATTGTGTAATCTGCTTTGGTCATCTGAGGAGGCGTATCTTTCCGTGCCATGAAATATTCTTTTCCAATATTAGTCTTAATGTTTGCATAGTGGTCCATTTTATGGACCTAATATAGTTTACCCTATTGCTGGTCACTTATTTCCCAGTTTTTCAAGACTATAAAAACGCCCTTGGCTTTTTTTGTTGTTGTTGTCGCACATTTATGATTATCTCCTTGGGATTAATTTCTAGAAATTAAATTACTGGGTTAAAAACATGCACATTTTCAAATACTTTGATACATATTATTGAAGTCCCTCCAGAGAGGTTACTACTCCCCTTAGAAAAGGAATAGTATCTGTTTCCCCGCCCTCTTAATTTTTTCTTAATCTTTATCAATTTGGCAAGTGGAAAACAACATCTCATTACTGTTTTAATTTACATATGATTACTAATCGGTTTGACCATTTATAGGTCTATAAATAGCCTTTTGGTCATTTTCATTTTTCCTTCTGTGACATTCCTTTTCACTTCCCTTGCCCATTTTTCTAGTGGGATGTTCTCTGATTAATTTACAAAAAGCTTACTAGCTACCGAGAGTCTGAATATATCTAAATAATTATGACAGATATTTTTCCTAAGTTGTCATTTGCCTTTTCTGTATGTGTTACAGAAATATTTTTGTCATGTCTTATGATGTTCTGTTTAGGTTTGGGGGTTGAAAGGATTAGGTAAATCACATAACTTCCTAATTTTTCTACTAGCTCCTTTATAATTTTGCTTTTACAAATAACTGTTTAATCCACTTAGATTTACTTTCGTGTTTAACACGAGGAAGCACTCTAAATTTTGTCTCCAAATGGCTAGCGTATTGTTCCCATGTGTTTATTTCCCCACTAATTTGAAATGTCACCTTTATTAAGTTCTAATTCTCATGTATACTCAGGTCTGTTTCTGGACTCTATTTTCTCCAAGGATTTGTCTGCCTATTTCTATGGTAGTATAACACTGATTTCATTTGTGTAGGCTTATCCTAAGTTTTAATATCTGTTAAGACAAACGCCTCCTTAAAAAAATTTTTTTTAACAAAACTTTCTGGCTCTAACAGTGTTGTTGTTGTTTTAAATAGATAAATATAGAAGTTATGTTTGTTTGACACACACAGATTAAAATTTCCTTTAGGCTTTTTATTATAGCCTCATTAAATTTTAAATTTGGATGTAATTTGACATTTTACAAAAATTCTGTTAAAAATATTTTAAATGGGCATGTTACAGCTCTGTGCCTATTCAACTCTGTAACAATTCTTTTACACCACTTGGTGAAGCCTGAAGTGACTCCTTTCCCACTGAGAGGTGGCCATGCTAATGAGCATGCTTTTAGATCTGTTACTAGAAAAGAACAGTAACAGTAAAAGAACAGTAACTGTAAAAGAACTTTTACAGTATTTGTAAAAGTGAGTCATATGCTGAACATACATGGAATTGTGTGTGTGTGTGTGTGTGTGTGTGTGTGTGTGTGTGTGTGTCTAATTCACATTATAAAAACCCTCCTCTATCACGGTGTATGAGGGGAGATTATGCTTATTGCAGACTCAGAAACCAAGGTGCCATTTTGGTGCTCGCATGGATCACATAGTATGGCAGAGATTCGATGGTGGTCAGAATCAGGGGCTCCTGATTCTCAGCGTTCCTTTGGCCTCTGATTCTGTGCCTTACAGAAAGAGGAGAGGACTCACCCACCCACCCTGCTCACACACACACACACACACGTTTCACCGACGCTAAAACCAAGGCTAGAAGAGGAGACTGACTTAGAACTACGAATAAGATCCATTCTCAGTGCTTAAACCTGTATCCTCTCCCATAACAATAGTGAATTAGCCAGATTTCTTCTTCATTTGCATCTTCAAGTATTACATGAGATTCTTTAAGGATTTTTTCCTCCTTTCCAATATTTTCTTTTTAATTTTTTTATTGACGCATAGTTGAATTACAGTGTTGTGTTAATTACTGCTGTATAGCAAAGTGACTCCGTTATACATACATATACATTCTTTTTCATATTCTTTTCCATTATGGTTTATCACAGGATATTGAATGTAGTTCCCTGTGCTACACAGTAGGACCTTGTTTATTCATTCTATATATATCGGTACCACCATTATTTTCTTTTGATCCATATTACTTGTGGAAAGACCGAGATGTATTCGGATGCTTCCTTCTGCACTGCCCTTTAAATCAGGACCACTTCAGGATAAGAAGTTTTTAGATAAAGCTCTTTTTTTTTTTTTTTTTTTTTTTGAAGTCTTTGGTTTGTCGTACGGCTGTAAAAGACATCATATTGGAGGTACGCTGTATGATTGCTTTATATAGGCAGTTTGTGAACACAGCCCAAAGTCTATCTTTGTATGGAGAGGGGGGGAAATGGGGATGGAGTCTTCCAATACACCTCGTACTTGGTCTTTGAGCCGTAAGTCGCACTCATGTTCTCACTTTCAGATTCACTTTGTGGAGTATCTGGACCACTGATGATATGACGCAGAGGTCAGCACTCTTAGCCTTTGTCACGGCCTTTGCCATTACATTCCAGTAATTCTTTTACCGAGTCATGCGACTTGGAGAGTTCAGAATTCTGGACATTATGCTAAAATGAGCCCCTGAAACTTGACCTCATACTATAAAATGCTATCTCGAACAATTCTACCCTTGTGAACTCAAGTTTACCCCTGTCTCGAGCAAGTAGAACCTAGGAGAAGACTATCTTCTTGTAATGATGTGACTTGGTGGAGTGTCGGACATTAAGACATGGGGCCCCTCGTTGTGTAAATTGCCTTTATTTTTCCTGGAAATCCACAACACTTAGTCTTTGGCTTCCTTTAAGTCGCTTTAATGTTAATATTGGTATCTTTTTTCTACACATCACATCAGAGGAGGCTGACTTGCAGCTTTATTTCCCAGGGGCTCTGAAAGTAGAGGAAGAAGGAGGTAATCTCTTAAATGTTAATAAACTTTTACATTTAATGAGGAAGTGGCCCATAGAGATGGTGCATTCAGGGAAGATGCCAACCCTACAGATCAAACCTCTGGTGCCCTGAGAATTGCCAGGGAAGCACATGGCTCCCAGACAGGACTACTTTTTAGGGTAAAAAAAAGAGGTTTCTGTTTTTTAGTAGACTGGATAGTTTTTCAGTTGTTGGTCTTAGCCTTCTCTTGTCGAGCGTCTACTTGTGGATTGAGACCTATCACAATTTCATCTCCTGCTGACGCTTTCCTGACTCTTCCAGGCAGAAAAGCACTCTGCCCGCTGTATCTCAGCGTCGTGGACACTCCTCCAACAGGACAACGACCCTATTAGTTGTTTTATTTGTTTATTCCTCCCACGGGACAGGGCAGGGACCTTGTCACATTCAACTACTTTTTGAATCCCTGGAATCAGGAACAATGCCTGGAATAAACTCGTAATTTCTCAATCAATGTGTGGAGGTTGTATGTACTGAAGAAAGAACTTAACTCCTAGATCTTTCTCTTTCTAAAAAAGGATTGTGCATTTGCTTTCCAGTCATGTCATCAAGTCCCACTGTTGGATCTTCCAGCACGTCCTCCATCCTCCCATTTTCCTCTTCAGTTTTTCCTGCTGTCAAACAGAAGAGTGCCTTCGCCCCCGTCATCAGGCCCCAAGGCTCCCCTTCACCTGCTTGCTCCAGTGGCAATGGAAATGGATTCAGAGGTAAGCAAAGTAGCACCTTGGGTATCGGCATGATACATGTGCCACAGGGTCAGCAAAGTAAGAGCAAACAGCTCAGCATCCTTCTGTATCTCTAGCCATTTACCTACAAGGAGATGCTTTGGTGTTTTCATCATGAGACCCGAATGACTTGTACAACTGGGCTAGTTCTCTGTCCAAGAGCAAGATGGGGGAATAACAGAGAAGTCGGACAACTCTGCAAGGACACAAATTAACTATGGTGGGGTCACATACACCCTCTAGGAGCATCGGACTCCCCAGACCTCTGCTTTTCACAAGGCCATGTCACTATTTCCCAGAAGGTGCCTGGCCACCACAGCAGATGCCACATGGTGACTACTGCTTACCGAATCAGCTTGCCATCTGCAGTGCATTCCCAGTCCCATGGCACGAACGAACAAGATCCGTCAGGAGCCACGAGCAAGTTCTGAGAATTCTGGTTACATGCTGGTCAAATTGATAGCAGGTGCCTGATCAGGGGTGGGGTAGGGAAGAAAGAAAAAAAGACATACTGGGTCTAAGAACAAACATTAATATCCCCCGTCAAACCCATTTTTGAGCAATGTCCTAAAATATAATATGACATGACATAGCACGAATGTGATGAGTACATGAGAATCTAATCATCTCATTGTGAATGGGAGGCAGCTGATGGCAAAAGAGCAAATTGGAAACTGCTGAACGCCAGGGAGCTTAACGACCCACATTATTTTTAGGCAGCTCCCTGCGTCTTGACATGAAAACATTCACGGCAAGCAGTGTTGGATAAAACCAAAGAGGGCAGAGGTTTGGTTTGGTTAACCCCTCGTGGATCAAAGCCTCTGAGGTCAGCAGAGCCTCAAATGGGCTGTGCTGTCCCTGGAATAGCATCTGCCTAGTGGCTTTATGATTGCGCAGGGGTTCCCGAGCCTTCGGGGACACCCGTGAGGGTGCACTCACCCGTTGTGGCCAAGCACAGCTCTGGGAGGTACGTCAGCTTCCTGACACATTCTACCATTAGAGCGACGGTACCTCCTTGAAGTCAAGTGACTTGACAGACAAACTGTGAAATAAGAGTTGAAAGCCCAGCCCTCAGAAGAGCCCCTAAAAAATTCTTTTGCTTCTAACTAGACAAAGCAGCTGGGTCTACATGCATGGGAATAGTTGGAAACATCTGTATATTTGAATGAAAAAAAAAAAAAAATATATATATATGTATTTGCTTTTTATCCAGATGTCAGATCCAGAGAGAAACAGGCTCAGCCTGTAGCTAAGCGTCTCCACCTGCCGCACCTCCCAACAAAGGCCAGTGGTTTCTAGCCTGTCATTAGGGGACATGCTCAGAACTTTTCCCACGATGGCTTCACCTCCAGACTGGGATAGGAAAACAATTGCTGAATTTTTGCTGCATATTCCCCTTCCCTATCTCCCCTTCAGCAGTATGACTCCCCTTTCCAAGTACTATGGTTTTGGTCATGTCCCTTAAACCTGGCAGGGTTGCAGCAACATGGATGGACCTAGAGATTGTCACACTGAGTGAAGTAAGTCAGAAAGAGAAAGGCACATATTGTATGATATGGCTTATATGTGGAATCTAAAAAAAGGGTACAAAGGAACTCGTGCCTATCTACAAAACAGAAATAGGGTCACAGATGTAGAAAACAAACTTATGGTTACCAGGGGGTAAGGGGAGGAGGGATAAATTGGGGGATTGGGATTGACATATACACACTGCTATATATAAAATAGATAACTACTAAGGACCTGCTGTATAGCACAGGGAACTCTACTCAATACTCTGCAATGGCCTATATGGGAAAAGAATCTAAAAGAGAGTGGATATATGTGTACGTATAACTGATTCACTCTGCTGTACAGCAGACACTAACACAGCCTTGTAAATCAACTAGACTCCAAGAAAAAATTTTAAAAAACACACAAAACTCCTGGCGGGGGCCACACAGGTTTCATTGGGGAAATGCAGAGTGAGAGGCCCAACAAAGACTAAGGGCACAGGGCAAGCGCAGGTGCAGGAGGACAGCAGGAGGGGTACAGCCCTCCCTTCATTCCAGGCAACTCCTGCAAGTATTTTCAGCCTCGCTTGGAGGAAGAAAAGTACAACTTGACTGCCACTTGCCACCCCTCCCCCAGCCCCTCTCTCACGCAGGGACTGAGTCAGGGGAGCAGAGCTGGTTGACTCAGACCCTTCTGGGTCTGTGCTGTCCAGGGAGACCCATCTGTGGGGCCTGTCCAGCTTGCAGCCCGCAGGGAGGCCAGGACAAAGCTTTCACTGGCAGCCATGGCCTGGAACCCCCACCCTGCTAGTGGCTGCATGCCCAAGGGCCCCTGTGGCGTCACCTGGTCAGGGTGCAGCTGTCCCAAAGAGCTGGAACGGTCTGTGTGGTCACAGCAAGGTTTCCTGGTGGAGGCAGCAGCAGCTGAAATAGCCAGAAGACCCCCTCTAGGGTCCTCAGCCATGCGAGCTTCTGTCACTACCAGTGACAGAGTGTCTGAGCAGCACATTCTTAACTGTGTGTGCAGGAGTGACAGTTGTGTTGGTTACACACAGGCACAGGTCCTGGGCTCTAGTTCATTTCTATAGAATCACTGAGAAGTCCTGAGCCTCTCTGAGGTCCTGCAGCTCCCTCCGAATTGCCCTGGTGATTTTAACCTTGAGGAGAAAGATGGGGGCCGGGATGGAGGAGGAAACGGCGAAGGGGAAGCAGACAGCAACACTTAACTTAGGAGCTGGAGACTGAAAAACAAAGAACTACGAAAATACAAAGTAGCGTGTGGAGAAATAGGAGAGGATTCCGAGGAGAACCTCAAAGGCTACCAACTGTGGGAAGAACACGGACCGTGACTTCAGCAGACACTGCAGGCTGTACCAGTGCATCCCTACCAGTCACTGTCATCGGAGAGCCTCAGTCTCCTAGCCTGTTAAACAGGAGAACTGATCGCTCTCTCCCAAGGTGGTTGAGAAGCAACGTGTGCAAAGAAGTAGGAAAAAGGTGAAGGACATTTCATACAGCAGAGAGAGGCTGGGGCTGACAGAGGATGCCTTCCAGAAGCCTTCACTCTGGTTCTTCCTCATTTTGGACCGGTGACTGAGCAGTTCAAGGTCCAGCATCACCAGGTGTCCCGTTGGTGCAGAGAAGGAGAGAGCCACGCCGACCTCGAATACGCCGCCTGTAATCACTGAATGAAGGGATCCTGGGGTGACGGGGGCTGAGTGGCAGGACGCTCCATCTCTTTAGGGACAGCGGGAGGGTGTGAATGTGGCCTGAGGTGGAGGGTGATCACAGGCTGAGAGGGAGTTTCTTTCCGCTTGCTCTAAGCTGAGGTGGTATTAGTCACCCACAGAGGGACTGTGCAGCCAACACTCTCCGAGACCCGCTGACTGTGCCTTGATCCCACGTGCAAGATGCTGAACCAAGTGCCTTATAGGAATTATCTTGTTCCAGGCTCTCGTGTGACCCAAAGGCGAAGGTCATACTGGTATCACCATTTTTAGTTAATGAGCTTGCCCAGGGCCACACAGCCAGTGACTGATGACTTGAACTCAGACATTTTGACCCCAGAGGCTGCGCCCCGACAGCCCGCTGTCTCTCCGGGGACAGAAGCAGTATAGGTCTTCTCTTCACCGTTCGCCCGCACCAACTTTCCACCTGGACCAAAGAGGGATTATGACATTCCCATGAAACTGTCAAAGGTAAAAAGAAATTGGACGAAGTGCAGTTAAGGATCCTCCCAAATAACTGCTGCTTTCTGTCTGTTGGCTACGGTTTCTACAAGCAAAAAGTCAAGGTCACCACGGAGCAGAGTGCAGCCCACGCAGTGCCTGGTGTGCGACCAGGGAGAAGGGAAATCCATGAAATCTGCTGTTCTTCAGTCATGCAGTGGATCCTGTTCTTGGAGAGGCGCTGCCCTTTTAATAAGCTCCTTAGGTAACTCTCTGAGGACGCAGGAAAATGAAGGGGCTGATGAGTCTGAAGTGTAATAGACAAGTTAAAGTTGAAAACGTGAGCCCAAAACCTACTGCTGGGGAGCTATACATGCAGTGTTCATTTTCCCCACCTTCTACCTCATTTATCAGGCATTCACAGTTGATGAGTATAGATCGTCGAGATAATAGTATGCACTATGTGCCAGATTCGTTTTCCAGCTCCCTCCAGGAAAAAAAAAAAAAAAAAAAAAAAAAAAAAAAAACCCTGAAGTGTAATAGACAAGTTAAAGTTGAAAACGTGAGCCCAAAACCTACTGCTGGGGAGCTATACATGCAGTGTTCATTTTCCCCACCTTCTACCTCATTTATCAGGCATTCACAGTTGATGAGTATAGATCGTCGAGATAATAGTATGCACTATGTGCCAGATTCGTTTTCCAGCTCCCTCCAGGGAAAAAAAAAAAAAAAAAGAATAAAATAAAATACCTCCTACACTCTGGGATAATTACCAGGGTTGCTCTATCTCCAAATCATTGGGGAGTGTCCAGAATTGAACTGCCTTTATTGAAAAGTTACATCGATTCAATATATAGTAATACAGGCAAAAATAATTAAGGGT
The DNA here is from genome assembly GCF_000442215.2 of Lipotes vexillifer. Classification (NCBI taxonomy): domain Eukaryota; kingdom Metazoa; phylum Chordata; class Mammalia; order Artiodactyla; family Lipotidae; genus Lipotes; species Lipotes vexillifer. Next base: position 4,624,389 of record NW_006792985.1, read on the forward strand.
TTGCTCGCCGCTGTGTAAGACCTTAATCTGGATCTCACAAACATTCAATAAAGGCTGTATGGTCAGGGAAATAGATGGCTGACAAATTTTGCCTGAGAAGACCGGCTGGCAAGGAGAGAAAAGGGAAGAGGAGAGGGGTAGGGGAAGGGAGGGGTGGGGGAGAGAGGAGGGAAGGAGGGAGGGAGAGAGAGAGAGAGACGTGTTGGAAGCAGCAGGAAGAATTTTGTCCATTTGCTTGTCAGGTTAGTGAACACCGTTCAGCAAAATGCTCCTATGATGTTTGATAAGCCCTTTAGATGAGGCTTAGACAATAAAACTCAAAGGATCAAATTCTAGATGCAGTGTGAAGTTTGGACACGAGGAAACTATTCTGCCAGTTTCCAAGAATGTGAAAATTCGATGGGTTCATCACCCGAAAGCCAAGGCCAGAGGGTTGCGTTTTGCTGTGTGATTTTTCCACATTGTGCTGATGCTGCTTTATTTCTCATATCGAGGGGAAACCTTGGACCTGATGCCACCCAGACAGGCGTTTGAAGTATTCTCTTGACAGAGGGGCGCTGGACACTGCGCTTGGATTGGGGGTGAAGAGTAGAGATTGGGGTGACTCGCAAATTAGGAACTAAATAAGTCTTTTGTTCCAGTGGATCAGCATCCCTTAGTGGATGGACATCACATACAGCAGTGAGCCCCAAAGGAAGATGAGCTAGTTAGGAAAAAAACAACAACTCATCCAATTTCAGCTAGGATGGATAGAAACCTAGGATGGATAGAAAGTCCGATTTGTTATAAACGATGCCTAGTAAGTAACTCAATAGGCTTGGCACCTGGAATTTATTTTCCTCTTCCGACCATATAATCTAGAAATTATTTTAGTCTAATAGTGAAAAATATATTAGACATATATTACAATTTAGTTTACACGTTTATGTCTCTTACGTCGTGTATACAACCCATTAACGCAAAGCAAAACATAATTTTTGGCCTCTCAAGCAAAACTTCAACAAGCTCTGTTTATGTTTCAGTGACTCAGTAAGGCTTTGGTGCCTCTCATTGGCTGTCTGCTAGACCAGACCTGGAGAAAATGGGTTCCCACATCAGCTGAGGGCACCATCGCCCTGGACGGTACCAGACTGTCCATCCCAGGCCCCGCCCCTCTCTCTGGTTTCTAGACCTTAATGTAAAGAATCTCTAAGGCTCATGCCTGTGCCACTCTTCCCTTGCAGCCATGACCGGACTTGTCGTGCCCCCGATGTAAAGAAGAGGAAGAACTGCTTTCTTATAGCACAAAACTGCTCACTCTGATGGACCAGTAATGAAGAAAGCACTAGGAGCTCTCTGGGGAAAGTTGTGCCCCACGTGAACATGATGGACAGATCTGGGTTTGCAAGGAGCTGCCTCTTACCTGGTCTCACGTTTCTTGTGTAGCTCTGATGGTAACTACACAAACTGACCCTCTTGGGAACGAGGACAAAAGATGTCATTGACGTAGTCAGTGCTAAGAGCAGAAATGCAGTTCTTTGTTATGAACATTATGAGAACCACCTTCCTATGTTTGTAAAATATTTAAGAAAAAAAATTGGCAAACGATTCATGCTTAATATTTTGGATACTATTTGTTTTTCTTTGTAGGAAAAAAGAAGTTGAAAGTTTCTATTTTCTATGAAGCCCTTCAGATACCAATTTAGTTTATGCAGAAAAAAAAATTGAACAAAACAGGGTACCAGCATGGAAGACTTTCTTAAAATGAAACCTGAACTGAATGATGAAATGTTGTTGTATGTGTGTTTGCTTATAGTTTAATCTCTTTAAAAAACAAACAAAAAAAAAAAACAAAAAAAGGGAAAAATTTTTAAATGTTTTACAATTATTTAAATAAATAAACGTGTAACTTATTGTAAGTAGAGGTAGAAATTAAGAACTTTTTGGAAGAGAGAGGAATTTCTCTTCCTGATGTAAAATGGAAGTGATGCAAACATGTAGTAACAAGTTTAAAAGGTGTGTGATTATTATTTTTAAATGTTTACAATTATTTAAATAAATAAACGTGTAACTTATTGTAAGTAGAGGTAGAAATTAAGAACTTTTTGGAAGAGAGAGGAATTTCTCTTCCTGATGTAAAATGGAAGTGATGCAAACATGTAGTAACAAGTTTAAAAGGTGTGTGATTATTACTGCAGTTACTTACTAGACTCTTATCCCCCATCCCGCATCCCCCTCTTTTTCCATCATTTTACTGACCCACAGGCAAGAACGTGTATCTTATGTAGAACAACCCGATGCAGAAACGATGCAAGTCCATGCACGTACACAAATACTCAAACCCATCAATCCATTCCCAGCTCCGTCTGCTTTCTAAATAGTCGACATGTCCCTTTAGGTATTCACTCTTCGTGAATACATAATTTTTAAAATTTATAGTAGCGTTCAACATTCTCCCCTGAGCAGTGCAGAGAATTCCCATGTTTTAGTGTGTCCCCGGCTTTGCATCCCAGGGAAAAGACGGGTCTCACCTTAAAGACAGCCAAAGCCGTGTGACTTTCCCAAACAAGTGGCCTCTGTGGAATCTCCCTTTCAGAGCCCCTCCCTCCCTCCTCTTTGGTTACCTGGTTCAGCACAGAGATTTAAGCCCCACAGAACTTCAGAAACTGGATTTGAAGACGGTGACTCTGTTTCTTGGACTTTTCATCGTCCATCTTAGGGTGTTCACATCCTTTCTTCTCGCTGCAGATTTCCCCTTTCATGGCATTAAACTCACTTGAAAAAAATATGTATTCAACTTGACACAGTTTCCAGGCAAGAATGGGATGGGGTGCAGAAGAGGCATGTTAAAAGCCCTAATCTCTCTTCTGATCTTCAAAGAAATGGAAACCTAGATTCTTAGCAGGGTCAGAGAGTAGGGGCATCTGTGTTCCAAGCAACGCATTTCCCCAGGCCTGCGACAGGCACCCGTAAGTCCTGGGACTAGCTCTTAGCAGGAGAAACCTTGCAGGAACTGCTAACATGGAGTAAAGTCTTGAAAGCCTGTGTGATCCTGGAGATGTATCCAGAATTATCTGGATTGCCAACAGGGATGTCATTTTTGCCCAGACGAGGGTTCTCCTTGCTGACTCATTGGCACCACAGTATAGTCTATATACAGACTTCAGTTTGGGCTTCTTGGTTGGGGTTCTATTAGAAATTGATGCAGCTCTGCTGGAAAAACATGTTTAGTGCATCTGAGCCAATTTTGGACAACTTCATAAATTCAGCCTCCCTTCCATTTGCTCACACCTGTTCAACCCCCAATGGTCTTATTTGCCTTTAATCTATTCTAGAACTACCCAATATGACCCAAATATTATTTCTACGCACATGATGATCCAAGGGTTTGGAAACCTGGCATACTTGTAATTCCTGCT
>NW_006792985.1:4627796-4632614 GCF_000442215.2 Lipotes vexillifer
GACCGTCCCTGTCCCTCCTAGTCAGGGCTTAAAGCACCAAAAAAAAAAACAGGGAAACACACAAGAGAACTTTCCCCACTGAAAAATCTGATGGGAGAGGAAGAGTGTGGGTGACAAACATCACCATCCAAACGTGAAAGCAGAACAAAATTAAGCATGTTTAGACCTGGATTTGAGCCAATCCAACGTAAGGAAATGTTTTTTTTTTTAAGTAGCATTGCTTTTAGAGTCTGTGAAGTTTGCTCTTGCATGAAGATGAGTGCAGTACTGTCTTCAAAATGATTGTAGAATTTCTTGGTAGCTTTACACCGAAAAATGTGTGTAACTAAATACCAGACATCCTTGACCATTCAGCTAGAACCTCAGCAGTGACAGATCTATTTAAGTGTACAAATGTGTGTAAGGATGATTTTTAGTGTACTAATAAATTAAAAACAAAGCTACTCTGTCCTCTTTAGTCATTGCTGTTAAATCATTCCGGTCCCAGGTTATTTTTGTGCCACTTGGAATAAGTATTTCTATAGGTAACTACAAATTCTATCCTATCTTTGTAAAAGGAGCTGTGTTAAGATTTTTCACTTAAAGGGACAATTTACTTCATTATTTATCTCATTTTTTGTTATATCATCGTATTTTCCCCCAGTTTTTCTTTGCACATTTCAATATGCATGGTTTAAAAACCATCCCCTTCTCTACCTTTTGTACAGTAAGGTCTCATTTTCAAACTGTATAGTTTCATTTTATCGTTTTGCTTTGTCAGTTATATACAGTATAAAGTTGCTATGCACAGAGCTTTTTGTAAAGACAGCTTTTTTGTTTACTGTTTTTAATGGTCTTACTTATGAAAGAATATCTTGTTTGTAAAATGAATATGTCTACTTCAGTTTTAAACTTTAAATTATCCTAACAAAAAATAAAATTTTTGTACTGTAAAAATAATTGGAACTTGGCCTTTTTTTAAAAAAATTACCTATTTTATTTACTTTATTTTTGGCTGCACTGGGTCTTTGTTGCTGCGCACGGACTTTCTCTAGTTGCGGCGAGCGGGGCTACTCTTCGTTTGCTGTGCGCGGGCTTCTCATTGCGGTGGCTTCTCTTGTTGCGGAGCACAGGCTCTAGGCACGCGGGCTTCAGTAGTTGTGGCTCACAGGCTTAGTAGTTGTGGCTCGCGGTCTCTATAGCGCAGGCTCAGTAGTTATGGCTCACGGACTCTAGAGCGCAGGCTCAGTAGCTGTGGCGCACGGGCTTGGTTGCTCCGCGGCATGTGGGATCTTCCCAGACAAGGGCTCGAACCCGTGTCCCCTGCATTGGCAGGCGGATTCTTAACCACTGCGCCACCAGGGAAGCCCGGCCTCTTTTTTGTTTGTTTGTTTTTGTTTGTTTGTTTGATTGAAGTGGAAAAAATTGAGTTTGGGACTTATTCTTAAGTTTGGGGATTTTCTCATAGCTGCGAGTCCCCGAATTCTGGTTGAGGAAATCTTACTATTGTCTTTTGCTTACATGGAAAGTGTTCTGAGGTGCTTACCTGGAAGAGGAAATTTGTACGACCTTAGGCCATTTTTCTGTATGTATTTATTTATGTATCCATCTGGTCAAATCCCTTCATAAAAACTCAATGATCCTACATCCAGTGTTGGACTTTTTAGGGTAGGTGAGTAGTCTACTTAGATTTGAAACTGCAAAATTGAACAAATGTTAAAGGCTGATCCATCAGACACTGAGGCTGGACACAGACGTGATGCTTATTTTTAGATCATAGGAAGAGAACAAGACACATGCCTCTGGAAGGAAATAATTTATAGAAAATAGCTCATACAGGAAGATGGAAGCGCTGTCGGAGCTCAGAGAAGATGGCGATCACAGAGATCACAGAGAGCTGGAGTGGTCAGAGAAGGTTCCATGGGGCCTTCAAAGGATGGCAGAAATGTTGCAGTAGAGGTTGGCAGTGAGCACTGCAGAGGGGAAGGCCATCATGAAAAAGGCAAGTAAAGGGAAATTCACAAAGCACATTTAGGAGAATGTGATTCTGAGCACGATTTTTCCACCAGACTATTCACAAGCACACTCATAATAGGACTATCTGATTTCTTTTACAAGGGTATAGAGATCTGCAAGGAACACATAAATTGTGCTCCTTGCATAAGTGGACGAGATGCTATCTCTAAGCACTATTCTGAGAAAGCCACTGTGGTTTTGCTTTTTTCCGTGTTGAACGGCCCTCTGCGTAGACTGTGCCTCCCCTGGGTCTTTGCCTGGTGCCTTCTCAGCCTTCAGGCCACAGTTTAAGTAGCATCTACTCAGGGATGACTTTGCTGACCTCCGATCGTGCAGATTTCCCACCTAGTCTCTTTAGCTGGCCTCTGTTTGTGTCCTTGTAATTTGTATTCATTTGTGGTCCACTTTAAATTGAAGGCTCATAAAGAACAGGGCCCTTATCTGTCACCATCCTGGATGTGGAGCTCAGAGCCCAGTGCCTGAGATGCCCCACGAATACTTGTTAAATGAGCAAATAAGAGACTGAATTCTGATCCCTAGAGGCAGCCCTGCCTTGGCATGTGAGAGAGGTAGCTGATCTGTCACAAATGATAGGAAACAGTATCACTTTGAGAATCCACTCTTTAGGGACTATCTTGTCAGTCAGCTAATCCAAAAAGAATGATGGAGTGTGTCCATAATATACAGTGACCGGCTGTTTAATAAACATAGGAAACTCAAAATGAGAAGGAAGTGAGGAATAAAAAAAGATCTGTGGCTGGTATCCTGTTAGGTAGGTCACTTTGTCCCTTGGCCCTGGAACTTCTGTGGATTCTCCTGATGCTCAGGTATCATTCCAGAACCAGAAATGGGGTCCTCTGGGGGGAATGTACATTCCATTCCTATTCCAGATATGCCACTTGACTTGTCCACCGCAGACCTGAATCTCGAAGAGCTTATGGTGCATTCACCAAACTGCAAGAAGTTCAGAGTGGCTGTAGGGCACTGAATGTGAGACTGTGATGAGATTGAAAACTTTAAGAACTAGGTGGGGAGTAGGTCCTAAAGGACGTTGTTCATCGTGCCAGAGCGTTTAGTCTTCATCCATAGGACTATGCTGTAGGTAATGGAAAACTATTAAAAGAACTTGAGTCAAGGAGTGACACGATCCACTTTATGCCATAGAAAAATTACAGTGTGGATTATGGATTGGAGCAAGTGGATATTGGAGGCGAGGAGGCCAATTAGGCTAGGGATAAAAGACAGCTGACAAGGACCAGTGTGCTGGACCATCGCTACGACTGGTGTCATTCTGGTTGGTCAGTGTCTGTGCCATGCCAGTTGATGAATGTTTTAAAATTACTCTGCAGTTAGGAGACTATGGCAATAATCCAGACAAGAGAGAGTCATACCTGAACTAAGGCTGGGCAACAGAGATGGAAAGTAGAGGAAAGATTTGAGAGAAAGCTTTGCAGTTTGACGGGACTTTATAACTGGTTAGATGTGAGAATGAAGGAGATGGGGTGACTAGGATAACTCCCGGTTTGCTAGTTAGACTACTGGATTTTGTGGTAACATTAGCTGAAGTAGGGAATAAAGAGAGAATCCTGTTGCAGGGAATTGAAAGATATGATGATTTTAAATTGGGGCATATCTGTTGCAGTTCCTCCTTTTCTTTCATGGTTACTTGATGATTGCTTTCTACAGTTTATTCAGGAAGGACCCAGGAGAATTATACTCCCTGGTTCACACATACAAAAACAAATGGCTACTCTATTTCTATTTGATTGGCTGTTTAGTTGGGTATAAAATTTTCCTGAGTTGCACTCTCTTTCTTTGAGGACTTCATAGGAGTTTTTAAAAACTATCTTCTAGTGTTGAATGTTTCTGTGATGATGTCTGAAGCATGCCTCTTTTTCTCATTCTCTTCTTTTATTGCTCTCATATAAGCAAGGCAATCCTATAATTTGTTTTCTAAGTCAGGACACTTTTGAGAGCGAAAAGGCCACAATAATTATGCCTGGAAAAGAGAAGTAAACTGGCACTTGGTCACTCTACTTATAAATGACTTCATATTTTTGTCTGCTTGCCCAAAGGAGTCTTTCTTTGTATTTGAAGTCCAGTAACTTTACTGGGATGTGTCTTAGTATTGATTGTTCTGTTTAATTTCTTCCCCCCTGGGCTGCAGCATTCCCTCTCAATGTGTAGATTCAAGTCTTCTTTTATTTCTGGAAGTTTTTCTTTAAATACAATATTAAAATATTTTCTCTGTTCCTTTTATTTTCACTGTTCTTACTAGAGACACAAATTATGCATTTGCTGGATCTCTAGGGTCCACCATTCATCTCTATCACATTCTCTCCAGCCCCTCTTGACTCTTAGGTCATTTGTATGCTTGCTTTTCTCACTCTTGTCCTCCTCTGTATCCCTTCTCATGTGACCTTAATTTCTCAGATAGTTTTATTTTTCTCTTTCACTTTTTCATAAGCTGTGCCACCTTATATCCATTCATTTTCTATGGTGTTGCTTATTTTCTTTGAGCTATTGCATCTCTGCTCTATTGTTCTATAGAGAAATTATTTTGTTATTTTTTTATTATTATCATCATAAAGAACTTGATCAGAATTACCATCTGCTCCATGAAAATTGATTTTTTTCAGGTAAGTGTCTTTACCTATCATTTGTTTACTTTTTCTTTTTTCCCTTCATGGTCTACGTATATAAATCATATTTAGATACCTCTTTGAGAATATTCATCTTTGATTGAGGTGAGTTTTTCCTGGATCAGCTACTTGCCAGAAGTTTGAGAGCAGAGGGTCTAGGACCATGTACCAGGCCAGCAGG
>NW_006792985.1:4632624-4651664 GCF_000442215.2 Lipotes vexillifer
CATGTGTTTGTATACAAGAATAGTGGCAGGGTGGGGGTGGGGTGGGGAGACTCCTTTTAGCTCTTCTTGGGCAAAATAAATCAGCATTTCCACAACTGCTCACAATACATACTACTCTTCCTCACCAACTGGCTGCTTCATACACATCTGGCTTGTTTGGGCAATTCCCTCATCAGTCTTGCCTTCTGTGCTTCCTGCCTCTGTCACACGGGGTCCAGAGATATGTCCACGATCAGATTCTGTTTGTTCCAATTGTTTCAACAAGGGACTGTTGGTTTTGACCCTTAGGATAGCCACATTTATCCCACCAGCTTTGTCTGACATTAGCATCTGAAGCATCCTTTCTCAGTCTCTACCCATTCCTGTTTGACTTTCACTGCCATTGCCATCCCTTCCTCATTAATTGTGTTTTGGGGTAAACAATTGTCCTAGTTTCATCAAAGATGAAATTCATGCCTCTCCTTCTCCTTTCCTTGTTTTCTTTTGAGTGATTCTGAGTGGGAATTGATGGAAAAGGTCTTATGATAGCATTTGCATCCGATGCCTTCATATTCCCTGCCTTGCATCTTGGTAATTCACGAAAAAGGGATTGCTGCACAGGGCTCTGAACTCCTTCATTCTACCACCATTCTACCTTTGACCTTGGAGATTACCCTTGATAACCAGCTCTTGGGGCCCAGCTCACTGGCTACATTCTTCACTTTCTCCATTGGACTCTGCCAAACACAAACAATAAGATACATGTAATTCCCCAAACGACTACTAAAATGATTGTCCAGCTGAAATTTGTCACAATGAATAAAACACAAAAAGGGACCCATAGCTTGACTCTTGGAAATTTGATGAAATGGCACGTACTCTGTCATGCCATCAGTGCTCTTGGTTATTCCCCCAAAGATGATCCCACTTTAAATAGTAAAACTCTATTTTCCATAAATCATATGCATAGAAAGCAGTATGATAAAATGGGAATGGCTAGAGTTCAGAGATCTTGATTCAAATTCAAATTCTACTATCCTTATCTATGTAATCTTGAGTAAATCACTACATTGTCTTATTCTTTTCAAATGTAAACCAAGAACAACTATACATCTATATGTATGTATGTATAAACACACGGATATCATATGTATATTATACACACACCCATATATACACATAGAGTTGTGCTTTTCCTTGTTTTGCATTTGAGGAGACTGAGACCCAATGCAGCAATTTATTCAAGATTACATAACTAAGGACGTACACAGCTAAGGATCGATATCATTTTGTATGTATATGTGTATCACTGTTACTATGATTAAAAGAAAACATGTACGTACATTAAAGGATGTAAGCTCCATGAGTGATAAATTTTCTGTTTTTGGTCTGTTTACTACTCTATTCCCAGCACTTAAGATAGTACTGAGCAGGCAGCCCTCAATAAAAAATTAACAATGAAATGAATATGTAAAATGCCTACATGTGGTAGAGGCTCAGTGAATTCAAAACCACAGCTTCAGCGTAGGGGCTTTCGAGTTCTACAGACTCAGGTTTGCATCCTAGCTCTCCCATTTGTCAGTAAAAGGATGGAATATGCACGGGAACTCAGCACTCTCTGGCTCATCACCTTTGAAAGAGCCAAACTGTCGTGCCTGGTCCTGCCTTGGAATCCCTTAACATCTTCCTCTCACACGGTTCCAGCTGCTTCTCAGACAGGAGCTAAGAAGGGAAGCAATCAGAGCACTAAGGCTCACTCCAGTCTGTTCTGGGGATAAAAGAGTGAAGAGCAATGAGACCATTATTTGGTCATGGATACCCTTTGAGCCAACAGTAAAAATTAGGGTAGAACAATAGGCCCCATGCCCAGGAAATAGTTCTCCAGTACTCTGCATCCTTGGGAGTGGTATACCCAAGAGAAGCCACAGTCCCAGTTCTTTTTAAGTGATAATAAAAAAAGAGTAAAAGATGTGTGTCCCAATCACCAGTCTATGTTTTCTTCCATTAAAAGTTAAGAAGAACTTTTTATCATAGACCAGAACATCTGGCGTGTCATGAATCTGACTTTTGAAGACAAAGCAAGCATTGTTTTCGATTCCAGATTTTCGCAAGTCCAAGAGTTTGAACCCATGAAAAATTGCTGTTAAGACGGGAATGAGACCAGAATGACTTATAATATCAAATCCAAATATCTACCATTTCTGTGCTGAGCAAGGGCAGAAGAGTTGCATAAAGCTTTTAGTGCCTCAAAGATTGTGACTACATAAATTTAAAATATTAGTCATCAAATATTAATAACACTTGTTGTTAGCAATAATAACGATAACGACTAATACAGTGAAAATGCTAAACTTCCATTCTAGACACTGTGGAGTGGCAAAAAGAGTGAGAGCACTGGAAATCAGCAGACCTGAGTTTAAATTCCACTTCCATCCCTTACTGTAACTGTATAACTACCAGAAAATTACTTTAAGGAGCTACAGCTTCTTCCTCTGTAAAAACAGTGATAAGACCACCTTTACGCCAAGATTATTTTCCCACCAAGGTTGAGGTTTAAATTAAAGAAATGAATATAAAAGTGTCAGCTCTATACATTTTTGCTTCTTTCTCCTTAGCCTGGGGTAGAAATTAACATGTGTTTATCTGGAAAACCACCATCACTCTTTCTGTACAACTCCTCCCTGGCAGCCCTGAAAGTGGGATTATTAATTAGTCAGTGTTTGTGAAACACTTAGAAGATGGAAGTGCTGGGTGTGGAACCCGCACCGTTTACATCACAATACATGAGCTGGCTGCTCCTTCAAGTGGATCTACTTACAGTGTAAGTGAGTCCTAACAAATGTGTTCCCTCATTCAAAAATCAGTGTGGAATTCTTTGGAAAAAGGCGTGTCTGCCTGCCATGCTACAGCCAGTTCTGTGCAGTTGGCAGGCATTTCTGGAGATGCAATATTATAGATGATCCTCTAATAGCCTGGGTGATGAGAAACCAAGGAAAAGAGGTCAAAAGTTTATTTAATTGAAATTTACAAATCACTCTATGTTCCCTCCAGTGACAATTTTTACCAACAAGAAGGATATCTGAGCCATTTTGGTTTCACATCCTTTCTTTGCCCTTGCAGATCTTGGAAAATAGGAATGGAAAAAGAAACTCAATTCTACGTGAATAAAAAGTACTCCTCAAGCTAGGATTTATAAATCCCTGGGGGAGGAGTGTGATGGCCTATGGGATGAGGCGGGAGTTGCAGATCTCTAAAACTAATCTCTACTATTTGGTTCATGTCTGCTTCTGGTCACAAGGAAAGAATTCAGCTGAACAGCATCACCCATTACTGGGAATTAATGGAGTTCATATTCCACTTATGGATTTCACAATGTTGGTTGTTTTTACTTTATGAATTATTTTTATTTAAAACAGCGTCTACAAATTTAATCTTAAATTTTAGTTTAGCATAAGAAATGTAATATTAGATCTTACAGTTCTGTGTACATTTTAATACAATTATCATATAAATCATTTAAGAAACACTGTGACCTTTTAAAGATTTTCTTCTAAATACATTACTTGAATTTGAGAAGTACAATACTATAGCAACAAGAAAGAGGAGGGAAGGGTTTGGTAAACTACAAATTGGGTCATCATTCCTTGAATAATCAAGACTTGGCTGAATGTTAATTCCTGTTTTCTGCAACTCAGCATTGATAACAGAAAGCTCCATGTATTATTCCAGTATTTCATGTTTGCTTCTGAATTATGTTCATATCCACAAATCCCAGCCAAGGACCTATTGAATAATTGTCCCCACATGTAACATTTTCCTGGTGATGTTTTCCTTTCTTTGGTTCTATGAAATATAGAAATGTGTTTCTAATTATTAGCAGAACCACCTGGTAACTGCACTGTATCCTCTCAATAATATGACTCATTTAGCATATAGTTTGGTAGAACTCAGAGGCATCTTTGACACCACCCACGAAAAATTAGTTCCCAAAGTGACCTCACATAGCACAGGCTCACCTATAACCAAAGCGATCATATTTTGTAAGCCAAAAATCAGAATGCATGGCTTGACAGCTATAAATGTGTCTAAAACTGGGTTGTCCTAGAAAATCCAGGGCGTACAGAGTTCTATGGCATAAGCCACAAAATCACCTACTAAGTGATGCCCTGGTGCTTTCATTGTCTTATTTTTGATAACTTAAAGCAACTGGTTCTTGTCTCCACAGTCTTTATGTTATGTGTGGGCTGAGACCCAAGGATACATCACTTTCTGGAGTTGAATGAGTGTGCAAGAGGTGAGAACAGAAACTGAACCAGCTCTTCTGGGAAACTTACCCTGGCTTTGCAGGAAAACCAAAAAGAAATTTCATCCTGTATAATAAGCCTTCTAAAAATCGACTCTTTCTGCAGGCTTCACAGGGTAGGCATATTGAGTAGAGAAAATGGTGTGCCTGGAAGCCTGGGGAAATGTTCATGTATGAGGCTAGATTTCTATTCTATGTTGAATCATACCGTACTCGCTAAGGGTCCCAAGTTTGAGAGCCTACGCTAATTTGCATGGTGTATAGTTTCCAGTCTAGTTACCCTCTCTTTCCTTTTTAATTGTTTGACTGTTCTCTTTTAAGTTGGAATGTCAGGAAGCAGAAGAAGAGATAAAGCAAAGAGAGGACATGATATGTATTTGATCTTTTTTTCTTTAAGTGGAGGTATAATTGACACATAACATTATGTGAGTTTCAGGCGTACAACAGAATGATTCAATATTTATATATATTGTGAAATGACCACCACAACCGTAAGTCTAGTCAACATCCATCACCTACGTAGTTATGAAAATTTCTTTTTCTTGTGATGGGGACTTTTAAGATTTCCTCTCTCAGCAACTTTCAAATATGTAGTAGGATATGGATTTGATCTTAAAACAAAGAACAGAAGAATTTTCTAGCATGGCGGTGTATAATGGCAAGGAACTGAGCACCACGCTGAAGAAAAGTTCAGCTCAGTAAATTCTCAGAAGTCTTAGGCACAAGTAAGAGAAGAGAAACAGGAAGTAACACCCGAATTCTGTCCTGTAGGACATATTTTGATGTGGGAGTGAAGAGGGGGCTGTTCCTTTGTGAGAACATAGGAGATGTGACTGACGGCATCCACTCCTGGGAAATGACAGCAGAACATGGAGCCTCACCTTGGCATTCCTCAGAGGGACAAAGGAGAAGGAGCCTGAGGCAGAGGCCGCAGCTGGAGGAGGCAAGGAAGAAGCAAGGAGACGCAAAGCCTTAGGCAAAAGCCTCCAGGTCCCTCCTGTAAGCACTGGTCCTTGCTGTCTAATAGAGGACTCTGTTGGTAATAGAAAGTCCAGAGGGAATCAGTCTGGGAAGGATGCTTTCTCCAACGCGCTCTAGTTTTCTAAAAACCAAGAATTTCAACAGTTGTAACAAAGAAAGCTAGGTAAATATGCTAGTGCCCTTTTGTGGTGGCCTTTTCGGGCGTGCGTGGAAAAATACCAGGTGAAGCTGTACTCTCAGGTTCTAATCAAGCTTCCTACCTTCAGGACCTTCACAAGGTATTTCTTTATCCTGACGAAGTCTAGTCATGTGCATGTGATGCTATATCGGGCTCTTTAAAGAACACAGAGCAGGCAGTGTCTAATGTGGGCCGCTGGCCTGCAATGGGAGGACACAGAATCAGAAGGCCTCTTCAAATCTCAGTGTGTCTGTTGATTCATTGTGTCAGCTCTTGGCCTCTATGAGACTCCATTCTCTGTTCTGCCAAATGGGCTGAACCCTAATTACCTCATGAGGTTGTGGTTAGAATCAAGCATGACGACTCCCGTGAATGCTCCCAGCACAGAGCAGAAGTCCATACCCATCAGTGGGATTCAGTGCTCTTGAGTGTGAATCAAGGAATTGGCCCTTATTAGAGAGTGACTGTTTTACAATTCTAATATATTGATAAGTCATAGATAATCAGTAGGCAATTATGGAAAAGCCTCGCTAAACTTTGTTAGGTCAGAAGATCTGAAGAATTAGACTAGAGGTAGCTTTGGTCCCTTTTCCACTGATGACCTTGATGACAAAAAAGAGACATAGAAAGATAAATCCAAGGGAGAAAGTGTTGAAGACCCTGGGTGATGGAACTGTTCTAAAATTAGGTTTGATGATGGAGCAGAACTTTAGTAAATAAAGAGACTAAAACTAGTGAGTTGTACCCTGTGATGGTTAGTTTTGAGTGTCAACTTGTGGGTGAAAATATCTATTTATTGAATCAAACACTAGTCTACTGTTGCTGTGAAGGTATTCTGTAAATGTGGTTAACACCTACAGTCAGTTGATTTGAAGTAAAGAGGATTACCCTCGATAATGTGAGTGGACCTCACGCAATCAGTTGAAAGGCCTGAAGAGCAAAAACAGGTTTTCAGGAAAAGAAATTCTGCTTTAAGACTGTCACATCGACTTCTGCCTGTTTCCAGTCTACTGGTCTACCCTACAGATTTCAGACTGGCCAGTCCCACAATTACATGAGCCAATTTCTTAAAACAAATTTCTCTCTCTGACATATATGTATATATTCTTTTTCTCTGGAGAACCCTGTCTAACACTACACTTAAAACCAGTGAATTTCACTGTATGTAAATTATATCTCAATAAACTGTTTTTCTTTTAAAATGACATTCTTTAATGATCCCCTTTTTATAAAATTCTAGAAACTGCAAACTCACCTAACAGTGACAGCAAGCAGATCAGTGGTTGCTGGGGATCTCAGAAGATTATAAAGGACATAGGAGAACTTTGGAGGGGGCTGGGTGTATTCACTTGCTTGATTAGCGACGGTTTCATGGGGGTTTGCATATGTCAAAACTTTCAAAGACTAAGCTTTCCTTTGTCTTCTTCTTTTTTTTCTTTTAAACTGGGGTACAGTTGTTTTACAATGTTGTGTTAGTTTCTACTGTACAACGAAGTGGAGTTCCCTGTGCTATACAGCAGGTTCTCATTAGTTATCTACTTTATACATATTAGTGTATACATGTCAATCCCGATCTCCCAATTCATCCCAGCCCCCTTCCCCTACCTTGGTGTCCATACGTTTGTTCCCTATGTCTGTGTCTCTATTTCTGCCTTGCAAACAGGTTCCTCTGTACCATTTTTCTAGATTCCACATGTATGTGTTAGCATACAGTATTTGTTTTTCTCAGAATTTCTGACTTACTTCACTCTGTATGACAGTCTCTAGGTCTATCCACTTCTCTACAAATGACCCAATTTCATTCCTTTTATGGCTGAGTAATATTCCATCGTATACATGTACCACCTCTTCTTTATCCCTTTGTCTGTCAATGGGTATTTAGATTGCTTCCATGACCTGACTGTTGTAAATAGTGCTGCAGTGAACATTGTGGTACATGTCTCTTTTTGAATTATGGTTTTCTCAGGGTATATGCCCAGTAGTGGGATTGCTGGGTCATATGGTAATTCTACTTTTAGTTTTTAAGGAACCTTCATACTGTTCTCCATATCAAGTTACATTCCTACCACCAGTGCAGGAGGGTTCCCTTTTCTCCATACCCTCTCCAGCATCTACTGTTTGTAGATTTTTTGATGATGGCCATTCTGACCACTGTGAGGTGATACCTCATTGTAGTTTTGATTTGCATTTCTCTAATAATTAGTGATGTGGGGCAGCTTTTCATGCGCCTCTTGGCCATCTGTATGTCTTCTTTGGAGAAATGTCTGTTTAGGTCTTCTGCCCATTTTGGGATTGGGTTGTTTGTTTTTTTTTTGATATTGAGCTGCATGAGCTGCTTGTAAATTTTGGAGATTAACCCTTTGTCTGGGATTCATTTGTAAATATTTTCTCCCATTCTGAGGGTTGTCTTTTCATCTTGTTTATGGTTTCCTTTGCTCTGCAAAAGCTTTTAAGTTTCATTAGGTCCCATTTGTTTCTTTTTGTTTTTATTTCCATTACTCTAGGAGGTGGGTCAAAAAAGATCTTGCTGTGACTTATGTCAAAGAGTGTTCTTCCTATGTTTTCCTCTAAGAGTTTTTTAGAAAGACTGTGCTTTAAATACGTGCAGTTTACTGTATGTCAATTATGCCTTCACAAAGTGGTTTTAAAAAAGAGAGAGACAAAAAGACACAAAGATAAATCCAAGAGAAAAAAAAGTCTGAGGCTTACAGCAGAGGGGGTCTACGTTGCCTCTTTTGTTTAGCTTCATCCTGCCCCCACCTTGGTGGCCTCAGGCTGTACAAAGAACACAGGGGATGACAAGGAACACCCCTCCCCTCCCCTCAAGGATTCTAGAAGCATCCCATTCCTCTTCCAATTCAGGTGAAGATGACAGCCAAGATCTGCTCCTTGGACACATGGTGAGCCCATCCATGACTGGAGATAAAATACAAAAACTGTAAAAGTTCCGTCTGTTTTGATCGGAAAGGATGTTGACAACATCCTGGTGTCCTTGCTTTTGTCCACTAGGGGAATCGATTTTTATCTTGGAACCCATGGTTTGTCCAAAAGGAGTGGACAACAGAGCGTCCATTCCCTTCACTATAGCACAAGCACAACTGGTCAGAGGACGCAGAGCTTCCAGAATCAACGGAGATGTAAAACTACAGGGTTGAGGAAACAGAAAGAGCTGTTTCCTTCTCCCTGAAAGGAAGAAGCAACAAGCGTTCTGATCAGCACATGGGAGCGGACCAACCTTCCGCCCAGACAGACCCTCGAGCAAGTGTGCTGGCAGAGGCTGGAGAAGAGCATCGGTATATCCCAGGGCAGACAAGACAGGCCCAGTGAACACAGTAACCCAGGAGGAGAAATCTGGTCACGATCAGCACAGAGGGCCCCCCCGCCCCCCCGCCCCCCACTCAGCCAACCTTATGTACACTTGCTAATCATTTTGGCGAAGAGGAAGTAGGACTTAATAGGACTTAAGATCAGAAGCTGCAATAAGATATTTATAGCCATTGCCTATGAATCTGCTCAACTGTGTGGTTTTGACCATTCTCAGCTACACCTTTTTTGTCCACGTGATGCCTGGAGTTTAAAACCACTCCGTGTGTCTCTGTAGATACTACAGAACTATTCCAAGCAAGATTCTGCTGCACAGAGTAAGCTGAGCAAGCTCCCAGGACAGCCTGGTGCTCTCTGGGCGGGTCCCCGTCAAAGCCCGCTCCTCCATCAGAGACACCCGGCAACTTGAGTACTACGCTCCTGGAATTCACAAGCCTGGGGATTATCTGAGCCTTCAGCCTCGCTGGGGGTGGTTTAACCTCCAGGCCCAGAGAAGCACGTTGAGTATATGTGTGTAAAAGGGACAGCAGGGAAAGCAGGAAACAGAGAATGCCAGGGCAATAGGACAGGGAGCCCGCAGAGACATAAAATAAACTGTCAAAAGACTGAGATTCTGCGTTTCCCTGGTGGCGCAGTGGTTGAGAGTCCGCCTGCCGATGCAGGGGGCACGGGGTCGTGCCCCGGTCCGGGAAGACCCCACATGCCGCAGAGCAGCTGGGCCCGTGCGCCATGGCCGCTGAGCCTGCGCGAAAAAAAAAAAAAAAAAAAAAAAAAAAAAAAAAAAGACTGAGATTCATGTTCAAGTTACTTTGTTCATGAGCATTTTTTTTATATTTTAACTTTTTATAAGAAGCATGAATTTCATATACAATGTAGATAATTTTCAGCTCTTCCCCCCCCCCTTTTTAATGTGATAAAATATAGATAACATAAACTTTACCATTTTAACCATTTTTAAATGTACGATTCACTGGCATTAAGTACATTCACAATATTGTGCAACCATCACCACTCTCCATTTCCAGAACTTTGTCATCATTTCAAACAGAAACTCTATATCCATTAAACAAAAATTTCCTAGTTCTTGAGCATTTTGATGGTAGAAAAATTACGTGGTTTCTCTGAGCACATTTTATCAACTGTAAAATGGGCCCAAACGACTAGCTCTTGGTATTGTTGAAAGGATTTAAATGAGACGAGATGAAAATACACCTGAAAGTGATTTATAAACTGGGAGGCAAGTACCAATGTGCTGGGGACGCACAGGTGAAATGACACTCCACATTTCCCAGAAGACCTCACTATCCATGAAGGGGCAGGTTTATAGACACACAGCCCCAGAATGGTCTATTAGGTAGGAGAGCATGAACCATGGGCTGTGGGAACTGGCCAGGAAGGTCCAGCTCTGTCTAAGGAAAGGTATCACAGTGAGAACTGCTCCTGTTTTTAAGACTCACGGGCCTGTTTGAATTCATTAAAAGGCAATAGGATTCAGATATTTTTAATTTTTCACCTTAAGAGATCAGTACAAGGTTCTACATCTAGTGTCTAATACTCCCACCAAGCCTGAAATCCACTATTGCATCCCACATTTTAGAAGTGACTTAACTGAGGCTGAGAAAAGTTAGGGACCCTCGCCAGAAGTCTGACAGCCAGGCAGAGCCAGAATCCAACCCTGCCTCTAATTCCCCTGATTTCCCATCTGAATTTTAAGATAATATAAGCAAGATGTCATTTTTTTTGAATTTAAAAATCTTTTAAAATAAGATTATTGTTTCCCTGTACAAGATTCAAGCTGGGCCTTGGAAACAAAGAAGGAATTGGGAGAACTTGGAAAGGTTTGGGAAGGACATGGCCAAAATGGACAAAAGCTTGGGAGAGAAACAAGAAAACTTTTCCTGACAGGGAAAAAAATTAAAGAATTTGTTCACGAGATGGTAAGTTCTAATGAGACCAGGAACTGTATCTTATAACTTCACTCAGCGGCCTCCTCCCGTCCCGCTGAGGTTCCCAGTTGGGAACGTAGTATTTTCTGGTTGATCTATTGATCATTTCAGTCTGAAAAAGGACAAGCCAAGGGGGTAGAATCCATTACAACCACCAAGAGCCATGTGTAAAAGAATCAGAGGGGAGTGGTAATGAAAAGAGGGTTTATGCTCCATGACGGCAGAACAAGAAAGTTCTAGAATGCATTTGAAAAATAACTATCTTTTTCCATCTGAAATAGGTGTGAGACACTTGAACACACCAGCCAAGGATGCAAAACTTCTTGCTTTGCAGACCTCGAAAAGATGTTCAACTGCCCAAGTTTTGAATGAATGTAGTCGTGGGGTGACCTCTCCATGTGACTCACAGTCTGAATAAAGGAGGATGCCCCTGACTTCTCCCATAAGAAAAGGCTAATTCCAACATGACTTTGCAGGCTAACATGGCTTCCTCACCCATGGTCTTGCCAACACCCAGAGAATGCCAGCAACATTGGCTCAGCCTCCAGGAAGATCGGGAAGAGATTTTTCAATATCTTTCGAGGCTTTGCAGGAGAGCAAATGTCAAGCCTATAATAGATGCTTTCTGACCCTCCTCACACTGCATCTGGCTCTCCTAAGTATTGGTCCTATTACGTTTTTAAGAATAGCTCTGAAGTAATTTGTGTGCTGAACTGTCTACAGGATAAAAAAAAAAAAACCCACCTGAATAAATTCTACTTGTTCCTATCAGCCAGAGACCAAGAACTGCAGCAGCAGTCTCCTTGAAGCTAATTTTCAGCATTAGGGTTTATCAGAACCTAAATTCCATTCTAATAAACGATGAAACAGCAGCCACTCTTTCAGCCACTTATTTGGGCAACCAGGGACTTGGCAGACGAGTTAAAAATTTCCATTGGTGACAACACACAGCTGTTGAGGTGCAAAGATCTGAGACTCTAATCAGACCAGGTTATATAAGTAGCACTGTCTCATTATCTCTGCTTGGGGGATAGGGTTCCCCGGGCAGCTGGAGCTACACGGGGTGTCGACAGAATAGCTAATGGGAAGTTGACACAGAGATATCAATCAACTTAAACGAGAGAAGTGGGTAACCTATGCCCCTTTCCAACCTTGAAGAACACAGAGTGTTCACAACTCTTCCTGCATAAGGCTGTGACCATATCAAATATCACCTCTGTTCTGTATTTACGAGAAATGACATCCAGCACCTCCTGTTGGCGTACATTCACCCTTCTCTACATCCCGCCACACCTACTGCAGGAACTTCATATTTTTCCCAACATTTGGAGGAAAGTTGTGATGTCCATTAAGCAACAAATGCTCAGAGTGGGAAACTGTCTTGAGCGCCTAGCACAGTCAGTAGGTGGTGACTCTTCACTCTTAATACACTACAGTGAGCAGTGCCCTTTTAAATTCTGAGCTGCAGAATAGGGGATGGTCATCTGAGACCTAATGAAAGGAACAACGATCACTGGCTAAAAAGTACGTAAGGATTAGCAATTTACAAAATATTTTCACATCCATTATCTACTTAGACTTTCCATTCGAGATTGGCTGCAAGAGGTGCTTATTACTCACCCTTTAAAGATGACGTTTTGGGGGGGCTCTATAGAGTAAACAAGTAATACTCCTGTTCTTGCCCAAGTTCAGAACCTAGGGGAGCCAGGCAAGTAAAGAGGAAAACGTCAGCTTTGTGACTGATAGAAGGTATCTGGCAGCGTGACTGAGACATGCGATGAGTCTGTTAATATTCCCACAGGCACACACAACGCACGTCAGGATAGACCTTAAGGCAGCCCATTCAAGCACAGGCTTGAATCTTCACAGCAGACTCACTAAGAATCCAGGGTGAGGGGGAACAGCACGCATCTCTCGTGCTTACTGGCTTTTGGAAGACGGGCCCCATCCCACTGAGAAGCATCTACAGACAGCTGCCACTTAGTGATCAGGGAACTCCCTCCTCTTCTGGGGGACAAGTGGGGGACAAGGGGTCAGGAGAGCCAGTAGTGTTACCCAGGGAAACATCAGGAGAGGAGGGGAAGCGATTTCTCCTAATGCACCCCACTCCTTTGTTCTCCTAGCGCATTGGGTGTAACCATCAACATGACGGTCATCCCAGGGGAGTCTGTTTTTCCTGAGGGAACTTTTTCTCTTAGCAATGCTGCTCGCACTTGGGGAGGCCAGCCCCCCAACCTCAGCCACAGCGCCTTCAGCGAATCCTTCTGGGATCGCACGTGGACAGTTTAGAATTTGCCCTCAGAAGACTGAATGGATGCAAAGAATACATTAATTTAACTAAGTACAAATTCACTCTGTTTTCCTCCCCCGGCCCCAGACCAAAACTGTTCAGCCACATTCCCTAATATAATGCTTTTCAGAGGTTTGACAATAGGGTTAAATAACAATATAAAGATAGTCAATTATATAAACAAGCAACATAGAGGGGACCGAGTTTGAATATAAACTCCCTCCCATTCGGAAATTCCAAGGAAGAGACTGAAATCCAAAAGTTAAATAATCCTCGTCTAAGGCAAGTCCAAAGAAGTTTCAGTCCAAAAGAATTAAAGTCCAAAATTAAATTTCCTCAACTTGTGGAGTTAAAAGTCCAAGAAATTAAATTCAAATTTTTAGTTTTTCCTGTGATTTGATATGCAAAGAAATTCATGTCCAGATTTCATTTTCCAATTTCCAGTCCTGCCCAGTCTCAACCAGAGGGTCTTGGCCTTTAGCAGCTGCAGACCAGGCTGCCTTCCATGGGAATGGGTGTGGCTCCTTCATATCCTCTCAGGAGCCCCATGTTCAAGGAGTTAACGGAACACATAAGATGGAACCGCAAGAAATCTCCATTCACCAGAGAACTTATCTGAGCACAATTATCTAGTGTTTAGTGTTACCAGAGGCCCAGTAATATTTGGGGAAAAGGAGAAAATCTGTGGGTCAAGCCGCAATTTGGGTCCTGAAATCTAAAATCATGGTCAGTGCTTATGTGTTTAAAGAAACTCAGAACCAAATTGGGGGCGAATTTTGGAATGTGTGAACAAGCCACGTGAATCCAGCTAGATTTTGAATTCCTCCATGGTTCCCTCCCTCAGTGCCAAAAGAGATCAAAGCAACACAAAGTCATCTGGAACCTCTGATCTAGCCCTGCTTTACCTACGCCTAGCACAAGACCCCTTTGGGCTCTGCAGATCATGCGCTGTCTACATGATTTAAACTCTTCGCCTGCAGACTTGACTGTGAGCCACAGTCAAAGCTGCAAGCACAGTGCTGCCTGCCAGTGCCTGATACTTATCAATGCCCTGCTGCAGCCGCCACGCGTGAAACTGGTCTTCACTAAGACCCCAGCAGCCTGCTCGTTCAAGTCTGGCAGCTAGAGTCTGCTAAAGTCCACTTTTACTGAAAACGGTATAAAAATATCCATTTTCCCATGGACAAAGCCGCCAGGAGCGGGCTGACCACATCAATTTATTGTTTAAACTAGGACAGTTTTGAGAGTGAAAAGCAAGAGATGAATGAATACTATGAGAAAAAAGCATTAACTGTCCCGGGCAAATTGTGATGCATGGTTACTTGAGCCATGAGGTCCAATGTCACGCAAGGTGAAAGCCCTATTTCTCCAGGGAAGCCCCTCCATGTAGGAACGTGAGGAGGGGGGAACAGTAGTCTCCCCCAAAGGAAACTAAGGCTCAGAGAGTTAAGGGATTTGCTTGGAGCTAACACGCTTAGAAGTGACACAACCAGAAATGCATCCAGGTCTTCTGGTTGCAAAGTCATGGTTCTTCCAATATATCCCAATGCCTCATACCCCTTTGGTTCTGCCAACTCCCTGCCAGTCACATCTCTCTTGCAATTTGCAAACCTTTCCTCCCCTATTTGCCTTCTGCTCTGAAAAAATAATGATTTTTTTTTCTAGTACATGGGTAATAATGTTCACTGTAGAAAATTTGCAAGTAGTTGGAAAGCATAAAGAAAAAAAACCAATTGTCATTTTGCCATTGAGAAATAAGCCCTGTTATAATTTTCTCCAAATTTGTTTTCTCTGTGTGTGTGCATTGCGTGCATGTGTAATATTTTTGAGGTGTTCCCAGTTTTTCTGTTCTTTCTTCCCACTACACTTCCCTTTTCCTTCTCTCCCTACTTCAGGCAGATAGAAGGCAACGTGCTTATTGCCTCAGGGGAGAAACGAGACAGGGCAAAAAGCAGAAAATAAGGACAATCTGGTTTCCAAAAGCCCAAGCCCATCAAGGACATTATTCTAGTCACCTCTGAGGCAAATAACAATTTTTCTCTCCTATCCAATATTTATATTTCATATTTCTTTCTGTTGACGTACTGTTGACTAAGAGTTCCAGAAAATATTAAAAAGTCGTGATGACAGCAAGCTCACATGTCTAGGTCTGACTTTAATATCCAGGTTTCCTCATTAAATATGATATTGGCCAATTTGACATAAATATTCTTTATCTGGTTAAGGAAGTCTTCTATTCTTTGTTGCTAAGAAGTTTCTTTTTAAATTTTGTTTTAATAAAAATCAAGAATGACATTGAAAATTATCAAACGTATTTTAGGCATCTAGTAAAATAATCATGTGACTCCTTTGACTTATAAAGATGATGAATTATATCAATAGATCTCCTATCATTAAACCATTTTTGCATTCTACATTCTGCTGTGTTCTTCATGTAAATAAGCAGCTGGATTTGATTTGTAGTCAAGTCAAAAGTAAGACTGGTTTATATTTTTCATTTCTAGCAGTACCAAGCTTGTGTTCTTGAGTAATATGTAGAATCATAAAATAAACTGGAATACTTTCATTATTTTTTAGCTTACATAACAGGAGAGAATTATTTTTCTTGAAAAAAAAATTAAAAATTGCTCATAAAAACTTCTGGGCTTGGAGCTTTTGTTGGAGATAATTCTCTGACAGCTTTTTCTGTGTTACTCATAATTACTGATTAATTAAGGCTTTTTATTTCATCTTGTGTCAATTTTATTACTTTAAATTTTTCTACATGAATGACCATTATATTAAGAATTTCAAATTGATTAGCATAGAATTATGCATAATTCCTACTTTTTTGTGGCCTATTTTTTGAGGGGGGTTCAACTTTTAGTAATTTGGTACCTTATTATTTTTTCAAAGAACCAATTCTTGCATTCATTACTAATTCTCCATTAAAATTTCAAAGTTTACTTTTATCATTTTTTTTCTTATCTCTTTCCTTTGGGGGGAATAGTGTGGTGATATGTTTTCTTTTTTAACTTCAGTGAAGTTTATTTACCTTTTTATTTATTAGAAATACGATTTAATGTTATTTAAATTCTCTCTGAATACAGATTTGACTCCAACCCAATGTTTTTAAATTGTCATTTTTCTCATCTGTGGAATCATAATAACTATTGTCTTCATCTACTGAACCTGCTTTTCCCAGTTTTAGCAGCAGCCTAGGTGAGGCACCATTAGCTCCCACTGTGAGAGGTCCTGGAACAACCGTGGTTGGACTTTCCTGAGATTTCTTTGCCCATATTGCCATTCAATTCTTTGTGTTACATCGGGATCCTTTCAGTACATCTTTCTATTTTGCTTAATGTGATCAATTTTGTTTTTTGGTTTTTTGCTTAACCATGGAGCTGACAATATTCTTAATTTTGGTTTTGCATTTTTGACCCAAGTATTATTTCATGTGTACTTTTCTAATTTCTAAGCAATGGGGATTTTTACTACTAACCTAGTCATTAATTTCTTGTTTTCTTATTTATTTATTTTAAATTGAAATATAATTGACATACAAATATTATGCTAGTTTCAGGTGTACTACATAGTGATTTGACATTTGTATACATTATGAAATGATCACCACAGTAAGTCCAGTAACCATCTGTCCCCATACAAAGTTATTAAAATATTATTAACCATATTTCATATGCTATACATCACTGTGGCTTATTTATTTTATAACTGGAGGTTTGTACCTCTTAATCCCCCTCACTTATTTTGCTCCCCTTCCCCTCTGGCAATCACCCATTTGTTCTCTGTATCTATGAGTCTGTGTCTGTTTGCTTTGTTTGTTCATTTGGTTTTTTTTTTTTTAGGTTCCGCATATAAGTGAGATCATATGGTATATGTCTCTCTCTGTCTGATTTACTTCACTTAGCATAATACCCTCTAGATCCACCCATCTTGGGATTGCTTGATCACATGGTAGTTCTACTTTTAGTTTTTTTAAGAAACCTCCATACTGTTTTCCACAGTGACTGCACCAATTTACATTCCCACCGACAGTGTACGAGGGTTCCCTTTTTTCTACATCCTCACCAACAATTTGCTATTTGTGTTCTTTTTGATAATACCCATTCTTACCAATGTGAGGTGATATCTCATTGTGGTTTTGATTTGCATTTCCCTGATGATCAGTGATGTTAAACATCTTTTCATGTGCTTGCTGGTCATCTGTATGTCCTCTTTGGAAAAATGTTCAGTGCTTCTGCCCATTTTTTAATTGGGTTGTATGAGCTGTTTATATATATTGGGTATTAATCCCTTAACGGTCATAACATTTGCAAATATTTTCTCCCATTCAGTAGGCTGTCTTTTCATTTTGTTGATGGTTTCCTTTACTGTGCAAAGCTTTTAAGTTTAATTAGGTCCCTTGTTTATTTTTGCTTTTATTTCCTTTGCTTTAGGAGACAGATCCAAAAAAATATTAAGGGAAAATCTAGAGTAGCCTTTACTCCAGAGGTAATTTTGTCCTCCCATTAAGACATGACCTTTCTGGGGTCTCATCAATGCCTAAGTGTTCAACGATGTCTCTCCACTTTGGCTGGTTGGAACTTGGACATCTCTCAGTTCTTGGGGAACTCTGGCAATTGTTCAGCTTTACAGTTCCCATCAGTAGATTTTGTATGGCCTCATGGAATTGCGTCCTATATATGTATGGCTTACTATTCAGTATCAGACTCTAGAGGCTCTTATACAGACTCCTGGACATCTCTTTCTCTCTCCCCGTACTTCCCCCCACCCCCGCCTTCCTATTGCTTCTTTGTCTCCAGTAGTTTGCCCCACAAACTTCAATCTGTTTCTTCAACTCAGCAAGATTGCTGTGCCCTGCTTGGGTTCCTCCTCCCTGTGCTGAGGTCCAGAAAGTGCCTCCAGGCAGGAAGCCACAGCAACTGTAGGGTTCACTATTTTTGTTTTCTTTCTCTCACTGTCACAGTTCTGCTCTGCTTGCTTCTAATGTTTGAAAGGAGTTATTTCATATATTGTGTCCAGTTTTCTTGTTGTTTAAGGAGGAGGGATTAACCTGGTACTAGTTGTCCATTGGGACTGAAACTTTTTAGAACTTTTAATTTTGATTTTCAATCTGCAATTATATATATACATTTTTTCTTGTTATTTAAAAAATTTCAGCCTAACATTTTAGTCGGTTTCTTTTTCCTCTAACTTATTTATATATTGCTTCGTTGACTCCAAGTTTTCATGAAGTTTTAAGATTATAATGAAGATGTATAAAATTTGTTTTTATTTCTTTTGAAAAACCTTTTTTCAAAACTATATGCTGTTTCTCTGACTCTTGGGCTCTCCACTCTTTATCTATACATTCACAGAAGATCCACGTGGTCATTTTCTATTTACTCATTCATGAGCAGGAAGGGATCCTTCCTAGTCTGCATCTGCTGGGTAGAAGTGTGCATAGAGCATCTTTACTAATATTCAGTATCCGTCTGGATGCTATTACTGTTCCTTTCCAGGTATTCATCTGGAATACCATTTCACGGTATTTTGCCATCTTTGGCTTAGTGTCAGTCTATTGGTCTGAGAGCAGATGTCTTGGTTACCATACATGAGAAGAACAGTTTTCCCTGCGTAATCTGATGTATTTATAGTTCTTACCTTGTATGAAACAATGCATAAAACACTGCAAGCCTCACATTACATTTCTTCTACGGGTTAAAGTTCAGTCTGTCTTTATTTTATTGAATCATTTTTAAGTTAATATGTGTTTTTTTTTTTTTCTTGAAGAGATAGTATCTTAACATGGTTTAAAATTCAAGATAGTCAAAAGGTACAGTGAAAAATTTCCCTCAGACAACTGTCTCGTAGTCACCTAGTTTCCTTCTTTGGAGGATCCCAATATTACCAATTTCTTGTGTATTTTCCCAGAGGTAGTCTATCTATCTATTTATCTACCTGTAATTACTCTTTTTCTCTCTCTTTCTGTGTATTATATATATATATATATATATATATATATATATATATATATATATATATATATATATAAACTCT
>NW_006792985.1:4651988-4655626 GCF_000442215.2 Lipotes vexillifer
TATATATATATATAAAATCTCCTGCCAAAATTTTCTACAAACAGTAACACATGCTACACAATGTTTTGGACCTTGTGGGTTTTTAAAAAATATACAATTATGCAGTTTGAAGATTACCATAACACACAAAGAGAAGCTTATTTTTAATCACTGTATCATATTCCATTTTTTAATGCAAATATTTTATTTGACCATTTCCCTATTCTTGACATTGACATTTTAATTTTTTGCTATTATTAATAATGTAATTAATATTTAATAAATTTGTTGTTTTGCACATATGTGAGAATATTTGTAGTATGTCTGAAGGATAAATTCCCAGAAGTGGGTGAATGAACATATGCTTTTGTAATTGCCAGATTACCTCCTATAGAGAGAAAGCCTGATTGCTCTAGTTTGCCAAGGGCATTGCCTCAATGTAGTTATTAGTAATAATACCTCTTGCTCTTAAGTATTGGGTTTAGATGATAAATGACACGGTTCCCCCATCTGCAGAAGTTGTGTCAATTTATACTCTCACCCCATGCCTGGCTTTTAGTACCTGCTTCTCTGTTGACATCGCTCACCTATGTTTTCTCTTTTGAGGTTCAGAGAGATGCCAACTTGGATATTTCACAGAAAGCTCAATTCACCATGTCGAAAATAAACTTTTGAATCCCCCCCAAAACTATCCTCCAATCCAAGTTTTTCACATCAGCAAATGGCAATAACATGCACCCATTTGTTCAAGCCAGAAAGCTGGGCTCCATACTTGATGCTTCCATTTTCTTCATTAGCTGAATAACCATAAGCAAGTCACTAGCCTCAATTTCCTCACTAGCAAAGCTAGGATCACATTACCTGCCTCATAGTGGCGCTGTGGTGATTAAATGAGGTACCTTAGGTGAAAGGGAGAGGCCACAACAGTGAGAGGCCCGCGTACTGCAAAAACAAAACAAACAAAAAAAAAAGAAGTGCCGTCTCGGGCTTCCCTGGTGGCGCAGTGGTTGAGAATCTGCCTGCTAATGCAGGGAACACAGGTTCGAGCCCTGGTCCGGGAAGATCCCACGTGCCGCGGTGCAACTAGGCCCGTGAGCCACAACTACTGAGCCTGCGCGTCTGGAGCCTGTATTCGGCAAGAAGAGAGGCCGTGACAGTGAGAGTCCCGCGCACTGCGATGAAGAGTGGCCCCCGCTCGCCGCAACTAGAGAAAGCCCTCGCGCAGAAACGAAGACCCAACACAGCAAAAATAAATAAATTAATTAATAGACTCCTACCCCCAACATCTTCTTAAAAAAAAAAAAAAAAAAGAAGTGACGTCTCGGGGAAGGAACCCACAAACCTCCTTTGTCTTCCCTAAGCACTTGACCTATAGACAACAAGCAGGCTGCCTACTGCCCACTGTACTCTCTTAGTTTCTGTTCACGACTTATTCCCCAAACTATGGAAATGGAAAATGTGTGGACGATGCGAACCAGAAGGGCTGCCGCCGCTGATGCAGAATCCCCACCGAGCCTCCTGCCCTCACCATGGCAATAAGCCACTTCCTCCCTCCTCTCACCTCCACCAGGTGAAAGGGAGCCCTGAGCCGGCAGCTTGACATGACTGAGAGCAGGCGCCTTCAGCCAGCCCTTCAGGATGGAGCCAGCCCTTCAGGATGAGCAGCACTGAATGACCAAAGAGGGAGAACTGGCAGGGGTCAAAGGTCTTGCTGGCTCTTCCTGCTGTTCTCTTCACCTTCCACTGAGATCCAGCTAAATTCTGGGGTGCTGTCCTCATGACCCCTGCGGCTCGAGTCTACTCACTTGTAAAAGAGGGAGAATGAATTGCCCTCTCACTTCTCTCTTCTGCCAGGTGGGATGCCCAAGAGAAAAGGGGCGCTCTGAGTTCTCGGAGTACCCCCATTCTACATGGATGACTAATTAAGATGGAGGTGTGTACCTCTCCAGAAGTTAAAACACGTGTTCTGACCAAAGTTTTTATTCCAGGGGATCTATTTTTGAGAAAAGTCCGACAGAGGCTTAATCATCAAATGACAGTTAAGAATTTAACAAATCACTTCTGTTGTAAAGAATAAAATTACGTGAAAATCCAGGCCATCTTGGAAAACATACACCATATGGTCACCATAGGTATAGGTGACGAGCTACCCAAGAAAGCATGTTATAGGCTTGCCAATTTGCCACCTAATTTTAATCAGATACTTGGGTGAGTTGAAGAGGAAAGCCTTTCCTGTGTAACGGTCATAAAAACAACAAGCAATACCTTGGGTAGCCCTCGGAAATTTTCAAAGTGCTTTCGCATAAATTATTTCATTTGATCCAATCCATATGTGTAAGGACGGTTGCACATACCAAGGCAGAAATGTCAGGACCGATAAAGTTCAAATTCTCTCCTACACAACTTGCTGGCCCAGACAGGTCCTGTTTTTCTCATGTGCGTGTTCTCAGTAAACAGAGGAGGGTGGCCCAGGGCCGTGGGGGGCGGGGGTGAAAGATCAGGGGGACAATCCCCCTCACACAGTCTGGGGAACTTCTCCAGTTTCAGGCCGCCAGGCTGGTTTCCCAGGATCGAGCATCGGCTGCTCTCTCCTTGCTTTACCCGTTGCCTCAGCTCTCTAGAAAGCTGTGGTCAGGCCAACGGCCCGGACGCCATGAAGTTGCATAGGGACGTGGTGTTATTTCTTGGAGGTTGGAACTAAACCAGGGGAGAATCCAGGGGCCAGCCTGGATCAGGTAGGGAAGCAGAAATAAGGCACAGAAATAAATAACAGGACTGGTGGGAGCCACTGAGGGAGAGAACCAGAGTCACCACCAGAGAAACACAATGGGCTTCAGGCCTGGGAGGCGGGAGCACGGCTGCTTTATACAGAAAATAGGCGAGAAGTTTGAAGGGTGAGGGGAAATAATTTGGGAGTGAGTTTGGACCAAGTTTAGGGAAGTGAGGGAGCCACTCTAATGTGTCCTAGCTGAGTAGGGCATGATGGGCTGGCAGGCTCATAAGCATAGGGCTTGGGGCGGGGGATACAACACAGTCCAAACCTGGTTAGGTGTACAATTTTTAGATGGTGCAATTTGGAGGTCTATCCCCCAGGTTAATAGATTTAGGCATTATCAGGGTTGGAAAGACCTTACAGACATCTTGTCTCCTCCTCCCCAGGGCTGCAAACACCCTGTCCAGGTCTGTACTATCTAAATGTATATCTCTAAGCAAGACTTCTCTCCTGAATGCCAGACCTATGTGTTGACATTTGACAGGATGGCTTGAAGTCTCCAAGGCAATTCCGATTTACATGCCAAAAAGGAATTCTTAGCTCTGTCACTCTCACCTGGTCCTGCTCTCCTTTTTTTTTTTTTAATTTCAGTCATTGTAATTTCTAGAAACTGAAAGTCATCCTTGATGCCTCTCTTTCTCTGCCTCCAGAAAACTACTCATCACCAAGCCATGTCAATGTTACCTCAATACACGTCTGGAGCCTGTCTTCCTGTTTTCATCTTTCCTGCCAATCACCAAGACAAACCACTGTCATCCCCCCCATGTGTCTACTCCTATGAACTCTTGAGAACACTGCTGCTTCTGCTCTGACTCCTCCTTATCTATCTCCCATAGATCAGCTTGGGTGGGTTTTTTCAAGTGTAAATAAGATCATATCTCTTTCC
>NW_006792985.1:4655636-4666769 GCF_000442215.2 Lipotes vexillifer
TCTTAAAACCTTCAGTGGCTTCCCATTGCATTTAGGATCAAATCCAAAATCCTTAACGTTGCTTACAAAGCATTGGAAATCTGTTAGTTTCCCCCATCTCCAGCTTCATCTTGTGTCATTTTCTCCTTCACTCCACAACCTCCACCTTGACAGGCTTACTTATGATTCTCAAATACCACAAGCTTTTTCTACCTCAGGGCCTTTGCACACATCATTTCCTCCAGTGCCTTAAAAACAATGTTCCCGCTCATCGCCTGGTGAACTCCAACTTATACTTCATCAGCAAAATTGCTGCTTCCTCAGAGAAGCCTTCACTAAACCTCACAATCTAAATTATACCCCTATATCAATTAGGGTTCTTTGGTGCAAGCACAGAAACCAACAGGTTAATCTAGGAAGAAAGGAAACTAATGAGGTCATGCAGAGATTCAAAGGGAAAAGCTGAAAAAATGGCTCCGGAAGGACAGGGACCAGGGATCCAGGGCTCCAAGTGACAAGAACTGATAGTGGGTCTATCAGTTTATGGTGCTTTCGTGGCAGGGAATCAGATCCTATCTTTCCTTGTCTGTGTGTCCCTTGCATGTGATGGACACATGGATGAGCTTACGGTCCAGGGAGAGAATCTGACTGGCATACCATGTGCATAAGCCTGCTAGGGATGGGGTGTGGCGGCAGGGAAACTTGACTGACAGCTCCACAAAAGCTACACACAGTAAAGGAGAGTAATTCCCTTATTCAGCAATAAGGGCGCTCTTATAAGAAGGAGGAGGCATGGATACTGGATGCAGAATCAGTGACTGCTCCCGTTACATGTCCCCACTGCTCTATATGCTTTTCCTTTATAACGCTGGTCATCATTTGTAATTATCAACTGCAGCAGACACTGGGTAAGGGCTCATTTCTTCCTTGGAGGGTGTAGGAAAAATAATGCTACCCTGCCAGGCCTGTTCTCTAAAATCTCCCACAAGATCCTCAACTCTCTTTTCTGTCCACACAGCTGGGAACTGAGACATCCGGAATGATGGGGCCACACCACCCAAGAGACTGGACCCGTGAGTAACCCGTTGGAAAGAGCTGACCAGGATGTGAACAAGAAATACAATTTTACTGTATTAAGTCTCTGAGACTTTGGGGATTGTTTGTTATAGCAGCTAACAAGCATTACCGTGACCATTACAGATTTATTTTAGTGTTTATTGCTTACCATCTGCCTCCTCTATGAGATTATAAACTTCACAAAGTCATGGATGAGGTCTGTAACTTCGCATTTAACATAATAATATTCAATAAATATTTGTTGACTAAGTGAATTAATTGTTTTTTTATCCAAACCTTTCTCTCTCTAATTATTTTGTATAAAGAAAATGAGGCTCTGAGAGGTAAAAAGACTTGATCCACGTTATCTCTGCCTACATGATGGGCTAACCACTGGGCAGTGGGTTCA
Organism: Lipotes vexillifer; assembly: GCF_000442215.2. Classification (NCBI taxonomy): domain Eukaryota; kingdom Metazoa; phylum Chordata; class Mammalia; order Artiodactyla; family Lipotidae; genus Lipotes; species Lipotes vexillifer. Next base: position 4,657,081 of record NW_006792985.1, read on the forward strand.
TGGGTAAGTCTTAGGTCATTTCTTCAAGTTGCTGTCACAAAACTCCCTAGAACTTGTTTCAGCACATCATGGACACATTAGAAATGTGACTGAAACCTAACAGCAGGTTACCTGTGACACTGAAATTGCTTCAGTCATTTCTTTGTCCTTAAAATGCCATATAATTGCTAATGTAATTAGTAATGTATACAGAGGGGGCTGGTGCAATTACTGAGTCCTAAGATCAAGTAATTAATGTTCTGTCAACAAAACAGCAACTGTTTCATTAACAACCGCTTGGATCTGGAAACAAGCATAATCAGATGCAGACAGATCAACCTAAACATTATCAACTCAGCTGATTTTTTAGTCACTAAAATGTCAACCCCACAACGGTAAGCACAACGGAACTTTCAGACCATCTTTCTCCAGTTCGAACAAATATACAGTTGGATCGATAGATGGATGGATGGATGGAGATAGACGATAATGATACATAGAGAAAGAGATACTAAATTGACAAAACCAAATTGCCTCGTTTTTTTCATCCTCAAGAGCAATAAGAGATTCATGCTTAAATACCACAGGAAACTGAATTCTGAAAGTCAGGAAGGATACATGGGTTTTAACTTGGGCTATGCCTTTATGTTTTCCCAGTGCACCCTTATAGAAAGCATTTAATCTGACTGGAAGGCAATTTTCTCATCTTGAAACATGGAGTAACTCTCTGAACTTCTGCACTGCAACGTGAAAAGTAAGGGAAAGATGTGAATACCTAAGGAAAGGTCTGTTTGAGTGCATTAGCTTGTGCTGGATGATCAACAGTGCCCCCCCACCCCCCGCAAATCTCCATGGTTTCCAAAAGCCAACCTATATCCTTGCCTGTGGGTTGGTGGGTCAGCACTTCAACTGCCCCACTCCAGGCTGGGTTCAGGGCTGCCTCATGTCTTTCTATTGTAGGGCCCAGCATGAAGGAACAGTAGGAAGCTGGAGCGTGTCCTCCTTATGGTAAAGGAGAGGCACACAGGATCCAGACCACAATAGCACACCTCTGTCCAGATACGGAATTTTTGTATCTGGTCATATTTCCCTGGACAAACAAATCGTATGTCTAAGCCCACCAATGGTGTGAGGACATCTACTTTTTTCATGAGAAATGGAAGAGGAGAGGGAATATTTGTTCAACAATAACATCCAATGAGAAATCATTTTCCATTTGTCAGTTTGTATCATAAGTCACGAGCTCCCTGTTTTCAGGGAAGAGTGACCAACTGACCGTATCTGAGCAGAGGGGTGCTATTATGCTACTCATTTAAAAAACGTTAAAAAAAATTCCACCACAGTTGTCTGGACAAGATGGGATGGTATTTGGAACAACAGACAGAGCACTAACCTACGAGTCAATGGACCTCTGTCCTATTTCAGTTTTACTATTAGCTAATTATGACTTTCGGCAAATCACTTCACAACTCTGGGCCTCGGTTTCTTCATTATTAAAGTAAGAGGTCTTGACAAGGTGATGTTTAAAGTGCCTTTGAGCTCTAAAATCCTAATCTCTGGTGTCTTACCTTTTAGGGTAGATATCTGGCACTATTTGAGGTATAGAGCAACAGTCAGCTAATACTGGTTTATTAGAGAACAGCTCAATGTAAAGGATGCAGATGTAAAAGGGAGCCTGCTCTGCTGGAGAAATATATGTTACCAGCTGTTGCCACACATACCCCGGCATCAGTTGGGAGAATCATAGTCTCATTAACTGTCATATAAGTAAAGCCCGGGCTTCTCAAGATAGAGTTGCCCATGCAGAAAGTAGCTCACAGTGTATCAATCCAGAGCATCTGCCTTGGAGGCTTCTAACTCGGGACTCATTACTTGAAACTTCCTTTTCTCCTTCCATGGAATCATTAACATGTAGATCAGAAGTTACAGAGACGTCTCAAGTGAGCTCAGTTTCAGAGTTCACTGAAGGACAGCAGTGAACTGGAGGACAGCAATGCTTTGGAGGACAGCATCCAAAGAAGATGTGGTCTGGAAGCACAGTCAATCTAAAATAAAACATCAAGTTGCTGTCTGTTAGCATCTAGATACATCACATATAAACACATGGATGAATTTTTTGCTAAATTTTGAGGGTATGTGTAGGATGGTCTGGTTTGAAATGTAAGCCATGTAAAGTTTGTGACATTTACTTTGGGGGGGGGGGGCCTTTGGAGGCACCTCAAAGGGAGGGACAGCTGTCCTCCAGAGCATCTGAAACTGAGTTCACTTGAGATGTCTCTGTAACTTCTGATCTACACGTTATGATTCCATGGAAAGAGAAAAGGAAGTTTCAAGTAATGAGTCCCGAGTTAGAAGCCTCCGAGGCAGATGCTCTGGATTGATACACTGTGAGCTACTTTCTGCATGGGCAACTCTATTTTGTGAGGCCCAGGTTTTGTTTATATGACAGTTAATGAGACTATGATTCTCCCAACTGATGCTGAGGTAGGTGGGAGCAATGGAGGGCATGCCATTGCATGGGAAGCTGGAGAACAAATGTTGTTTGCAAACTTAATAATAAAGCAATCTGCCCCCTCTCTCCTTCTCCGAAATAAAGAAATTAAAGTCCAGGGTTAACGCCTGAAAACATTTTGAAACATTCTTCACAACGACTTTAGAAAGCGGTAGCTCCATTACAGCAAGCTGCAAGTCCTTGGGAATCATGCACCCCTGTTTCAAATTTTCCTGTCAAAGAACTCCAACATGACTGGGGTGTTGAGAGTACGGTCTGAACACCTGTCACTATACATGCTTTTTTTTGCAGGTATGATTTTAATCTTTACATATTTAAGTAAAATTTGCATTCATTTTTTAAAAGTATTAAAATCCCCCCCCCCCAAACCACTTTGAATAAAATTGAGGCAACATAAGTGCTCTGCTTATCATGTCCTTATCATGTCCTAGCCTCACACACAATTTCATTGTGACTTGTAGTTTGACAAATCAGAATTTTTTTCAGAATTTCAGAATTAACTTTTGATTGGTATATTGAGGTTTATTGTACTTATTCTATAAAAGGATTTTGGGAGGTATAAAATGAGCCAATCATGTATGCAAAGCACCTGGCACTCTGAGGTGTAGCTGCTGTCATCCACACCGTCCCACTTTCCCACCTCCACGTCCACTGCTAGCCCTGCTACCCATCACAGTGTTGGTTTTCAAAGCTGGAGAGCAGCTTTGTGCTCTCCAATGTGGCTTGCATTTCTGTATCTAGTGGAAGGTACCAGGATTGTTCCCCAGGGAAATCTTGGAGCTCTTTTGGAGATTTCAGAGCAAATGAGAGGCTCTAGAATTCCATCTTCTCCCCAAACCAGCTCCTGCTCATAAGAACTCTTTTACCACATCTCCTCCTCTGTGCACCACTCCCTGAAAACCCCTCGGGAAATAACCACCCAGGTGCAAGCTTATGTCTACATGGTGGGAGATTGGGCCTTCTCCCATAAAGGAAGGTGGCTTCATCACCAAAGCCAACAGCAAAAGGAATCTTCATCGTTGAACTATTTTTACTCATACTTCCGACACCAAATGTGTCGCTTCCTTCCTGCCCGCCACCCCCCTTCCCCAACATCAAGCAATTCTGACACCAACAGGGTATCCTACAATTCAATTCTCACATGAACTACCTGGTGTTAGCACCAGACTCCACAGGTTTAAGGGCTCAGTCCCACAAGACTGCCCTCACTTCAGTTGCCAGTCTCAAATGGGGTGCCCCGATGATCCACACTTCTGTCTGAGTTGGAAACAAATTTGGGGTTCCCATGACCCCCCCTCAGGTTTGATAATTTGCTAGAATGACTCACAGGACTCAGAAAGGCACTTCACCTACTATTATCAGTTTATTATAAAGGATACAACTCAGGAACAGCCAAATGGAAGAGATGCAAAGGGAAAGGTACTGGGGATGGGATGTGTGGAGGTTCCATGGCCTCTCCAGGTGCACCACCCTCCCAGCACCTCAATGTGTTCACCAACTCAGAACCTCTCTGAGCCCCATAGTTTAGAGCTTTAATGGAGGTCTCATTATGTAGGCACGATTGATGAAATCACTGACCACTGGTTATTAACACAATCTCCAATTCCTCCCCACTCCCTGGAGGTTGGATGTGGGGCTGAAAGCTTAAATTTTCTAATCAAGGCTTGGTCTTTCTGGTGACCAGCTCCCACCTGAAGATACCTAGGGGCCTGAAAGAGTTGCCTCATTGGAACAAAAGAGGCTCTTATCAATCCTATCACTCAGGAAATTCCAAGGATTTTAGGGTGTTGGTGCCAGGAACTGAGAACAAACACCAAATATCTTTCTGTGACACCACAGTAGTCATCATCTGCTTCCAGTGAAACAGAAGGTAATGGTTCCTGATTCCTTTCCTCCATGCCTGTTGAGGGCTCAAGAGCAAGGAGGAATAACACTAACATCTCCCCCTCCCCCTGCCCTAGACCTGTGATTAATATATATTTATGAAGCACATTAAGTAGAGTATTTCTTCTAGGAGCCTCAATTTTCTTCCAAGTAAATAAACATTTATTGGTGTCTATTCTGTGCTAGCCATGTGCTAGGAAAGTGTTAGGAAGGTGACAAAGAATGAAACATCATTTCTGCCCTCAGAAAGCTCCAAGTTTTGTGGAGGAGACAATTAAGAAAATGTATCATTGCAACAGAGGTAAGTGTGGGAGAAGCACTTCACTTGGCCTTGGCTGAGGAAAACTCCCGGGGAGGGCTTCCTGGAGAAAGGGATGCTCACACTGCGTGACTTACAGGGGAGCAGGAGAGAAAAGGGAGGGGGCTTACTTCTGAGCTCACATAAATGATAGACAATGCCGTGTAGAATCAAGCAATGTCAGTGCTGGAAGGAGCCTTGTGCATCTTTTCTAAATCAAGACACTGAGTCTGCTTGTGTGTTGCTCAAGGTCACATAGCAGCAAACTTGACTTCAATTAAAAGATTTAAAGTTTGTACCCTTTGACCAATTTGACCCATTTCTCCCCCTCCCTTCCTCCCTCCACCCCCACCCCTGGTAACCACCAATCTACCCACTGTTTCTATGAGTTCTACATTTTTAGATTCCAGTATAAGTGAGATCATAATGTATTCATCTTTCTCTGTCTGACTTATTTCACTTAGCATAACACCCTCAAGTTTCACCCATGTTGTCACAAACAGCAGGATTTCCTTCTTGTTAAAATTTATTTTTGGCCGCATTGGTTGTTCATTGCTGCGTGCGGGCTTTCTCCAGTTGCAGAGAGTGGGAGCTACTCTTCGTCGTGGTATGCGGGCTTCTCATTGCGGTGGCTTCTCTTTGCTGTGGAGCACAGGCTCTCGGCACACGGGCTTCAGTAGCTGTGATACGCGGGCTCAGTAGTTGTGGTGCACAGGCTTAGTTGCTCCGCGGCATTTGGGATCTTCCTGGACCAGGGGTCGAACCAGTGTCCCCCGCACTGGTAGGCAGATTCTCAACCACTGCACTACCAGGTAAGCCCCCGATTTCCTTCTTTTTTATGGCTGAATAATATTCTGCTATATAAATGTATATGTACCACTTTCCTTTAGCCATTCATCCGACAGACACTTATTGTAATCATTTTGCAATATACATGTGTATCAAATCATTACAGTGTACACCTTCAACTTACACAATGTTATGTGTTAATTCTATCTCAATAAAGCTGGAAAAAAATTTTAATTTAAAAATAAAAATAAATTTAAAACTTTTTAAAGGTTCAAATGCAAAAATACATCCCACTGCCATGAGAAAATAGAAATGAGCTACCTTCTCAGCAACATATCCTACCATACTTTTACTTAAAACGTGATTGTGCTTCAAGAGAGATTTTTGTCTTTCTGTCTGTCTGTTTTGGTCACGGGATCATTTTGGTCATCTCTAACTTTCCATTACAAGGGCACCTACAATTTACTGACATTTCATACCTTGCTTTCTGTAAGTCCTTTTGCATGCTTTTCCTTACCAAAGACTTAGGAAAGAAGAACCACTGGGGCAGGATCCATGACTACTGAGTGTGCTTCCACTGAGTCTCCACACATAGGATTGCTACCCCAATTCTACTTGATGTTGGGCAGGACACAAACTATAAAGAACCAAGTTATTCAACTAATGTCCAGTGAACAAGAACTCCAAATTCTAGGCACCATCCACACCAACAAACAGCACACAGTTTAGCAAGGGATCAGATTATAAACATGATAATAACATATTTATATACAATGTACACTGTGAAATCTAGAGGCTTGTGGTCTGGGAGTTCAGAGGAGGATAAAACATTAATATGTCCCTGGCTAGTCCTGGCTAGACATTAAGCTTCAAGAGAGCAGGGACCTGTATCTATCTTATTTGCCATTCTATCTTCTGTCCCTGGCACGGAGGAGGAACTCAATAAAGATTTCTTAAATGAATGAAGGAATGAATCAATGAACAAATATGTTTTACAAATGAGGAAAGAGAGGCCCAAGAAGGAAAGTGATTTGATTTGACTAACATCCCAGGGCTAGCTGGAGAAATCCATACCCAGGTCTCCAAACTCCTAATCCAATGCACGTTATAGTGGATTAACTACCAAAGGTTCGGTAAAACTGTCCAAGAATCTTGGGCTCACTGCTTCATAACCAGGGTGGATAAACTTATAATAACATACATCCTGGCATTGGACATGGCTGACTGTATAATTAGCTTATTTCCTACCCATATGGAGCAGCTCAGCTCCTGTGCCTCAGTGGGGAATTCCTCATATGTTGCTAGGGGCGCCTTCTGGGATTACATCTTCAGAGGTGTGCCGGAGGAAGAGCGAGCTGTGCTGATAAATGAATCAGAGAGACAGGAGGAAAGCTGGCAGAGTCCCTGCAGGCGAGATGGATGGGGGCTGAATCGTGCTCACGGCTGCTCTGTTCCCTCGGCCTCTTCTCCCTCTGACCTCAAGTGGACCCAGTGGGAAAACAGTGCCTGCTTCTCCAGGACTTATTGCTTAGTCATAAATCTCCATCTCAGGGCTGTGAGTGTGGGGTGGGAGCGGGAAGCTAAACGGGTGGGGCATGGGGAGAGAGAGGAAGAGAGAACCAGCAGAAGGAATATGGGAAGAGGAAATAAAATAAGACAAAGACGTCTGGTAAAAGTTGAAGGGCCAGCAAAGCCTCTTTAACTCAGGTTTCATAAGTTGAGAAATATTTGATCACCCTTGCGAGTCAAACCTCTGAAAATCAATAGGGCTTGAGAGTTGCCTATATTGATCTGGAAGCCTGAGATGTATTGAAATATTCATGACTGGATGTATGTGTTCAGAGAAGGCACGGGGGGGGGGGGGGGGGGGGGGGGGGCAGAGAGAGGGAGATGGATAGGTAGATTTCTAAGTAAAAGCCATTCGCATTTTCATTAAAAATAGATTAATTCTATTAGTCGGACTAAAACCTCATACTTAAAAGGAAATGAGCTTGTTTGTCAGACAAATAAGCCACTGGCAAACCCAGAAAAAAAACATTTATTTATTGCTATTTAATAGCAGAAGAGCCAGGGAGAGTTGATAAAATTAGCACGGTATCCCCGGGGGGATGCAAGGGGCTGCTTTGTTTGCAAAGGCAGTTTGGACACTGCCGCTTTGATCTTCACTTTGAGCATTTGAACAGGCGTGTTAGTATCACTCATTCCACAAGAGAATTGGGATTCAAGTTTCCCCAACAATCTAAAAAGCAGTACATTAGAAGGGGGCTGTCTGCCTGTAGTCTCAGAGTCTCAATACCCTTGATACTAATTTGATGTGATGCATTTCACCAGATGTGTCTACCTGAACGATATCTGATGCCCAGGAGACTGTGGCCCTGCTTGAGAGTGTTAGACTTGGATTTTTCCCCCTTCAAAAATGATTGGATGAAGGCATCCATAATTTAAAATCTGCATATAGATATGACATATGTTACAAATATTTGAGAAAATTCATGCAAGGAATTTAACAACAACAACATATGGGAAATCAGTTCCAAATAACAAGGCAGAATTAAAAATAATCTGTTACCTGTAGCTACCCTCCTCTTATATTCCAGTGCAACCTATGCAGATGGTGCCAAAACCCGGCTCTTGGGGGGGAAGAAAAGCTCAAATCCAACATGACGTCACGCTGTGGAGCAAGCATTTGGGGACCTGAAGGGAATGTTGGATTCTGACCAGGATCGTCATTCCTACATTTTTCAGGTGTAAGGCTGGTCCAAAGGAAAAATCAGCAGGCATGGAATGGGATGGATGGGCATATGGGTCTGCCACAATGTGACTTTGGGGAACCTAAGCCATTCTGAGCAGTTCGTGCCCAGTTGCGGGGGGACAGCAAGCGCTATGAGCCCTCCTGGCTTTGATGAAATTCAAACCCAAGCTTGTTAAAAAACATCTACAATGGGGCCAGCCCTGGTTTCCCCAGGCAGCTATTTCAGAGATGAGGCAGACTGGACCCTTCAACCTTCCCCCAGCCTCTTCACACTCTCCCTTCTCTGACTCCCACAGTAAGAAAAAGAAAGGGCTGCAGAGCTCCTTCCCTTCTCAGAGCTTCTGGGAGCGCCTTTTCTGAGGGGAGAAATCGAAAGTCTGCCAGGAAGTCAAGAATGGCTCTACCCCTGCTGTTTCTTCCACTGAATACAGTTATCCATCACTGCTGCATCACCTTCCTCCGGTATTTACAAAATGCTTTATCATCTCCTCCTCTGTACTCCTCCCAGAGCATGTTAGCATTTTTATTGTTATTCCCATTTAATAGATGAAAGAAGAGGGTACAGAGACACTTGCCCAGGCTCTCACAGGAAGAGTCAGGATTAAGTTCAGATCCCTAAATCCCTCCTCCACTGCTAAACAAATGTGTTCTTCCCTCCCCACCACCCTGCCCCTCTCCCAAAACACAGAACAACCAGGAGGGTCCTGCTGCCTCGAGGCTTCCAGTGAGGTACCACTGTGGCTTTCAGAAGTAGACAGTTTGCTCCAGGAACACGTTCTCAGAGATGAACTTCCCGGGTGCGATCCTCTGTGATCTGTACCCGAGGGGCTGGTGACACCACCTGTAGATTACAACTTCTCTTCTTACCCTCCCCTTGCCTTCCCGTACCGGCTTTAAAGCCATGGGCACCTTCCTCAGAAAGCATGGGGTGGGGCAGACAATGCTGAGTCCAACAACTGGATTGTGCATCTTGCCCATCACTCCACAAGTGAGAGGAGATTGAACAAAACCATTGTGTCTTCTAAACTCGGATGACAGGCTCCTCACTGTGGTCCCATTTTCCCTGTCTTCAGTCTGTATCTCTTCCAGTCCATCCTCTGTGTTCCCGATGGGCATATCCCTGCTCAACATAAAATCTTTCACTGATCTCTACTTCTTTTAGGTGGGGGGTTTTAACTGGGTACCAGGGAGCCCAGGACCATCCCTGAAGTTGAATGTAAAACATAAAAATGTGTGTGCATCTGTGTGTGTCACTGTGCATTTTTTTTTCCCAGAAAAAAAAATGACCATAGGGCTTCCCTGGTGGCGCAGTGGTTGAGAGTCCGCCTGCCGATGCAGGGGACATGGGTTGCTGCCCCGGTCCGGGAGGATCCCACATGCCGCGGAGCGGCTGGGCCCGTGAGCCATGGCCGCTGAGCCTGCGCGTCCGGAGCCTGTGCTCCGCAACGGGAGAGGCCACAGCAGTGAGAGGCCCG
>NW_006792985.1:4667364-4697714 GCF_000442215.2 Lipotes vexillifer
AAAAAAAAAAAAAAAAAAAAAAAAGAAGACCATAAATTCCACTATAGTTTGCATCTCAGGAAAGGTTAAGAATTATTCATATAAGCACAAAGTTCAAGCTCCTTGTCATGGCACTTAGGGTCCTTCATGACTCTGCCTTTCCTCGTCTTGTCTCATGTCACGCTCTCATGCTCTTCCTCTTCACTTCCGCGAACAAACCATGCGTCCTCCAGGCTGATGCATGAGCTGCTCCCTCCGCCTGAATGCCCTTCCCATCCTCCAGTTCCTCCTCCAGGGAACAGTTCAGAATGTCTCTCCTGCATCTCCGCTGCAGTCCCAAGCCACCCTTTGCTTCCCACTGTGGCAGCACTTGTCACCCTATATTGCAATTGCTTGTTTATCTGCCTGTCTCCCCACTGAATCACGTGCTCCTAGAAGGTAGGAACCGTATTTTCTTCTTTCTGAATCCCAAGCACATAACATATGCCCCCAAATAATTGATATTCAGCCTCTATGAGAAAACCCACAATAACATGGTAAGTGATGTCCAAAAAATCCTATTGTATAAAGCGTAGTCCCTCCTTAGTCCGAACTTCCAAAGTTAATGAAATGACCATGTGGACTTTGTACATGGGACCAGTCTGAAATTCTAAAGGCATTCCAGGGGTCTGGCTATGCAATCCATGTCCTTTCTGGTGGGCTGTGGTTTGATGATTATTCTGCAATCTGGCCTAATTATTGATGGAGACGATTCTGGGTCTGCAGACTAGAATTTCTAGGACAGTGGAAAGGATTCCAAGAACTCCCAGTTAGAGTCTGTATTGTTGTCCAATATATGGGTAGTGTGGGCTGGGAGAATACCAAGGATGTAAGCACCCACCCCCACCCCCAAGATGGGGTCCCATACCGTTTCTACCGTGCTGCCTTATCCCCCTGCTTCCATATCATCCGTCTATGTCATACTCCAAGGTCAGAACTTCAGCTCCATTTGAGACTATGAGTGGGTCAGAGGACACGAGCTAGTCACCAATCCCATAACAGCTAAACTTGCGCATGGTATGGAGTTATTTACTCTGTTTACAGAAAGCAAAAAGGATTAGTGGAAGCAATTTAAGTCTCATTTTCCTAGGTCATATCCCCCTTGAAGAGAACATACAAGGACAGAGGAACAATCCCATTAGTCCCTGATTCTGAGCATCTCCCACGTACCCTTCCATGATCTCACCGGGACCTCAAGCTGGTGGGATTCACATTCTTGGTGATTCTAGCCCATAAAGCCAGCCTCTTGCATCATGTCTCATTTCAAAGACCTTAAGCCTCTGGCTTCTAAGGATTCCTAAAGCAAGGATGATGTAGGTGTGGGGAAATTAGTTACCTCCCTTGTTTGCTGTATCAAGAACTTTAGGCACATTAGTTTACTTAATCCCTACAAAACTCCGTGAGTTAATGCCCATTTTGCAGATGCTCAAATGGAGGCTCATAAACATTAAAGAATTTGTCCTGTGCCAAGGGCCAATGATCAGGATTTGCATGGAGACCAGTGTGATGCCAAAGCCCATGATTTTCCACTAGGAGGGCAGAACGGCGTAATGCTACGCATCCGGGGCTCTGGGGTTAAGCTGTGAGACCCACCATGTGTGCAGACTTGGCCATACTTCTGACCTGCTTGGTGACTCCATTTCCTGAGTAAAATGGGGGAAATATTAGTATTTACCTCAAAGTACTATAGGGACGATTGCGTTAATACATCTAAAGCCCTTGGAACTCCCTGTCAGGGCCTCATAAATGGGAGCCACTGTGGTGATTGTGACATGTGCCTGATAACTTAGTGACCACATTTTCCAAACAAAGCTTTGGACAAACAGTCTGACAAGTAAAGATGAATTGAGGGGTTGGACAGGGTGACAAGCCAGAATATTAGACTCCATCATGGTCCAGAAAATGATAACCATACCTCCGTTTTAGGGACCACTGATTGGCATTTTCCCGCCACTTGTGGCCCATACCATATATTCACTTTTTAAGCTACAGAAAAGCATTAGGATAATAACTTGTAGAGTTTTTTTTTTTTTCCTACAATAACCTCTAAGTCCCTCTCCTCATCAGCATGCTGGTAGACACATCTATTTAATATGTATTCTTTCTCTTTTTTCCCCTCAGTGCTTCTCCCCAACACTCAGACTGATTATCCTGTGTTTTCATTAAGAACATTTTCCATTTGCCAGTCCGCAAAACAATTCTCAATGTGATGGCCTCATTTCCTGCAGAGAGAAGTCTTTCCATTTGCAACCAATCACAAGGCTGGATCCACACAAGAATTAACTTCCAACCCTTATTCCTAAAACGTAAATGGGAAGGTGAAAAGCCAACCCCAGAGACAGCCCTCCTGCCCACTTCGGCATCTAAATTCCAGGGATTTTTTATAATGTCTTGCTGGTGAATTTTCCCTCTGTTTCTGTGTTATTCCTCTCATGCTCTAATTTGGTAAAAAAAAAAAAAAATTTCTAGCGGCTTCATAAATGTCTCTTGAGAATCTTGCAAGGATAACATTAGAGGTCATGCCTGAGAAAGCATGGTGTGATGATTAATTTTATTAGGATGCATTATTTTGATATAGAGAGATCTAACTTACTTAATAGACTTGTATTAAGAACCAACCAAGAGCCACAGACTAGATAGAAGATGAGTTAGGCTAGGTCCATGCCTTTGAGAAGCTCAGATCAAAAGTCTGGGGAGTAAGTAGACATGTTCAATGTCCCCTGGAGAGAGCCGAATGAGAGGTGGAAACTGCAAGCTGTAGGAGACAAAGAAGAGAGCCACTCACTGCACCAGGAAAAGAAGGAAAGCTTCTGGGACGCTGTGATGTAGAATAAGAAATATGTATTTGGTCTTCCCCCGCTTTCTGGCTCGCAGCTCCTAACATCCTTGGGATTTCCTAAGCGATAAGAACAATGGAAGCATCTTTTGCTTTAGTCTTTTGTCTTCCGTTCTCGAAATAGCTCCAGAGCCATAAAGGTGAAAGGAGTGTGTTGTTATTGATAACAAATCCACTTCAACCACACCTGCGTTCACGGTAATGAGGAGACTCTTGGAAAGTCACTAAGGATGGGGGCTGCTTGCCAGGGGAGCCAACATTGATGCAAGAGTTGGAACTTGCAGCCCCATCCTTGACCTCTAGGCAGGGAAGAAGCCCTGGAGATTGAGTTCAATCACCAATGGCCAAAGGTTTAATCACTGATGACTATGTAATGAAGTCTCCATAAAAACCCAGAGAGACTGTTTCAGAGAGCTGTCAGGTTGGTGAACCAGAACACATCCACGTGCCAGGAGGTTGATGTACCCCAAACTCCATGTGGACAAAAACTCCTGTGTTGGGGACCCTTCCAGATCTCACCCTGTGTATCTCTTCATCTGGCTGTTCATTCATATCCTTTAACACTCTTTGTAATAAACTGGTAATCTAGTAAGTAAACTGGATTTCTGAGTTCTGTGCATCACTGTAGCTAATTAATCAAACCTGAGGAGAGGGTCTGGGAACCTCAGAGCTACAGCCAGTCAGTCAGAAGCACAGGTGAAATCCTGGACTTGTGATGACATCTAGAGTGAGGACAGTCTTGGACTTGAGCTCTTAACCTGTGGGATCTGACTCTGTCTCCAGGTAGACAGTATCAGAATTGAGTTAAATGTGTGGGACACCCAGTCAGTGTCTGCTGATTGGAGAACTGCTTGGTGGTGTGGGAAAAAAAACCCCACATCAGAGCTTCACAGAAGAGGCAGCCTTCAATGAGCTGGGCTTGAAACAGGAGCAGGAATTTGCTCTGGTGGATGCAGGAACACTGAGGGAAGTTGAGGAGTAGAGAGGCAAACGTAGGAAAAGAGAAAGTGTAATGACACCAAGCAGATGATATTACAACCTATATTTAGGTGAACAAGATGGTTGCGTTTTCTTGGGAATGACTATGGAGGATTCTGCACTGAGACAGACCCATAAACACTGAAGAATCATCTCTGTAAATGAGGGCAATGGACTAGATTTGTGTTACACAAGGGTTACATATACAGACTCCTTGCAATGGGAGAAGTTTTTCTGCAGACCCACAGTGTTGACAACGTATTTTTATTATGTTTTACATGAATATAAAATTAGGTATAACTTCTTAAAAATATTAAACTATAAAGTCATATTCACCAAGTGAATAGACACAAAACTCAAAAGGCAATAAAATTCACTAATTTAAAATAATAAGTAATGTTCTTTGGCTGAAACTAAATTGCTATCTCCAACACAAAGAGAGTGTTGAAGGCTACAACCTACTTACTCTGGAGTTTGAGATGTCTATACTTCTGTGAAATGCATAAATTCATCTATTAAACCTGGCTCTGTTCTTTTTCATTAGCCATCTATTTTAGTATGTCATGTCCATGATGTCAAATCAAAGTCTTAACTTATTAAAAAACTTTAGAACAAAAACCATAGTCTACCAAAGTATCATTCAGTTGTAAAATACCATTGGAAAATAAGCCTTACGTTTATTACTGGTAAAGGATTTAGTGTGAGTACAGAGAGGACCTGGCTTGGTTGCTGTCACTGTGACATTAGGACTTAACCTACTCCCAGCCAGATAAGACCAAGTGCAAGTTCCCTTTGGGTGGTCCCTTCAGCCCCTATCCTGCAAACATAAACACAGTCCTAGGATCACCTGGCTCCAGGTTTGCATTCAGATGCCCTGAATATTTTGCTAATATATTTATAACATCATCAAAATGAGAAGACAAAATTTTAAATCTAAAAAAGTTATAGACTATTATATGTTTGTGGCCCCCAGGAGTCTGCTGAACCCAGTTTGAGTAAAGCTGGACCAGATGATCTTGAAGATCCTTTCCAACTCTGACGCTCCCCCATTTTTCTAAAAGTCAGGAATGATAAGCACCAACCTAGACAACTAGGGTGAGCCTTTCACCCTCGGGGTTATCCAAATTTGTCTTCTTTGCGCCCCTCCTTGCCTTAATGCCCGTACCTTCCTCACCCCCAGGGATCTCAGAACTCTGTCCTCACTAAAACCTGCTCCTGAAAAAGAGAAGGATCTTGGCCCTTCCTTCGTGTCTGCGTGTGGATTTAATCCACATCACTTCTTCCAAAGGTGACACACATTAAGCCCGAGTCTGCATTTTCAGGGTTTCTTTTTCACCTCTTTTATTTTTAAGCCCCTGTGCAGGCATTTTGAATATCAATAAATAATTACCGGGGAAAATTGTTTGGTGGGGAAAGAAAGAGGCTCGGAGGCATACCAGGGAGGGGGTGAGCCCTGGGGACATTTCAAACCTGAACATCTGGCGCTTGAATCACATGAGTGATGACAGTGAGAGTCGCACAATTATAAACTGGGCAGATTTGAAAATTGATCCTGAATCAAACAACCACTAATTTTCCTGGTCCCCTCTGGCAATCATCTTTTCAAACTATTCAGGGCTTTAAAATATGAAAATAATAAACTCCTGGCAACCTCCCTCCTTTTCTCTTCCCTCTCCACCAGCTTCCCACCACCCCCCTCCTTCTAGAAGCCCTCTGGTTGGCCATCTATATTCAAATTACACTTTTCAAGCTGTCCCCTCAGTTAAGTTCAAGTAGAGTTGATTTCCACCCCCCCCCCTACTGCTGCTAAACTATAATTGCCTGCTGTATCTTTTGCCCCCTTTTTGAATAAGTGGTGTTAGATTTGCCACTTTGGCTAATCCTCAGGAATCTGACCTGTCATTATACAAAGTTCTAAAAATATCAGCTTGCACTTCACAGTTTCCGTTTTGGTTTCACGTAATTCCTCTTCACTGCTTTATTTGAACCTGCTAACCTGCTTTGAAGGGGGGAAAGTTGCTAGCTAGCATTGCCTGTCATCTGCTGTGTTTGCTTCCTTCTCGAAAGGCCTCCAATGAGAATGCTGGTCTCTTGGTAGCTGAATAAAAGTGAGAAGAATGAAACGGAGGAAAAACATTGACACACACATTTTCCTTTGGTCTCTGTGATCACAGCAGAGCACACACCTCTCTTCCATCTCTCAACTAGGACACTCGGGAAAGGCGAGAGTAACAGAAAGAATCCAGCACCTACCTAAGTGCCAGGCACTGTGCTAATGGTGGAAACTGTGCAAAAGTTGGCCGGTGCAGAGAGATTCTTGGTAGGGTCAGGGGTAGGTGGGAATGGCAGAGTTGCAAAAAAAAAGTCTGAAACCATGCTGGGCGAACAGAAGGACAGCTCTTCACGTGAAAACAACCGTCTGCACAACTTGGCTGTCCATAGTGGGGATGAGGCACACCCTTTCAGATTATGAGGTTGCTTCTGTGAGAGCAGATCAAAGCTGGGGAGGGGATGCACTGCGAGATCGAAGCTGGCCATCACCCTACCCACATATGTGGACTACCTATGGTTCTCTATAGCCTCTTTCTGGTCATAACTACAAAAGTGAAGAAATGGGGGTACTCCAGTCTGTCCTAAAGAAGCTCACTGAATGACTCCTAGCCTGGACTCTACTTCTTCAAGAGCAATTGTCTTTGCCAGACAACTTCCCATGTGGATTAATCCACTGCACCTCCACTGGTCTCCACAGCAGTGTGGAAAGAGCTGTCCAAGGTGGGATCTGGAAGTACGCTGGCTCCCTAGGCCAGGTTAAGCTCACTCTGTGTGTTCTGGGCTGCATAATGGGCAAGACCACTGTGTCTCTCTGACCCACACCATGCCTGAAGACCCCCACCACATCTCACAAGGTGTCACACTACCTAGCATCCAGGTATCCCAAGTTCTGACCTGAAGGCCTTGCTATGGCTGCCTCCTTCTCCAGGTCCATCCCTTCTCAGTCAACTTACCCACAATGGGTTGTCCACATGGTTGGAAGGGTCCAGTGTTTTTATCTTTTATATTCAGCTCAATAAATAATTTCTGGCTATCTCAACATGGACAAGCACTAGGTAGGCTAAATATAAAAATATGATGAGTAATGGGCATTACGACCAATTTTACAGAAATAAAAAGGGTTATCAGAGAGTACTATTAGGGCTTCCCTGGTGGCACAGTGGTTGAGAGTCTGCCTGCTAATGCAGGGGACACGGGTTCGAGCCCTGGTCTGGGAGGATCCCACATGCTGCGGAGCGACTAGGCCCGTGAGCCACAACTACTGAGCCTGAGCATCTGGAGCCTGTGCTCCGCAACAGGAGAGGCCGCGATAGTGAGAGGCCTGCACACCGCGATGAAGAGTGATCCCGCTTGCCACAACTAGAGAAAGCCCTCGCACTGAAGCGAAGACCCAACACAGCAAAAGCAAATAAATAAATTATGAAAACTCCTACCCTCAACATCTAAAAAAAAAAAAAAAAAAAGCGCTGGATATTTATAAAAAGAAAACAGTACTATTAAAAAGTACAAACAAATTGGACCACCTAGATGAAATGGACAAATTCCTAGATATGCACAAGCTACCAAGACTGAGTCATGAAGAACTAGAAAATTTAAACAAACCAATAATCAGTAAGATTGAATCAATAATAAAATACCTTCTAACAAAGAAAAGCCCAGTACCAGATGGCTTCACTGGTGAATCCTAATAAGAATTAAAAGAAGAATTAACATCAATCTTCCTCAAACTCATCCAAAAATTTGAAGAGCAAGAATCAACATCTACATTCATCCCATGAGGTCAGCATTACCCTCATACAAAAGTCAAACAAAGGCACCACAAGAAAACTATAGACCAATATTCCCATAGATGAATACTGATACAAAAATATTCAACAAAATACTAGAAAAGAGAATTCAATAGCACCTTAAAAGGAACATAACCAGAACCAAGTGAGATTTATTCCTGGGATGCAAGGATGGTTCAACATATGAAAATCAATCAGTGTAACATACCAACCAAATTAACAGACTGAAGGAAAAAAATGACTTGATCACCACAATTAATACAGAAAAAAAATCTGACAAAATTCAACACCCTTTATGATAAAAATACTCAACACACTAAGAACACAAGGAAATTATGTCAACATAATAAAGATCATATATGAGAAGCCCACAGCTAATATCATACTCTGTGGTGAAAGTCTCAAATCTTTCCCTTTAAGATAAGAAACAAGACAAGGATGACTACTTTTGCCACTTCTATTCACATAGTACTATAAGTCTCAGGCAGAGCAATTAGACAAGAAAAAGAAATTAAAAGCATCTAAGTTGGAAAGGAAGAAATAAAATTATCTCTGTTTTCAGATGACAGAATTTTATATGTAGAAAGCTCTAAACACTACACACACACACACACACACACACACACACACACACACACACACAGAGTTATAACTAATAAATTCACCAAAGTTGCAGGATACAAAATCAACATACAAAAATCAGTTTCTGTATACTCACAATGAATAATCCAAAAAGAAAATTAAATTTCCAATAACATTAAAAGAATAAAGTGCTTAGGAATAAACTTAACCGAGGAGGCAAAATACTTATATACTGAAAACTACAAAACATCACTTAAAAAATTAAAGAAGACATTTTAAATATTTAAAATGGATAACCAACAAGGACCTGCTCTACAGCACAGGGAACTCTGCTCTATATTATGTAACAACCTAATTGGGAAAAGAATTTGAAAAAGAATAGATACATGTATATGTATAACTGAATCATTTTGTTGTACAACTGAAACTAACACAACATTGTTAATCAACTATACTCCAATATAAAATAAAAAGTTAAATAAAATTAAAGAAGACACAAACAAATGGAAAGACCTCACATATTCATGGACTGGTAGTGTGGTTACTACTACCCAAACTGATCTCTAGATTTAATACAATCCCTATCAAAACTCCAGTGGCAAGTTTTGCAGAAATAGAAAAATCCTTCCTAAAATTCACATAGGATTTTAAGGAACCCTGAATAGCCCAAACAGTCTTGAAAAAAGAAGAGCAGAGTTGGAGGTCTCACACTTCCTGATTTCAAAACTTATTACAAATCTACAGTAATCAAAACTGTATGTTACTGGCATAAAGACAGACATATGGGCCAATGGGCCCATAAACCCTTGCATATATGCAAAAGAATGAAGTTGGAAGCTTATCCTACACCATACACCAAAATTAATCAAAATGGGTTAAAGACCTAATTGTAAGACCCAGTACTATAAAACTCCTGGAAGAAAACAAAGGTGAAAACTTCATAACATCGGATTTGGCAACGATTTCTTGGATTTAACACCAAAAGCACAGGCAGCAAAAGAAAACTAGACAAATGGGACAATATTAAACTCCAAAAACTTTTGTGCAACAATGGACACAATCAATCAAATGGAAATGCAACCTAGAATGGGAGAAAATATTTGCAAACCATATATCTGATAAAATATATATACATTTAGAATATATATATAACTCAGCAATGAAAAATTAAATACTTTGATTAAAAATGGACAAAGAACTTGAATAGACATTTCTCCACAGAATATACACAAATAGCCAATAAGCAAAATGAAAAGATGCTCAACATCACTAATTAATAGTGAAATGCAAATCAAAAGCACAGTGATATACCACCTCTCACCCATTAATGCACAGTGTCCTGTAGGATGCAAACGAGGGTTACTTAGGATGCTTGGGGTGGCAAGAGAAGGGCCAGTGCTCAGACCCTGAGGTGTCTGGCTTAGGGCAGTCTGCATGGGTCTGTCAGAGCCCCTCCTCTTTTCTAACACCTGGCGCCTTGTGCTTTGGGTCCCCTCGACAAAAAGGGTGCACCCCTCATTCTCTGTGCAAGAGCCTTTACTACCCCTAGTGCGGGGTTAGGCTGCCCACACCAACCACACTACTCATAGCACCTTAATCTTAAGCACTCTGCCAGCAGTATTACCCCCGTCTCCTGAATTTTCTCTATGGCTCCTGGCCATGTCCCATGTCACACAGACATGATAACCCCTCCACACTCCCTTTTCCAGCTCAAGCAGCCTTTCTTAGTTATACTCACAAGTATGCACAACTCCTAACGCTTAGAGGCGTAGAAGGAGCCCTCTTGAAGGTGTGCATCCTGTCAAGCTCCTGGGTTATGCACACATAGAGAAAAGTACAGCATCATGTGATACGTGAACAAAGCACTTGCTGGGGCTGGGTAGGGAGAGAGAGCTCTTATCTGAATGAGATCTTGAAGGACAGTAGTCAACATAGGAGTTGTTGTCACAGTAGTAGAAACGACAATAATATTAATCTTAGTAGCTCACCTTTATGGAGAGCTTCAATGTGCCAGGCATGGTGCTAAGTATTTTCAATATAGCATTTCTTATTTCTCAGAACAATTAGCTCCCTAAAAGAGACAGGTAGCAAATAACTGCAGACTGTTTATACACAACACTCCCAGATCCTCTTTCCAAGCCTAATGTTAAGTATTTTATTAACCTCTTTTTATTGATGAAGAAATCTGAGTTTAGAGTGATTGAATAACTTGACCAAACATTACTCAGATAAAAGAAGTGACTTGTCCTTGGTCACGAGACATTAATGTATCATAGTATTTTGGCTGAAAGGAGGAAGTCATTTATAACCAAATATTTAAATTCTACCATGTAAACCCCAAATTAACAACATTAGTTGGGGAAGACATTTTCACTTATCTGCAAGACCAAAAATCCTACAAAGTTTTCTAGAATGTTCCCTGGAAAAGGAATTTGCAACCATTTGCTTCAGTTTCGAATGCACTTACAGGGGACGGTCCATGTAATATGAATCTTCTGCATTACCTCTATGATAATTTTTAAAGCATTGGTAAATATTAAACCTTTTTACATTTTCAGAAATGCTCTGACCAGGAAAAAGCTAACAGACAAAAATGGACTTTACAAATTCCATCATTTAATCATGATGTTCTAAAACCGAGAACTGGTATCACCGAAAAGAAAACAGGCATTATTGTTATAATCTAGCTTGTGTATAGGGAGTTTTAAAAGTTTCACACTCTTACACTTTGTTCCTTGGGCATTTTCATATCTCACAATCAAGGTTTTTGTGCCAATTAAATAAAATTAAAATTCAGAATACCCGCCCTACCTATTTTATAGTGTGGTTTGGGAAATAATAATACTAACAATGGTTACAATGAACATTTGTTGAGTGCTTGCTATGTGCAATGTATATATCTTAAATTCATTTGATACTCAAAAAAGTCCTATGACGTAGGTACATATGTCACAATAATATGGGTATTATTACCTCCATTTTACAAATAAAGAAAGCAGATTCTAAGAAGCTAACTTGAGCTAAGTAAGCAATGGAGACATCTGAATGCAGGCAGGTTGGCTGCCAAGCCCAGGTTCTTAACTATTAACCATAAAATATGACAGTATATTTTTTAAAACTCAAGAGTTTCTTGACCAGTTCTCAGGCAATCAAGGCACCAAGAAAATATCTCAAATATTAGTTTAAGTCCCTCTCTTTAACTGTACCTGACAGGGTTAAAAACCACTGCAATCAAATATTGCATCTTTGGAACTTGGTAACCACTACATGTGGGTTCCAAAGGCTCTCTGAAAAGTTAAAAGCATTGCACAAATGTTAGTATTACTAATTTTATTGGCTTGAAATACCGTTCTTTTTTAATAGTCCCTGAATAAGATGATATTGATACTCCAAATTCAGAACCAAGTTTAGATTGTCCAAATATCATTCAGTATAAGTTCTTTTGGAATGCCTTACATTATTTCTCCTTACCCTTCCAAAACTAAAATTCTTAGACTCTATGATGTAAGTCAGAGATCATGCTATGGTGGGGCGGGGGAAGGTTTTATAATTATTTTCTCCCCAAACTATAATTCTCTGCCAAATCACCTACCATTCAAGATTGAGGTCATTATGACTTTTGGCTCTTTCCTCAAACCCAATACATCCTCCAAGAATGAAGACTCACCATTGATGATATGCAAAGGAATGTGACAAATCCCCCAAGACCATTTCCAAAGATGAGTTCCAACAGAAGCATGGTCACTGTTAAGATCAAGATGGCGTCAGCATGCAGCTGGCTTCAGTGAGTAAGTACATTGGAGTCAGTGGTATTCATCCAAAATCTTCTGTTATTTCATTTTGCAAAAAGAATTCATAGTACTTAACATACACACCTCACATATGTCCCCACATAGCCCCGTTAGTAATTCAGAGTCATGCCTCCTTCTTGTGCCAAACTTCTTGGCAAACGATCAACAGTATGCCATACTAAGAGTCAGAGCAGCAGGCTGACCTGGTGAACTCCCACCCTCCCCCAGCTCCTCGACATTTAATATCCTGAGCTACAGGACAGCTAATGGTGCTTGTGTTAGAAACAGCCAGGACAAAGGTCAGCTAGTGAAGAATGTCCCTAGGACCCCACTTAGCCAGCTCAGTGCACTGATGCAGAAGGGCGTGATGATGAGAACGTAAGACCACAACTGTTTGAGCCCTGTTATCTGAGCCAATGTAAACACCCAGCCACAAATACTTCCCCTTCCTCCTCCAGGATCCAAATGTCAATTGCTTCCAGCTTCAAAGTTCTGAATTTCTACCACACCTCCCTTTGATTCAAGCCTGCTTGGAAAGTGAACAACATGCCTGACTCCATCTGTGTGGCAAAACTGAGTCTCTCTAGCTAAGTTGTTAGGAGGCACTAGGCGTGCCCCAAACCTGGATCCCTGCCATTATAACACGCCCTAGAGAAAATTTTGGCCATCGATCAAATGACCACACAAACAACAGGTCAGCCTCTGAAAAGGCCATCCTCTAGGTGGGAAGGACCCAGGACAGATCAGACCTAGTCCCGGGGTCTGACTAGGTGGGCTCCAAGGCACACGAAAGATGCCCCTCTGCTGAACTTAGGGGTTGCTCACATAAAGGCTTTACCTAGGAACTGTGACAAAGACAAAAGAGAATACCAGCTTTTCCCTGTTCCCTTCCCAGCCTCACATTCGTTAGGCCAAATAATATTGAACAGTGTTGTATTTCCGTCCTTTTTCATTAGTGAACGTACCCCCAGACCTTTAACTTAAAAGCAGTTGATCTAATGATCCATTATAACCAGCTTGCTTAATAGTCCACATCCTCTGAGTGCCTTTTACATTGGTATGGATGTTCCAGAAAATTTTTTGGCCATCTTTTGTGGCATTTTAAGGACTTTATATCGCTCCTTTTGTTACCAGTGCTGTAAAGCTTCAGTCCAGCACTTGAGTTTGTTTTCTGTGCAAGGTATCTCCCTTTCCCTACCCTGCTCCAGAGGAGGTGCCCTGTTCCCAGGCTCTGCCAGTGAGGACACCCATGATGCTTTTCACGTGGGTGCTAGGTTTGGATGGGTCCTCCTAGCTGTTTAACAGATTGTAAAAGGGTGGAGGAGGGACAAAGCTGGAGGTGAAAGTGGAGGCAGAGCCCTTTAAATTAATGACACTGGGCTGACTCATGACCCTTCTGGGTGGCACCTTCCAAGTCAAGACTGAATGCTTCACCTTGTGCACCTCTCCACCCAAGTACAGCCTGTCTCCAGCCCCATCCTTCTTTCCACTGTTCTAATTCTTGTTCCCATAACAGGCTTTTATTATTATTATTTTTTATTTTTTTGGTTCCAGCTCTCAGGCCATATTTTCATGATACATAATTCCCCTTGGGTTCATAGGTTGGAATTTGACCTCTGGATTCAGAGGGCTCTGGTTCCTGGCAAGTACGAGAACGCTCCTTGTGAGAGCAACTTAGTGAGAAATCATGGTGTTGTGGCTGACCATTCCCAGAATTCCTGCTGATCTGCATCTTAACTCCATGTGTTCTCCTTTTCAGAAGTGAGAAACTGCCTGACCCCAGCCACTTTTACAGGCAAATGGAAAGTAGCACAAGAGGAAAGGATTTAGCTTTGAGTTTGTTGGGCTGGGATCCCAATTCTGTTTTAATCACCAATCAGCTGTGCGCCACTGGGAGCATGATTTCTCTTTCCTCATCCATGTGCCACTGGGAACATGTCTTCATTTCCTCATCCATAAAGTGGGATTAATCCCAGCCTCTTCAAGAGCTGCTCTGGAGAAAGAGTGGGATGACGGACATACGATATTGGGCTTGTTTACTTTTCTTCAATGTAACATGCTTTTCTCTGGTAGCATGTGGATCATCCCATATGCCACCCCTTTGTCTAGAATGTTCTCAGCTTGCTCCCAACTCAGAACCCACTCTTGTGCTGACTTTTAGTCACCTTTCAGGCTTCAGTTTACATATTGCTTTTTCAAAGAAGGCTCTCCTCTCCCACCCATCAGACTAAGTCAGGTATCCCTTGTTCTAGTCCTAATCTACATTTTCCGTATTTTATTCAGATTTCCTTAATTTTTACCTTATGCTCTTTTTCTGTCCCAGGATCCCATCTGGGAAACGATATTACATTTGGTCGTCGTATTTCCTTAGGCTCCTCTGGACTGCGATGGTTTCTCAGACTTACCTTGCTGTTCATGACCTT
Source organism: Lipotes vexillifer (assembly GCF_000442215.2). Classification (NCBI taxonomy): domain Eukaryota; kingdom Metazoa; phylum Chordata; class Mammalia; order Artiodactyla; family Lipotidae; genus Lipotes; species Lipotes vexillifer. The sequence continues at coordinate 4,681,832 of NW_006792985.1, forward strand.
GACAGTTTTGAGGAGTACTGGTTAACTATTTTAAAAACTATTCTTTAATCTGAGTGTGCCTGATGTCTTAATCATGGCTAGACCGGGGTTATGGGTTTGGGGGAGGAATTCTCATCACATCTTCTTAAGGGTACATGCTATCAATATGACTTATCACTCATGAGGTTGACCCTGATCACCTGGCTGCAGTAGTCTCTGTCAGATTTTTCCATTGTGAAGCTGTTTCCCCCCTTTCCATACTTTACTCTTTGGGACGAAGTCAACATGTGCAGCCCACACTTAAGGACTGAGGAGCTAGGTTCCACCTCCTCGAGAGGTGAATTTCTACATAAATTATTTGGAAATCTTTTCTACGAGAGAATTCTCTCTTCTCCTCTGTTTATTAATTTATTCAATCATTTATTTATATCCGTATGAACTCATGAATATGTATCTTATGCTTTATGTTATAATCTAATACTATGTTATTTATTTTGTTGCTCAGTTTGCTCCAGTTTTGGCCCAAGAGAACCCTTTCAGGTTGGCTGCTGTGTTCCTTTGACATGTCCTTATCCTTGTGTGTGTGTGTGTGTGTGTGTGTGTATGTGCGTGCGCACGTGTGTGTGTTCATTTCATTATTTACTGGCACTACTACATACTTCAGGCTACATATTCCCTGCCTAAGTCCTAGAATCAGCCATTTCTCCAAAGAGCTCTGATTCTTCTTGCTTGAGAAGGTATTAGATACCATGGTCTGTGTGCCGAATGTGCTCATTGCTTATAGAGCAAGGAAATATGCATGTGTACACTAATCCATGTATATACATATAGCTATAAATATTTCTATCTTTATAGATAGCCACTCCTACCCATATGAACTAACATGAGTTTGTACTGATGTCTCCAGCTCCAATTCACTACCACATGGCTCATTCTACTCTCTTCTCCCTCCTTGCTTATCTGAACCTTCGAACAGTGAGAACCTGGATCACACTACCTGCCATTCACTCACTTAACTGTTCAATTCTAGTGTACAATGTACAGTGGTTTCAGAATTATGAACCCATACCCTTGTGGGAAACAACTTTACCAAACAGATGATGGTGCTTATGTGCTGTTCCTTACTTTTACAGTCCCCACTCACTTCCAAAGTTACTCAGGTCAGCACCTCCCTACCCAACTTCCCTCAGTGAGGTTATTTTATACATTTATAATATAGTTAGACTCTCTTGTCCTAACTTGCATTCGATCCTAGGACACCTTGACCTCCTAAGTAATTTTTCTAAATTTGCGTACATTAAGGTTCACTGTTTGTACTGTAAAGCTCTATGGGTTTTAACAAATGCACACTGCCACATGTTCACCATTACAGTATCACATCGGATAGTTTCACATCCTAAAGAATCTCCCCCCGTGCTTTGCCTATTCAACCTTCCCCCTTCCCCAAGTCACTGGCAACCACTGACGTGCCTACCCTCTCTCTACTTTTGTTTTTTCTAGAATATCGTATCAAGGAAATAACACAGTAGTTAACCTTTTCATACCAGGTTCTTTCACTTAGCACTATGTTATTCTGTGATCGTTTGTGCATCATTGAGGGCCATCTAGGTGTCAGCTAATGCTCTTGCCAGACTGACCACACGTTCACAGTTTGCCTTGGGTAATCCATGTTTACACCTGTTATCCCTGTATCCAATCCATCTTAGTATTTTAGTGCAAAACAAGGGTCCCAGGTTGGAAAATAAATTATACTGTCACCCTAGTTCTAGGTTATGGCAATATGTCAATGAACAACACCAAGTCTCCACCCTGAGGAACTTATATTCTAATGGGTGGAGACAAACAGTAAATAAATAAGATAATGTCATATAATATTATGAAGGGAAAAAGGAAAATATTTACAGAACTAAATAATCTGGGGGATAACTTACATAGTGTGGTCAGAGAAAACATCTTTGACAGTGGTATCGTTGAGTCAAGACCTTCCAAAGAGCCAGGGAAAGAACCTCCCAGGCAGAGGGAACAGCAAATACAAATGATCTCAGGCAGAGAAAACCTGCCATGTTTAAGGACTAGAAAAGAACTGGGGGAGAATGGACTAAGATGAAGTTGGTGAAATAAGCCATGTTAAGAGGAGCTATGTTACGTGCTTTTTTCTAAAGGCACTGGGAAGTGATGATGGGTCTTAAGCCAGGGAATAACGTGACGTGACTCATATTCTAAAAGATGACTTTGTCTGCCGTGTGAAGAAGAGACTGGAGAGAAGCAGGCACGAAATCCTGAAAACCAGTGGGAATTTGCTGTGGTAAAGGCAAGAGGTGATGGTGGCTGAGACTTCAGTGGTGGCAGTGGGAATGGAGAAAAGTGGATGGATTGGACATTGGGGTTAAGGAAAAGTGAGGAAATATTTGTAGACTTTTAGCTTAGCAACTGGCTGGTAGAATCATTTACCGAGGAAAGGTAAGGGAATAATTGAGAAGGGACAGTTTGGTGGGCAACAGTTCATGGTTGGTTTGACTTGTCTATTACATGTCCATATCAAGTGGATATGATGCCAAGTAGGCAATTAGACCTATGGGTTTGGAGCTTAAAAGAGGATTCAGAGCTGAGGATTAGCTTTGAGATCCTCACTGTACATTATTTAAAGCTATGGGACTGAATAAGATTTCATAAGGAGAGAGTACTAGAAGAAATGGAGATTCAGGAACAAGCCCTGGGAACTCCAATATTTATTAGTCAGATCACAGAGGAGCAGCCAGGAAAACAGGAGGAAAACCAGGAGTTTGGTTTCATCAAAACGAACAGAGAGGAGAAATTGCTTCAAGATGGCAGAGTAGATGGACGTGCGCTCACTCCCTCTTGCGAGAGCACCAGAATCACAGCTATGTGCTGAACAATCATCAACAGAAAGACACTGGAAATCACCAAAAAAGATACTCCACATCCAAAGACAAAGGAGAAGCCACAATGAGACGGTAGGAGGGGCGCAATCACAATAAAATCAAATCCCATAACTGCTGCGTTGGTGACTCACAAACTGGAGAACACTTATACCACAGAAGTCCACCTACTCGAGTGAAGGTTCTGAGCCCCATGTCAGGCTTCCAGACCTGGGGGTCTGGAAACGGCAGGAGGGATTCCTAGAGAATCAGACTTTGAAGGCTAGTGGGGTTTGATTGCAGGACTTTGACAGGACTGGGGGAAACAGAGAGTCCACTCTTGGAGGACACACACAAAGTGGTGTGCGCATCAGGACCCAGGGGTAAGGAGCAGTGACCCCATAGGAGACTAAACCAGAACTACCTGCTAGTGTTGGAGGGTCTCCTGCAGAGGTGGGGGGTGGCTGTGGCTCACCACAGGGACAAGAACACAGACAGCAGAAGTTCTGGGAAGTACTCCTTGGCGTGAGCCCTCCCAGAGTCCACCATTAGCCCCAACAAACAGCCTCTTTGCTCCAGTGCTGGGTGGCCTCAGGCCAAACAACCAACAGGGAGGGAACTCAGTCCCCCCCATCAGCAGATGAGCAGATTAATGTTTTACTGAGCTCTGCCCACCTGAGCAACACCCAGCTCTCCCCACCACCAGTCCCTCCCATCAGGAAACTACCACAAGCCTCTTAGATAGCCTCATCCACCAGAGGGCAGACAGCAGAAGCAAGAAGAACTACAATCCTGCAGCCTGTGAAACAAAAACCACATTCACAGATAGACAAAATGAAAAGGCAGAGGACTATGTACCAGATGAGTGAACAAGATAAAACTCCAGAAAAACAACCAAATGAAGGGGAGATAGGCAACCTTCCAGAAAAAGAATTCAGAATAATGATAGGGAAGATGATCCAGGACCTCAGAAAAAGAATGGAGGCAAAGATCGAGAAGATGCAAGAAATGTTTAACAAAGACCTAGAAGAATTAAAGAACAAACACCTAGAAGGATTAAAGAACAAACAAACAGAGATGAACAATACAATAACTGAAAAGAAAAATACACTAGAAGGAATCAACAGCAGAATAACTGAGACAGAAGAATGGATAAGTGACCTGGAAGACAGAATGGTGGAATTCACTGCCATGGAACAGAATAAGGAAAAAAGAATGAAAAGAAATGAAGACAGCCTAAGGGACTTCTGGGACAACATTAAAGGCACCAACATTTGCATTATAGGGGCCCCAGAAGGAGAAGAGAGAGAGAAAGAACCCGAGAAAATATTTGAAGAGATTATAGTAGAAAACTTCCCTAACATGGGAAAGGAAATAGCCACCCAAGTCCAGGAAGCACAGAGAGTCCCAGGCAGGATATACGCAGGGAGAAACACGTTGAGACACATAGCAATCAAATTGACAAAAATTAAAGACAAAGAAAAATTACTAAAAGCAACAAGGGAAAAACGACAAATAATATACAAGGGAACTCCCATAAGGTTAACAGCTGATTTCTCAGCACAAACTCTACAAGCCAGAAGTGAGTGGAACAATATATTTAAAGTCATGAAAGGGAAGAACCTACAACCAATATTACTCTACCCAGCAAGGATCTCATTCAGATTTGACAAACAAATCAAAAGCTTTACAGACAAGCAAAAGCTAAGAAAATTCAGCACCACCATACCAGCTCTACAACAAATGCTAAAGGAACTCCTCTAAGTGGGAAACACAAGAGAAGAAAAGGACCTACAAAAACAAACACAAAACAATTAAGAAAATGGTAATAGGAACATACATATCGATAATTACCTTAAATATGAATGGATTAAATGCTCCAACCAAAAGACACAGTCTTGCTGAAGGGATACAAAAATGAGACCCATATATATGTTGTCTAAAAGAGACCCACTTCAGAGCTACGGACACAAACAGACTGAAGGTGAGGGGATAGAAGAAGATATTCCATGCAAATGGAAATCAAAGGAAAGCTGGAGTAGCAATATTCATTTCAGATAAAATAGACTTTAAAATAAAGAATATTACAAGAGACAAGGAAGGACATTACATAATGATAAAGGGATCAATCCAAGAAGATATAACATTTATAAATATATATGCACGCAACATAGGAGCACCTCGATACACAAGGCAAATTCTAACAGCCGTAAAAGAGGAAATCAACAATAACACAATAATAGCGGGGGACTTTAACACCTCACTTACACCAATGGACAGATCATCCAGACAGAAAATTAATAAGGAAACACAAGCTTTAAATGACACAATAGACCAGATAGATTTAATTGATATTAAGGTTATAGGACATTCCATTCAAAAACATCAGATTACACTTTCTTCTCAAGTGCACACAGAACATTCTCCAAGACAGATCACATTTTGCATCACAAATCAAGCCTTGGTAAATTTAAGAAAATTGAAATCATATCAAGCATCTTTTCCGACCACAATGCTATGAGATTAGAAATCAGTTACAGGGGAAAAAGTGAAAAAAACCACAGACACAGGGAGGCTAAACAATACTTACTAAATAAGAGATCACTGAAGAAATCAAAGAGGAAATCAAAAAATACCAAGACACAAATAAGAAGAACACGATAATCCAAAACCTATAGGAGGCAGCAAAAGCAGTTCTAAGAGGGAAGTTTGTAGGAATACAATCCCACCTTAAGAAACAAGAAAAATCTCAAATAAACCATCTAACCTTACACCTAAAGGAACTAGAGAAAGAAGAACAAAAAAAACCCAAAGTTAGCAGAAGGTAACAAATCATAGATCAGAGCAGAAATAAATGAAATAGAAACAAGGAAAACAATAGCAAAGATCAATTCAACTAAAAGCTGGTTCTTTGAGAAGATAAACAAAATTGATAAACCTTTAGCCAGACTCATCAAGAAAAAGAGGGAGAGAACTCAAATCAGTAAAATTAGAAATGCAAAAGGAGAAGTTACAACAGACACCGCAGAAATACAAAGCATCCTAAGAGACTACTACAAGAAACTCTATGCCAATAAAATGGACAACCTGGAAGAAAAAAGACAAATTCTTAGAAAGGTATAACCTTCCAAGACTGAACCAGGAAAAAATAGAAAATATGAACAGACCAATCACAAGTAATGAAATTGAAACTGTGATTAAACATCCTCCAACAAACAAAAGTCCAGGACTAGATGGCTTCACAGGTGAATTCTATCAAACATTTAGAGAAGAGCTAACACCCATCCTTTTCAAACTCTTCCAAAAAATTGCAGAGGAAGGAACACTCCCAAACTCATTCTATGAGGCCACCACCACCCTGATACCAAAACCAGACAAAGATACTACAGAAAAGACAAATATCACTGATGAATATAGATGCAAAAATCCCCAACAAAATACTAGCAAACAGAATCCAACAACACATTTAAAAGGATCATACACCACAATCAAGTGAGATTTATCCCAGGGATGCAAGGATTTTTCAATATACACAAATCAATCAATGTGATACATCATATCAACAAATTGAAGAATAAAAACCATGTGATCATCTCAATAGATGCAGAAAAAGCTTCTGACAAAATTCAATACTCATTTATGATAAAAACTCTTCAGAAAGTGGGCAGAGAGGGAACCTACCTCAACATAATAAAGGCCATATATGACAAGCCCACAGCCAACATCATTCTCAATGGTGAAAATTTGAAAGCATTTCCTCTAAGATCAGGAACAAGACAAGGAGGTCCACTCTGACCACTATCATTCAACACAGTTTTGGAAGTCCTAGCCATAGAAATCAGAGAAGAAAAAGAAATAAAAGGAATACAAATTGGAAAAGAAGAAGTAAAACTCTCACTGTTTGCAGCTGACCTGACACTATACATAGATAATCTTAAAGATGCCACCATAAAACTACTAGAGCTAATCAATGAATTTGGTAAAGTTGCAGGATACAAAATTAATGCACAGAAATCTCTTGCACTCCTATACACTAACAACAAAAGATTAGAAAGAGAAATGAAGGAAACAATCCCATTCAGCATTGCAACAAAAAGAATAAAATACCTAGGAATAAACCTACCTAAGGAGGTAAAAGACCTGTACTCAGAAAACTATAAGACACTGATGAAAGAAATCAAAGATGACACAAAAAGATGGAGAGACATGCCATGTTCTTGGATTGGAAGAATCAATCTTGTGAAAATGACTGTACTACTTGAAGCAATCTACAGATTCAGTGCAATCCCTATCAAATTACCAATGACATTTTTTACAGAACTAGAACAAAACATCTTAAAATTTGTATGGAGACACAAAAGACCCTGAATAGCCAAAGCAATCTTGAGAAAGAAAAATGGAGCTGGAGGAATCAGACTCCCTGACTTCAGATTATACTACAAAGCTACAGTAATCAAGACAATATGTTACTGGCACAAAAACAGAAATATAGATCAGTGGAACAGGATAGAAAGCCCAGAGATAAACCCACACACCTGTGGGCAACTAATCTATGACAAAGGAGGCAAGAACATACAGTGAAGAAAAGACAGTCTCTTCAATATGTGGTGTTGGGAAAACTGGACAGCTACATGTAAAAGAATGAAATTAGAACACTCCCTAACACCATACACAAAAATAAACTCAGAATGGATTAAAGACCTAAATGTAAGACCGGGCACTATAAAACTCTTAGAGGAAAACACAGGAAGAACAGTCTTGGACATAAATCACAGTAAGACTTTTTTTGACCACCTCTTAGAGTAATGGAAATAAAAACAAAAATAAACAAATGGGACCTAATGAAACTTAAAAGCTTTTGCATAGCAAAGGAAACTATAAACAAGACGGAAAGACAGCCCTCAGAATGGGAGTAAATATTTGCAAAGGAATCAATGGACAAAGGATTAATCTCCAAAATGTATAAACAGCTCATGCAGCTCAATATTAAAAAAACAAACAACCCAATTAAGAAATGGGCAGACCTAAATAGACATTTCTCCAAAGAAGACATACAGATGGTCCAGAGGCACATGAAGAGCTGCTCAACATCACTAATTATTAGAGAAATGCAAATCAAAACTACAATGAGGTATCACCTCACATCAGTTAGAATGGGCATCATCAGAAAATCTACAAACAACAAATGCTGGAGAGGGTGTGGAGAGAAGGGAACCCTCTTGCACTGTTGGTGGGAATGTGCATTGATACAACCAATATGGGGAACAGTATGGAGGTTCCTTAAAAAACTAAAAATAGAATTACCATATGACCCAGCAATCCCACTACTGGGCATGTACCCTGAGAAAACCATAATTCAAAAAGACACATGTACCCCAATGTTCATTGCAGCACTATTTACAATAGCCAGGTCATGGAAGCAACCTAAATGCCCATCAACAGACGAATGGATAAAGAAGACATGGTACATATATACAATGGAATATTACTCAGCCATAAAAAGGAAGAAAATTGGGTAATTTGTAGAGACGTGGATGCATCTAGAGACTGTCATACAGAGCGAAGTAAGTCAGAAAGAGAAAAACAAATATCATATATTCCACATATATGTGGAATCTAGAAAAATGGTACAGAGGACCTGTTTTCAGGCAGAAATAGAGACACAGACATGGAGAACAAACGTATGGACACCAAGGGGGAAAGTGGTGGGGGTGTGGTGGTGTTATGAATTGGGAGATTGGGATTGACATATATGCACTAATATGTACAAAATAGATAACTAATAAGAACCTGCTGTATAAAAAAATAAATAAAAGTTTTAAAAAAAGACTAAGAGAGAAAAGTGATTTTTAGAAAGATAGGTAGTTAACTCTCTTGAATGTTGTCAAGTAAAATATGGTGAAAGGCTAATGGATTTGGCAACATGGAGGTCATGAGGGTCTTTGAGAAGAGCTATGGAGATGAAAGACAGAATGAAATGTGTTGAAGGTGAACTTGCAAAGGAACTATAGGTGATTAAGTTTGTTAAATTAGACCATAAATTCCCTGATGGTGTAGACCATTAGGTTTTGGTGTTTGCTCTATTTCCAGTGCCTGTGAATACTTTACATTTAAGTATCTCCACAACCTCATGAGTTTTTCCAATCCTTACTGGGTAAGCTATTTACAATAAAGATATAAGCTAAAAGCTGCTCTGAAAAAGGAAGTTAACTGTTAGAATGACCTACAAAGAACGCCTATTTTCGTTATGCTACTTTTTGTTTCTTTTGCAATTGTCACTTACATAGAAGAAAATTGGCAGTCGCCCCCCAAATTATCTTCATGATCACCAGTGCTCCATTTATGGAGGTATAGAAAATCATGGGTGTTCCTATTGCATTACATTGGAGCATTCCCATTTAAGAGGGAATTGGCTATTTAAAAATAATAAATTGAGAGCAATAATCCTGATTTAAATTCCCAAATCATATCAGCAAAACCAAGAAGTAAAAGAGAAGGAGGAATTTACATGCTAAATTCCTCATCTAAAGTGGGAGGAGACAAGTGATAATATTTCACTTTTGACTTTAACAATTAAGGAAATATAAAATAAAATATACTTTTGGGTTGACTTTCAGGCCTCCTAACTGTTGTTGCCAAATGTTTCCTGGGCTAAGGAAGGTAAGACAAAGCAGAGCTTTAAGACGAAGAAAAGAACCAAGCCAGGCTGACATCTCCAATTTCACTGCAGAGCAGGAGTTCTAGGCCTCCAATGTAAGACATGTTTCTGGACGGCCTAGGGACAATTATTTCAAGGCCACTAAATGGAGAATAATCCCAAAGAAAAAGAATGAGAGAAATATCCACCTATTCAAGATGAGCCTAAATATATAAATTCCAAAAAAGTCCACAAAATGTAGGAAGACAACAAAATCAACGATCAGAATATGAATTCACAACAGATAGAAATAAATAACAGAAAAATCTGAAATAGACTTCAAAGTAAGTATGTTTAGGGTTTTCAAAGAGATAAATGAAGAAATAATATCTACGAATAAGAATAAAATTATGAAATGTAAGTGGATATTTTTTAAAAATGAAATCATTAAGTTGAAAAATACGGTTGTCAAATAAATTCAATAATGGGATAATCTCTTGACTAGATATAGCTAAATGAAGACTCAGTGAATTGGAATAAAGTATAAAAATGTTTTCTCCAAATACACAGAGAAATAGAGAAACTTTAAGAAAGAAAGAACTGTTGAAAGATAGATAATATATTGAGAATTTTCAACTTCCATTAACTAGGAGCTCTGTAAGGAGAAATTAGAGGTATAGATGGAGAAGCAATATTCAAAAAAACAATCGCTGAGAGTTTTCCAGCAATGAAGAAAGACATGGGTCCCTGGATTATAAGTATGCACCAATACTGAGCAAAATAAAGAAAGTAAACCCAGCAAAACTGGAGAGTCCGAAAATAAAATTTCTAAGAATATCAAAAGTGAACCTTTAAAACTTTTAGAAAAAAAATGTAGATGAATGTCTTTCTGGCCTTGTGGTAGGGTAGGATTTCTTAAATAATACACTAAAAGCACCAACTTTAAAAAGAAAAGATTGATAAATTCAACTACATTAAGACTGTTAAAACTTCTGCTCAGAAAAAGAGACTTCAAAAAAGTGAAAAATCAAACTATGAACTGGTAGAAAATACTCATACAACCAACAAAATATTACAACTGAGAATATATTTTAAAATTTCTACAAGTTGATAAGAAACAAACAAACAATTCACTAGGGGGAAAAAGATTTTCTGAATTCCATCAGAAAGGAAATCATAGGGCTAGTTAAAAAGTAAAGAGATATCTGACCCCACTAGTAATCAGGGAAATGCAAATTAAGACAAACTGAGATGCCATTTTTTTACTAATTTGATCTTTAAAAATTAAAGAAATCTGATTATGTTGAGTTTTGGCAAGAGTATCAATGGCATCCCCATGTGTAATTTTGGGGAGTGTAAATTGATAGTTATTAAAAAAATCAATTTGACATTATCGTGTAAAATTGAACATCCTTAATACTCTGCAACTCAGCAATTCTACCCCCAGATACATATCCAAGAAAAAACTTTCGTATATGCGTCTCAAGAATTTGTACAAAAATGTCATAGCAGCACTATTCATAATATCAAAAAATTAAAGCATCCTAAATGTCCAGTGACAGGGGAAAGTTAAATTGTATAAATTTATACCATGGAATATTTCATAGCAAAGAAAATGAAAAAACTACAACCACATACAATGGCCTGGATGAATCTTAAAATATTACATGAAAAAAACAAGTTCCAGAGAACTATATCTAGCAAGATACCCTTTTTATAAAATTTAAAATCAAGCTACATCAAATAATATGTTGTAAAGGCCTAGATAAATAGATGACAAAACATGTAGTAAAGCAAGGGAAAAGTAAACACAAAATTCATATTAGGGATTATTTCTGGGAGGGAGGGAGACAGAGGGATGGGATAGGGAAAGAGCCCATTAAAAGATGTATGTTTTTTGTAATAATTTAGTTTTTCATTCTTAAAGATTCCTCAAATGTTAGATATTAAATACAATATATCTATATCAACTATATCTATATATCTGTTTCTGAACTGATATTGATATATACTGATATTTACCTTTATAGAGATGGAAAAGACAGATAGATAGATAGATAGGTAGATAGACAGACAAAAATATATAGTACTTAGTGGTCATGAACCATGAATGATGATCACTCCAAATCTCTATCCCAGAGATCCAAAAGGAGAAAAAAAAAAAAAAAAAAAAAAAAAAAGAGTAGAAAGCTTCCAGAGAAAAGTGAGGAGGAAATAAGACATTTCCAGTCATACAGAGACTCAAACTGTTCTCATCTCTCAACCCATGTTGAAGGAACCACCAAAGAGTGACAAGTGGCCCTAGAGAAATGAAGTGAGTTATAAGGAACAGTGGTGAGCCCAGAAATTGATGAAGTATGTTTATAAATTTAATAAAACAGTCGACGTAATTAATTTTTAGTATTTTTTAAAGGTGAACCTAAAACCACAGACAGTTAATAACAAAGGAGACAGTGGGGAAGGTGTGCAGAGTGGATAACTCTAGCAATCTAAAAACTTTTGGCTAAGGATTCCTGAAGAGTTTTCATTAGAAGATGAATAGGTACACATATTTAAAAGAGTAAGTACTAAAAGGTTATATACAAAAATTATAACTCCAAGTCAGAAAGGAGTTGGGGCTGGAGGAAGAGAATATATAATGGCCAAGAAAAAAGGTTATAAAGAAAGGTTAGTAATGTGTAAACAGGGCATAACTACATATATAATAGAGATTTTAAAAATCATGAGAACATTATGAACGACTTTAACCAATAAATTGTGAAACAGATGAAATGAAAATTTTCTAGAAAAATCTAAATTCTCAAAATTATCTCAAGAAGAAATTTTAAAAAACCTGTTAATATCTTCTAAAGTAATTTAACCAGCAAACTTTCTTCCACCTCACAAAATATTACCAGTCTTAATAGTTTTACTGCCTCGTTTTTCTAGTCTGAAGGAATAGGTATTCCCTATCTTACATACTGGGTTGGCCAAAAACCCAATAAATAGTTTCGTCGGGGAAGGTAATCGAACTCATTTTTTAAGATTAATATAAAATTGACCCAAACTGGGCAAAAATAAAAGAACAAAAGAACATATAACACAATCTCATTTATGAGCACAGATACAAAGATTTTGAACTATTAGCAAGTCAAATGCAAGTACATATTATTCCAAGAACATAAGGGTGATTCAATATTAGAAAATCCACTTACGTATTCCTGCCACATAAATTAACAGATTAAAGAAAGAAAACCAAAAAAAGGAAAGAATGAAAAAAAAGAAAAGGAAAGAAGGAGAAAAAAGAGGGCAAACCATATGATCTTAGCAATAAATGCAGAAAAAGCCCTCAACAACATTCACGATTTAAACAAAAACTAAAAACTCTCCGAGTTTTAAAACTAAGGATAGAAGGAAATTTTCTTAAGCTGATGAAGGACATCTATCCCAAACCTAAAGCAAATATTATTTATATTACTGTCAAGAGCAAGACAATAATTCTCAATACCAGTCTTACTCTTAATATTCTATTAGAGAATCTAACATATACAATAGGACAAGAAAAAAAGAGTTTAATAATCGCAAAGGGAGATACATCACTGACGTTATTTCTACATAGACATAATTCTCCACACAGAACATCTAATCTACAAATAATCAAGATTCGCCATGAACACTAGGTAAAAGACAAACATATAAAAATCACAGCAGATGGGATAACAGCACTAGGAAGTGTTTCTGGCCTCCCCTTGTGAATGCATATGCCATAGAAGCTAGGAGGAGATTCATGAATCAGGGTAGTTAACATTAAAAACAAACAAACAAGGACAAAAACAAAGCAAACCAAAAAACCCTTCTGGGCAACAGTATGTAATTGGGTCCTGGTACTATGAGAATAAGCAATTAACATGAAAAAAGAGCTGGGTACCACAGGTAGGATTAGGGAAAGGGTTTTTTCAGCTTCTCTCTCTTTTTATTTTTTTCTCTCCATCATTGGTCTCTTCACTTCTGCAAGGCAGAATGTCATATATGATGTCATATATAACAACAAATATAGCAGCATCAGTCAAGCAGCAGCTCCAGCAATGAGGGGAGAGATTAAAATCAAGGTAGTGCATCTACCTGTCAGGAGTGGAGTGCAGCTAACAACTAGGGTTTGTTGTACATTAGAATTAGATCTCCAAAACTGATTCATCCTGAATGACTGAACTTTTTTTTTTTTTTTTTTTTGCGGTATGCGGGCCTCTCACTGTTGTGGCCTCTCCCGTTGCGGAGCACAGGCTCCGGACGCGCAGGCTCAGCGGCCATGGCTCACGCGGCATGTGGGATCCTCCCCGACCGGAGCACGAACCCGTGTCCCCTGCATCGGCAGGCGGACTCTCAACCACCGCGCCACCAGGGAAGCCCATGACTGAACTTTTGTACTCTTTAACCAACATTTCCTTGTTTCCCTGCTTCCCAGTCCCTGCCAAACACCATTCTACTCTCTGCTTTTGAATTTGACTTTTGTAGATTCCACATACAAGTGCGATCATGCAGTATTTGTCCTTCTGCATCTGGCTTACTTTGTTTAACATAATGTCCTCCAGGTTCATCCATGTTGTAGCAAATGGAAGGATTTCCTTCTTTTCTAAGGCTGAATAATATTCCACTGAAATCTGCTGAGAGGGTTGATCCTAAGTGTTCTCCCCACACACCCAGACCCCAAAATCGGAACTATGCAAGGTGATGGATGTGTTAATTAACTTGATTGTGGTAATCATCTCACGTATATATATATCAAAACATCACGTTGTATACCTTAAATATATACAATCTGTATTTGTCAATTACCCTTCAATAAAGCTGAAAACCAGAAACAACTACGGTTTGTCCCTGAGCTTTCTTGCCCCATACTCATCCCCATCTCAGCAGCTAGGTGATTACAGTTCCTGAAAAGGCTGAGCGGGGCAGAGATAGAGACGACACAGATCTGAAGCATTTTCTCAGCAGGAGGGCACAGGCTGGGACCTGAGCTTTAATCACAAACCAAGGTGGTTGAATCAGAGCCTTCAGGAGGCTGGGAGGTGGCTAGATGACAATAGCATGCCATCTTCACAACCTTTATAAAAAGGAGCAAAGCAGCTCCAACCAGTTAAACCAAAGAGAAAGTAGTGGGAGAGAGCAAGAACTTAAAGGCATTAATTATCATCAGTGGGATAAGGGCGGCCGTTCACAACACAAAAGAGGAACATGAAAGAGAGACTATTCAACGCCGGAGGAGGAAGAAGTCATAAAGGAAAATTATCTAGACGTGTTAGGTATGAAAAATAAAATGGAAAGAGTTCAGTTGATATCGTGAATAGCAAAATGCTTATCATTTTAAGGAGACTGTATTAAAGAACGCTCCAAGAAGACACCAAGAATGTATTAAGAAAACAAAAAATTTTATATAAAAGATACTTAGAAACGCCGGAAGAAGAGAAAAAAAAAGTTGAGAGGAAGTAATTAAATGCGAATTTTCCATATTTCAAAAAATATAACTCCAGATTAAAAAGAAGTGCAGAATAAATATAAAAACACCCCACACTAAGCACCCACATCTTAAATTATAAAATTTTAAAACATCAAAACCAAAGGGTTCGGGGTTGTGGAAAGATGGCGGAGGAGTAAGACGCGGAGATCACCTTCCTCCCCACAAATACACCAGAAATACATCTACACGTGGAACAACTCCTACAGAACACCCGCTGAACGCTGGCAGAAGACCTCAGACCTCCCAAAAGGCAAGAAACCCCCCACGTACCTGGGTAGGGCAAAAGAAAAAATTAATTAAAAACAGAGACAATAGAATAGGGACGGCACCTGCACCAGTGGGAGGGAGCTGTGAAGGAGGAAAGGTCTCCACACACTAGGAAGCCCCCTCGCGGGCGGAGACTGCGGGTGGCGGAGGGGGGAGCTTCGGGGCCGAGGAGGGGAGCACAGCAACAGGGGTGCGGAGGGCAAAGCGGGGAGATTCCCGCACAGAGGATCGGTGCCGACCGGCACTCACCAGCCCGAGAGGCTTGCGTGCTCACTCACCATGGTGGACGGGGGCTCGGAGCTCAGGCTCGGGCTTCAGTTGGATCCCAGGGAGAGGACTGGGCTCGGCTGCGTGAACACAGCCTGAAGGGGGCTAGTGCACCACAGCTAGCTGGGAGAGAGTCCGGGAAAAGTCTCGAGCTGCCGAAAAGACAAGAGACTTTTTCTTGCCTTTGTTTCGTGGTGCGAGAGGAGAGGGGATTCAGAGCACCGCTTAAAGGAGCTCCAGACACAGGCACGAGTTGCGGCTATCAGCGCGGACACCAGAGACGGGCATGAAATGCTAAGGCTGCTGCTGCCTCCACCAAGAAGCCTGTGTGCAAACACAGGTCACTATCCACACCGCCCT